>NW_022196915.1:43467462-43534998 GCF_008632895.1 Mastomys coucha
TTTTTTGGACAAATAGTTTTCAATTTTCTGGAAGAAGATTGGACATAGGAAAAAAGTATATTTGACTATAGAATGAAGGACTGATTTTATTATTCAGATTTTTGGATAGGTTATATTTTATTCTTTTGAATCATTAATTTCAATAAAAATTTCTGGCTGTAGTAGCATATGCCTGTAATTCTGGCGTTTGGGATATGGAAGCAAGATTTGAGGCAAGGCATCATGATACCTTGCCTTTTAAAAAACCAGTGTAGTACATACTATGCTATGGTAATTTGATAAATTTTACACAACCAAGTTTTAGCTTAGAAGTTAAATTGAGAACCCTTAATTTGTGTGATTTACTTTTATTAATTCTTTTATTTTCTAGTGATTCATATACTCATTTTGTCTTTCCTTTGCCAGTCTGTATCTTGAGGTCAGGAAAAGTACAGGTTTTGACTTGGTTTGTCTGCTGGAATCCTGTTACTTCAGCTTTAGTATTTGATGTTAGATCTTTAAATTTTGATTGTTGGTTTTCAGTGATTATTTTGCAGGGCAGTTATAAGAACTGTAGATAGTAGGTCAACATTAGGCTTTTATCTCAGGTTTTTAGTAAGTGGGGTAGTCAGGCTACAGCTTTGCTTTTTTTCTTGTGTTTTGACTCATTTGTAAATGGTGGTAAGCCTGTGTTTCCATGTGTGTGTATGTGTATGTGTGTGTGTTGTCTATTTGATTATAAAAACAAGGACAGAAAGAAAATGAACCTGAAACACTTCTGTGGTTTGAAAGTAATCTTTAAGTGATGAGTGTCTCTCATAGAGTTGGTTGCTTCTGTAGTTTTGGTATTCAAGGCCTGGAGAGCTGTGGATAGGCCTTGTTGGAAACTCCCCAAAATCTAGGTTTTGATGTCAGCAAAAGGTAGCAACAGCAGCAGCAGCAGCAGCAGCAGCAGCGAGGTAGATGACTGTGCTAAGTGAGAGCAAAGGCACATGGACAAAGTCAAAGCTGCTTTCATTTCTTTGCTTTTCTTTTATCTAGGGTGTTGTCTACATTTAAGATGGGTCTTTCTTCTTGAATGAACATAATCAAGAAAAGTCAATTAAGTCATAATGACCTAGGTTAAATACTAAGTGCCCCTGGGATTCTATTACTACATAATACTGTCAGTGGTGTATTTTAGATCAGGCATATGATATTAGCATCAGTTATTGCTAATAATTTATACTATGAAGCTTCACTTATTGAATATTTATTCAGCCAGAGGGCTAAACTAGAGAAAAAAAAGACAGTGCATTATGGCCTATCTTTGTTAGTTCTTTAAGACTTGTGTACCTATATGATCCTTTGTTAATGTCTCCCAACCGGAAATTTATTTTTTTTAAACAAGTTCATATGTACTGTACTTTAGAGATATACCCTTACAGTATTTATTAATAGAATATTACTTGAGATGGGAGGTAAGATAAACAACCACACACACAATAAAACTATGGATTAGAGTAATAAAAAAAGTAACAGATACAATTATGAGCTGTAAAATAATACTTAGTATTATCAGAATTTCCAAGCTGTTAAGTTGATGATCAGTTTTTAAAAAATACAGTAATTATTTTTAGGTCAGAAACTTAATTATTATTTGGAGTTAATTACATCTTTTGTTTCATTCAATGATCAGAATGTCTTTTAAGTATGGGCAAGATTTAGGTGAAACAGTATTTCTTAAGTTTCTACTTTAAAGTGTAATAGTATGAGTTCTAGAGTATAAGATTAAAAAAATATACACATACACACATACATATAGGTACTTCTGTAAAGTTATAGATTGCTTTGTTCTGGTTGTATTTCTAGCTGTAGATTTGATTGGCTATCTTGTTTGTTTGTTTATTATTTAATAATAATTTTTTTTCTAAGACCAGGTTTCTCTGTATAGCCTGGGCTGTCCTGGTTCTTACTCTGTAGAACAGACTAGTCCCCCTGCCCGTGCCTCTCAAATAGTTGGGCTTAAGAGCACATGACACCATTGCCCAGCTTCTGATGGATATTTTTGCTAAGTTATTTTATTTTTTAAGTAAATATTGGCTGTTTTAAAATGTAATTTGTAAGTATTTGTCAGAAAATTAGCTTTTTAAATTTTATATTAAAATGTCAGAAAATAAGATATTTTAAGCTGTCATTTCTGAGTTCCCATTTTAAGAGCGTATTCAGAATTATCCTGGTCTTCCTGGAGACGTCATTCCTGTTGTTGCCCAGTGTGCTGTCCTGCAGTGCATTCAGTGAACTTATTTTCTTTTTTTAAAAGAAAGCAGTCTGACTATCTCCTTATTAGTAGGAACTGCTTAATATAATTGCTAGAGATTTCTATTATGATTATGGGCTTCAGCATTATTTTATCTTATGCTACTTGCTGTTTGGTTTAAATTTTTGTTTTATTTATTTTTATTTGAGTCAGGGCATTACTTTGTAGCCCATAGTGGCCTCAAACTTGCCAACTTCTTTCCTTAGTCTGCTGTCTATTGGAATAGTAAGTATGCACTACCATGCCCAGTTTCAAAATTAATTTCAAGTAAATTTCTACCAATTTTGTATACTCGTGTTCATTTAATTATTTTTAATTATTCACATATGTGTATATGTGCCTCTATATGAAAACCGTAAGAAGGCATGTGTTCTCTCAGTTGGGCTTATAGGTATTTATGGGATGTTGTTTGTTTTATGGATGCTGGAATTAGAACTCCAGTCCGTATGATTGTACAGCAAATACAAAAAACTCCTGAGCCATCTCTCCAGCCATTCTTTCTTTTTTACTTTGGTGTTATAAGATTGTATTTTGTCAGTTGTATCACACATTTAGTCTTCATGTTTGACTTACAATTTTATTTTTTATTTGATATCGTTTTAGTCCTTCCTCATCAGGTTAGTCAGCTGTTTTGTGTGCTATGCTAAGTCTTCTCATTTGAATGTCTGAGCACTTTCTCTCTTTATTAAGGCTGCAAGGTGTGACTGCTGTAAGTCCCAAGGCACCCTGAAGGAGCGAGTGCAGTGGCGTGGCGAAATGAAACATTTCTGTGATCAGCACTGTTTACTACGTTTCTATTGTCAGCAAAATGAGCCGAACATGACAACTCAAAAAGGACCTGAAAACCTACATTATGGTATGTCATGTGGCTACTTAAAAACTTTTTATATTCTTAAAGAATCCCAAGCAAACGTTGGTGATAATCAGTTGATTTTGAAGATAGTTATTAAGACTGGTCATGCTCACTGGTGGAGTAAGGATGATAGTTTATAGCCCTAGTAATCTTCTCCCCAAAAGGCCAGCCTTCTCACCGTTTATGTACAGTGGGAAATTACAGTTGAAGTAAATCACATACTTCCTTTAGGTCGAAGTTCCCTGTATGATAGTGTTTTATAGGTACATTGTTTATTTTATTCCCCCTTACAAACATGTTTGATGAAAAAAGTATTGGGCATCATTGAGCTAAATTACAGAGAAATTAAACAAAATTAAAAGAACTATTTTTAAAAATAATCTGTTCTGTGACAGCTAACTTCAAATTCAAATAAAAAGTTTTCTGAGGCTGAGCAGTGGTGGCGCACGCCTTTGATCCCAGCACTTGGGAGGCAGAGGCAGGCGGATTTCTGAGTTTGAGGCCAGTCTTCTCTACAGAGTGAGTTCCAGAATAGCCAGAGCTACACAGAGAAACCCTGTCTCGGAAAACTAAAAGAAAAAAAGTTTTCTGAGAAGATTATGTGCTAGTTGTGTGTGGCCTACAAGGAACAACAAAACTTTTTAGAAGTCATAGTCTTTTATTTTATTTAAGCAGCAATTCTTAGAGTATCGAATTTTCCCTAAAACATACTGTATTCAGAGAGGGCAAAAGGAAACATTAATCATTCACTTACCTCCATATTTTCTATACTGTTTGTAAATTTGGGATTGTTTCTTAAAATAGGTTTTCAAAATTGGTAAAACTCACTGATAAACAGGGATTTATAAAAATGTCAAGAAAGTGTATTTGTCTTATTTTTAAATGTTTATGTTTTTTAGATCAGGGCTGTCAGACGTCCCGAACCAAAATGACAGTGAGTATTTCTCAGTTTAGTGCTGTGTTGTGGTTTATAGTATAAGTGAAAGTAATTAGGCTGAGTTAATATGATCACCATGAAAGGTTTTTTTTTTTTACTGTGTTAAACCAGTGGAAACATTCAGCTTACTAGTAGCAGAGACTGTCAGACATGCTGAGGAACATAAAAGTGAGTCATTACAGCCTCTACCCACATGGTATTTGAATTGAAATATATAGGGAGTAGCTTTGATAGGGTTGCTCCCTCTGTCCCTCTCTGTATCCAGAGGGCATGGGTGGAACAGTGGTAAATAGTCAGAAGCTTTTCAAGGGAAGCAACAGAGGACAAAGTGCATGAGCTACACACTAGAGACCAACCTGACATGGATATCACTCCGAGGGAAGCAAAGGAAAAAAGTTGAAAGTAGTGATAAGAAGATCTCTTAGTGGATGGCTGGATTTATGAGTCTTTTAAACCTGAACAATACACAATATGGTCTTTGAACCTATTTTTGTTTAGACTTTTTCTTTCTTTTGGTACAATGCAGCAAATCCTTAATTACCTGCAATGATTACTAGTAGAGCATAAGTATGCCTCCTCTTTTGGAGTTTTTAGCACCCTTGTTCAAAAGGTCTGTGCTTAAGGAATTGTTCATTGGCATTAGAAAAAGCCTGTGGACCAGCTTATACTGTGGTTAAACAAATCAATAAAGATCTGTAGCTCTAATGAAGCTCACCTAGCAGATTTTCAGAACTCTTGAGATGCTTTGACTCCAACTCAGAAATTGTGATTTAGAAAATTATTTAGGTGGTTCTAATATGAAAGTAGAGATGACAATAACCTAAAGACAAATGCTGTTTATGTCCATGGGTTAGGATGCCACCATGGCTATCATGACCTGTGTCTTTATTTATTTATTTATTTATTCATTTATTTATTTATTATTCTTTTAGCCCTGTATCCATAGTCAAAAGAGAAGCTTAGCTTTTTAAATAAGTTGAAATGTGTTCTACTTCCAAGATATATATACTCTTATAATGTTTATTAATAGAATTTCATTTGAGGTATGATGTAAGTGATAATCACATACACAATATAAAACTATGGATTAGAGTAATAAAAAAACCACAGCCATATTACCATAAACTGTAAAGTAGTACTTAGTATTATCAGAATTTCAAAGCTGTTAAGCTGACAATCGGTTTTTAAAAATTGTACTAATTTATTTTTAGATCAGAAACTTATGACCTATTTATATAAAGTATAATCAATAGCATTGTTGTGTAGCTTTCTGCTTACAGAATGATAATCAGAATTAGAATGTTAATAAACCTCAGCTAGTACTGGCTGTTTGTACATTTGATATGTTGAAAAAGTTGAGCTTGAAGAACACGGATGATCAGAAATAGAATGTTAAACATCAGCTAGTTCTGGCTGTTTGTACATTTGATATGTTGAAAAAGTTGAACTTGAAGAATGTAAGTTATGTAGGTACTAGAAGAATCTGTCAAGTGTTTTAAAAGGAGAGTGTGAAGAACAGCTTTTTAGAGCTGACAGGAGTGTCTGGTGCTCTCAAGGGCATTGGTAAACTTACTAATAGTTTTCAAGTATCTAGCTTTAAATTACTCAGTTTCTGTAGCCTTGCCATTATATCAATGCTCAGAACAACTTTACAAACTCATATTGACAGTGCTCAGAGTCTGTGAACTGTCTGTATGTCATTTCGTGGGAGATGGGATGAAAAAGCATAGGGATGTCTAAAATACTCTGGAGATCTACAGCTGCATCATGCTAGAAGGGAGAGAACCTGGCCTTCAAAGTTGGAGAATTAATCTGTTCATTAGGCCAGAATCCTTAAGTTCTAATCATTTCTGGAAACAAAATCAGAGTGTACTTCACTTCTCTCCTATACAGTCTAATCAATTTGAAAATTAAGGCTTGGTGTGGCTTGTAGTCTCAGATACTCAGGAGTTGGAGGCAAGAAGATCAAAATGTCAAGACCTAAGTGGTTTACAGAGTTAAGTTCAAACCTTAAGGCTAACCTAGGAAATTCAGACCCAACTTAAAAAATTTGTTGCATTAAATAAGGTTACATGATACAGCTTAGTAGAAGTGTACTTTCCTAGGGTATGCCAGGATATAAATATTTTTTTAAATTACCAGCATTCTATAAACTTTGAAGGCATGAGGAAGCTGCACATCTTAGTGTTAGCATTAACTTAGCCTGGGGCAGCATCAAACAAATTACTATTAGCTAATTAATGGAGAAATGTTTGTTAGACTAAAGAGTTTTGAAGGCTCTGAATAATTAGAAATAGAAATGTTAAAACATAATTTAGGGGCTGGACAGACAGCTCAGCAATTAAAAGCACTTACTGTTCTTGGAGAAGACCTGGGTTTGGTTTCCAGCACTCATGTGGTAGCTCACAACCATCCATAACTCCAGTTTCAGGGCATCTGATGCCTACTTCTGCCCTCTTCAGGCACCGGGCATGCACATGATACATACATGCACACAGGCAAATACTCTAGGAGTAATAATATTTGGTTATATTTTCCCACTTTTTGTGGAAGTTCACTTAGGAGTTGGAAAACAGACAATGAGCCGGGCATGGTGGCACTGTGGAGGCAAAGGCATGTAAATCTCCATGAGTTTGAGGGCAGTTTGGTCTGCATACCGAGTTCCAGGCCAGTCAGGACTACATAGTAAGACTCTGTCTCAAGAAAGAAAAGAAGAAAGACAGGAATAGAGGAAGAAAACATGATCAGTATGGGGAAGATGTAAAAATTACAAAAATAAAATGTTTCTCTTTGCTTCTCTGTAGGGCTCAGCACCACCCCCTTCTCCTACACCAAACAAAGAGATGAAGAACAAAGCAATTCTTTGCAAACCTTTAACAATGACAAAAGCAACTTACTGTAAGCCTCACATGCAGACCAAATCTTGTCAGACAGGTAAGTTGGGAACTTTTGAATTGTACCTCCTTCTGCTTAGACCATACTGATTAAAGTGCATGCTTTCCTAGAGTGAAAGGCTACAGGGTAGGTTTGCTAGGGTAGTGTGTCTTTTTCTTGTGAATTTTTTCATCTGTGTGATTCTCTTTTTATATTGCCTTGAGAATAAAGCATTAATTAAATTGTGATCTGTTAGTCAATGATTAAAGGTCTAGAGTATAACTTGTTAAAAACCACACAATCTTATAAAACTTTTCCTGGACTGATAGCTACAGTTGCATGTTTCCTGTTGGAAAAAAATAGTTTCTTTGTGGTGTGTAACAATGATAGTTTTGTTTCCTTCTGTTCAGAAGGATATTAAATAATTTAGGTATTTGTTTCACATTTGCAGCATTAACTATTTCTTCATTTCCTTTTGAATTTTTATTTTGCGATTCTCTCTTGCTGTATAGCTTAGATTTTCCTTGAATTTAATCCTTTTGAGTGCTGGGATTACAGGATGGACTATTGTGTAGCTCAATGTTTGCTGCATTTTAGTAGTTTAAGTAAATAGACTGAGGGGAATTTCCAGGACAGTGTGCTGGATATAGAAGTGTATTTTTAAAGGATATATTTTCATTTTTTTAAAGAAGCGTTAAGTAGTGTTTGTTCTAAGTCAGAATAGGTGTTACAGAAAGCTTTAAGCTTATCAAATCTTACAGAAACGAGAAATTTCTTTTAAATGAGTACATAGTTATCTTCTTTGGTGGTTAAGTTGCCAGTTAATATTGTTAATATTAATACAGTCAATATTGTTTGTTGAAATCAGTTAACCAAAGAAACAAAAAGTCATGTGAAAATAAGAAGTCATGTTTTGTGATTGTATACTTTTAATTGCTCTCCTAGGAAGGCAAAACCCAGGGCATGTGTTAATTTAAGGCCAGCTTGATCACAAAACAAACTTAAAAACTAAAAAAAGCTATTATTGTGGCTCATACCTGTAATCTCAGGATGTAGGAGATTGAGGCAGGAGTATTGCCATGAGTTTAACCTCATGATTAAATGATTTCTTAAAACAAAACCACCCGTTGTTCTTTCCCTTTGTCTTGTTTTTCAGATGAGAATTGGAAGACAGAGTATGTCCCAGTGCCTATTCCTGTACCTGTGTATGTCCCTGTGCCTATGCACATGTACAGCCAGAATATTCCTGTTCCTACCACGGTTCCTGTTCCTGTGCGTGAGATTTTACCCATTTAGTCTAAGCTTTTGCAGGCGGTTTGGGAAACTTGTCTGTAATTACTAGTTTGGTGATGTTGGCAAAGCTGTACTAATTATAGTTGCTGTGATAAAGTTGATTTAATGGGAGGAGGATTTTCATTTTGGTTCATGGTTAAGAACTTCCAAAGAGAGGTTCTACCTTCTAATGAATGGTTCCATAGCCTTTCAAAACAGCACCAGCAGCTGGGGACCAAATGTTCAAATACACAAGCCTATGAGGTGTTGTTAACATTTACACCCAGTAGAAGCCATCTGTCCTTTTCTTCCATGGTTAGATTTTTTTGTCAGCTTCCTGTTGATGCTTTTAATATTTGTTTGTATGGTCATCTCAGGGTGTTAAGTTGAGCAGATGGGTGTATCTGCTGTGCCAATACTGTATTTTATATTTTAGTTTATTTTCAGAAGGAATTTATTTGAAGCCATAAGGTTTAGAATTAAAACACAGACTAGAGGTTCTCAAATAATGTTCACTTAATCACAAATCACCTGTAATGTTTAGAATACTGTGTTTGAGCTTGACTTACTTTCCCTTATTTTATTTTTAAAGTATCTGTATTCTGGGATTTTCTTGTCATGGTAGACTTCTTAGTTTTGATATTTAGCCTTGCTAAAGACTTTCTTCAATAGTGTATTTATATAGTAGTACATCATGCATTTAATTTGGGAAAATAGCTTGTATTGTTTAGTATACCTAACAGTAAATGCTTTGGTTAGGTGCCCGTTCCTGTGTTTCTGCCTGCTCCATTGGATAGCAGTGAGAAGATTGCTGCCACAGTCGAGGACCTCAAAAACAAAGTTTCTTCAGATCCTCTTGATTCAGAATTGCTTACAATGACAGATATGATGACTGAAGAAGAGGGGAAAACAGAGGCATCCAACATCAATAGTGAGCTTCCCTATTCAGTCTGTCAATAAGAGGTTTGGGGGATGGGTTCTATGTATTGTCATTATTATAGTACTTAAAGGTATATCCTGTAGCAATACTTAATAAGACAGTAGGAAAAAGGATTATAGCAGAAATATTTTATATTAATAAATGCATACTTTGGCTCAGCAGTTAAGAGTACTAGTTGTTCTTGCCAAAGACCTAGGTTTGGCTCCCAGCTCCCACATGTTTAGATCTTCCTTTAATTCCAGTTCCAGAGGTTCTAGTGCCCTCTTCTGGCCTTCACAGGCATAAGTGGTACACAAATATACATATACATGTACAACTCCTGTACACATAAAACAGCCAAAAAATTTTTTTATCAAGAGAAATACACACTCCACTTTGAGCCAGGTATGCTCTAATGCTAAGCTTGATCTCTAGTAGAATAATTTGTTTAATTTTGAGATGGAGATTTAGTATGTGTCCTGGGCAATAAAACTCTTGGCCTCAAGAGGTCTTCCCGCCTAATCTTCTGAAGTACGTTATATTACTACCACCACACCTATTTTGTTTTCAGAAAATCAAACAAAAGTAGTAGTAGTAGTAGTAGTAGTAGTAGTAGTAGTAGTAGTAGTAGTAGTTGTTGTTGTTGTTGTTGTTGTTGTTGTTATTATTGTTATTGTTATTTTTTTTTAAAGATTCATTTATGTGTTTGAGAATTGCACATACTTGTGGAGCTCAGAAGATAGGGATATATCCATTGGAAATGGAGTTACAGATGATTGTGAGCTACCCTGTAAGGGCTGGAAACTGAACTTTGGTCCTTTGCAAGAGCAACCATTGCTCCTAATTCACTCCTAATTCTCTGTTTTGTTTTCTTTTTTTTTTTTAATAGTAATAGGATTTGAGTTAAATTCAGTTTTTTTTTTTTAAAGATTTATTTATTTTATGTGTATGAGGACACTGTAGCTGTACAGATGGCCGTGAGCCATCATGTGCTTGCTGGGTATTGAACTCAGGACGGCCCTGCTCGCTCCAGCCTGCTCGCTCCGGAGTAATTCACTCTAGCTGTCTTCAGACAAACCAGAAGAGGGTGTCAGATCTCATTATGGCTGGTTGTGAGCCACCATGTGGTTGCTGGGATCCAAACTCAGGACCTTTGGAAAGAGTAGTCAGTGCTCTTAGCAGCCATCTCGCCAGCCCAGGATTTGAATTAGGTTTCGTTATTTTTCTTAGTAGATTTCTAAGATTTTGTTTTGTGATAGATATTCCCAGTAATACTTTTATCTTTTACACTAATCAAATATAATTTGTTTTATTTAAACCAGAGTTTATCCTATTTTCTGTTAGGATACTGTTGCTACATAGTGGCATGATTTACTATGAGTGGTTTTTTTGGGTGACTCTGTCCTTTTGAACATTTATTCCTACCCCTAGCCTTCAGGTAATACTTAGAATCCACTTTGAGTCCTGAGCTGCCTGACTGCCTTTATACTAGGAGACAATTAGAGCAGTTGTTTTGCAGTGTTCTCAGGGGTTATAAAATGAAGTAGATTGTAAATAGTGGTATGGGTTTTGTTGTTGTTGTTGTAGTTTGTTTTTTGACAGGATTTCTTTGTGTAGCCTTAGCTATCCTGGAACTAGTGTTGGAGACTAGGCTGGCCTTGAACTCACAGAGATTCTCTTGTCTCCACTTCCCAAGTGCTGGGATTAGAGGCATGTGCCACCACCACCCAGCTTGGTGTTTGTTTTTAATTAAAAATAAAATATAGACACTCAGTGTCTATATTTTACAATTCCCCATGGGAAAAAGAATGAGAAATCCTCCATAGAAAAGTTAGGTTGTTTTGTGAACACTTTTGTTTCTTTCTTTTTTTTTTTTAAAGATTTATTTATTATTTTATGTGAGTACACTGTAGCTGTCTTCAGACACACCAGAAGGGGGGCATCAGATCTCATTACAGATGGTTGTGCGTCACCATGTGGTTGCTGGGATTTGAACTCAAGACCTTTTGAAGAGCAGTCAGTGCTCTTAACCACTGAGCCATCTCTCCAGCCCACACTTTTGTTTCTTAATTGTATACATTTATCTTATTTTTCTGTCTGGAGACCTGTTTTTACTTTGTAGTACATATTGGATAGAATGCATTTCTAACTGTACAGCAAAAAAGTTAAGCAGTTCATCTAAACAAATACTTGTTATTAACTAGCATATACTGAGTATGTGGGAACTTGGTCAAAATTAAAAAATACTGTTTGAAAATTAGTCATTTACCTCCATAAGTTTATTTCTGATAAAGAATTGTTTTTATGAATATCTACTTGGGGAAATGGCCCCCTCAGTGAAGTGCCTGCCATGCAAGCCTGAGAACCTGAATTCGGATCCTCAGAACCTATTTAAAAGATCAGGCACAGTGGCTTGTGCCCATAACCCTAGTGTGTGAATGGGCAGGGTAGAGTAAGGAGGGAAAGTGGATCCAATAAACAAAGAAAAACATAGGACAACAGCCTTTGGTTTCCACATGCATTCCTGTCTACATGGAAGTACTTATGTCACATTGGCAAGTAATATGTCTGTCTGTCTGTCTCCTCCCCTCCCCTCTCTCTCTTACACACACACACACACACACACTCTTTCTCTCTTTCTTCTTCTCTCTCTCTCTCTCTCTCTCTCTCTCTCTCTCTCTCTCTCTCTAACATAGTTGTTTTGTTGTTATATTAACTTTTGAAAGGGGGTAGCCAGAATATATTGGATTAAGAGCTTTCAATTATAGGTATGAATTTATAGTAGCTTACATATTAATATTGTTATATACTTTTTCCTTTGGGAGATTAAATGCAGATACTGTTGAGTTTTTTTAAAATTTGATTTCTAATGATATTACTGCTTGGTTACAGGTGTAATTATTGAGACCGACATAATTGGCTCAGATCTTACAAAGAACTCTGGCCCAGACATACAATCCAGCATGCCTGATGTACCATATGAACCAGATTTGGATATTGAAATAGATTTCCCCAGAGGTATTTAAATACTACTTTATCACTATTAAATCAAGTTATATAGTTGTATTTAAGGCAATTGATCAACAGTGTTTGTATCATTACCTCTTGTCCTCATAATTGTTTTTTTTTTCCATGTGTCCTTTGCAGTGGAAGATGCTGGGAATGTGCTTTTCCACTTAGCTACATTCTTCTTCCTTCATTTTTTATTTTTCCAAATAAAACTACATTAATTACAGGAACTTTTGAAACTAGAGAAGAATACAATGCTTATATTTTTTCAGAGGTATTGATAGTATTGGGGTAGAGGTACAGATCATGATAGGGTTTTGCTATATAGTCCAGGCTGGCTCCCAACTCAAAGCATTCCTCTCAGCTTCTTGTGTTGGGATTATTGGTGTGTGTCAAATGTCTAGCTTGGTAGCATTTTTCTTAATGTTTTTGAAAGTTAAATTCACATTTAAAAGAAAAAAAATAGATTCACTTCTTTAAAAGACATATACCCCGGGGCAGGAGAGATGGGGTATATGAGCAGTTAAGAGTCCTGACTACTCTTCCAGAGGTCCTGAGTTCAGTTCTCATCAACCACCTGGTAGCTTACAACTATCGGTAATAGGATCTGATGCCCCTTCTGGAGTGTCTGAAGACAGTGACAGTGTACTCATATAAATAAGTCTTAAAAAAAAAAAAAAAGACATATGCCCAAGTGCTTCTTGCTGTTTAGTGCAGATTGAGTGTAGAAGTCTTCCATCTGGGTACCTTGGCATGCTCCTACGGTCCCAGCACTTGAAGATGGAGGCTGAATTAGAGTTAAGGGCAGCTACTAACAAGTTGTGAGGTCAGTCTGGTTGTATAAGGGCCCATCTCAAAAAAGAAGTCTTTCAAAGCCTCGTGTGATAGTCCTCCTACTAAGGCAGGAGGATTGTAAGCTGTAGCTTCTGTAACAGGAGTCCCAGGCCACAAGCAGGAGGAGGATAGGAATGTGTCCCTTTTCTCCTTTCCCTAATTTATGAATCCTCATTGAATGAAATGTTAAGCATTCCATGAAAAAGGCTTAAGAGATTAGATTGGCACTTTAGATCTTCTAACTAAATTTTTACTTGTTTCCTTTTTCTAGTATCATACAGTTCTATGATATTTCTGTATTTATACTTGTTACACATGGTTTTTAGTAGTATGAATAGAGATTTTTCAAAACTCAAAACTATGTTAAGTATGAGTGTCCTTGTCACTAGCCTAGCTGAAACTTATCCTCATGTCTGAATGATCCTTCATGTTTATGGAGCATAAGCTTGTACCGTTATATTTGAAATAAGATATTTTCTAATTTGTCAGCTGCGGAGGAGCTTGATATGGAAAATGAGTTTTTATTACCACCTGTTTTTGGAGAAGAATATGAGGAGCAGCCCAGACCTCGATCTAAAAAAAAGGTACAGAATTTGTTCATGCTTTTATGTCTTTTATTCATTTAATATCTCTGTAGCAGCATGTCAGAGAAAGATGCTTTTGTGATTTCTTGTGCTGACAATATGGGAAGGTAGATGTTAAAAATTTATCTTAATACAAGGTCAAAATAGAAAATAGTTGACTTAAAAAGGAAATTCAACTCTGACAATAACAGAGACTATTATCTGAGTGAGCGTGGTGACACACAATCTGTAAGCACTGCATTTGTCTCAAAGGAATGGAGAAGGGGGAAGGAATTGATGACCTTCAGTGGATTAATTTTTTATCAGTTTTGATGAGCTTAATTAATGAAGAGAGGTATAGTTTATTCTTAAGCATGCCAACACAGAGCAAAAGACATTTTGAGGACTAGGCATGTAGCTCAGTTGGTACAATGCCTGCCTACTGTACAGGAGGCTCTGTGCTTGATTCCCAGCACTTTTATAAACTGGGTGTGATGATACATACCTCTTGATTCTAGTAAAAGAGGCTAAAGGATCTGTGGTTCACAGCCAGCCTAAAATAAACGTTACACTGTTACACACACACACACAAATACACAGCAAAAGAAGAAAGAAAAACCAGGTATGTACTAGATAGTTTGATCATTCAGACATACAGAATCTAACTTTCTGTTTCTGATTTCCAACATAAGACAAGATCAAAAGACATGAAGAAAATGACTTTTACAAAATTGTCTCAGGAAAGAAAACTGAAAATAAATGAGAGTCTACAGTATGATGAAGGTGATAAATGTTAGAGCATATGAGTTGGAGACTACGTGGGCTAAATAATGAGACCCTTTTCCAAAACAAACAAACAACCTTACCACCAAACATTAAAAGAAGGGACAGAGGTTGTGACTGAGTGGCAGTGTGAGTGCCTAGCATGTGAATGGTGCTGGACTCGATCCTCAGCACTAAAAAGAAGACAAGTAAAGAGGAAATTTCTTTATTCCTTTTTGTTGTTGTTTTGTTATTTAAGACAAAGTTTCTCTGTGTAATCCTGGCTGTCCTGGTATTCTAGGCTGGTCTATTAAACTCAGGGACCTACCTCCTGACGTAGGATTAAGGTTGTGTGCTACCACCACTGGCTAAGAGTAAATTTCTTATATGTTTAAGTTATTAGAAAGTTCTTCAGTCCCAAAGTGACATTTAGAATCCTATTTTTACTTTATACTTTTTATTCTGATTTTATTATATAAAAGTGATTTGTATACAAACATATTCATGGAGTTGGATTTCAAAAAGTAGTATAGATATCGATCACTAGCTCTCAGAGTACCAGCCAATTCTAACACAAATGAAATTCTTTTTAAGATGCCTTTGTTTAAAGATGACTTGCATGGATGTCACGAAATAATGTAGTCTCCGAGAAAGGATTTACAGTGTTATTTTATTACCAGGGAACCAAGAGAAAGGCTGTATCAGGATACCAGTCTCATGATGATAGTTCTGACAATTCAGAATGCAGCTTTCCTTTCAAGTATACATACGGTGTAAATGCATGGAAACATTGGGTCAAAACTAGGCAACTTGATGAAGATCTTCTGGTATTAGATGAGCTAAAATCCTGTAAGTGTTTTGGTTCTGTTATCCTACGTTCTGTTTAAAAATCTGTTTCTATACTCAATTACCTTTAATATTTTTCTTTTAACTTAATTTTTTCCCACATTACTTAATGTGTATGAGTGTTTTGACTACATGCCTGGTGCCTACCAAGGCCACAAAAGGATGTTGGATTTCTTGGAACTGAAAATAGAAAGTTGTGAGCTGCCATGTGGGTGCTGAAAATCAACCTGAGTCATTTCTACAACTTCATGATTCAGTTTTAATTTATATCTGTGTGCATGTCTATGAACGTATTCTCTCTATGTGTATGTGTATGTGTTTGCATGTATGTGTGTGTGAGAGAGAGAGAGAGAGAGACAGAGACAGAGACAGAGACAGAGACAGAGAGACAGAGCATGAGAGAGAGCAAGAGCACATAAGAGTGTGTGTGCCAGTGGAAGCCAAAAGAGGATACCATAGTTAAAGCCGGAGTTAAAGGCAATTATAAGCTGTGCAGCCTAAGTGTAGAGCCATAATTTTTACTGATTATTGCATGTATGTGTGTGAGAGAGAGAGAGAGAGAGAGAGAGAGACAGAGACAGAGACAGAGACAGAGACAGAGAGACAGAGCATGAGAGAGAGCAAGAGCACATAAGAGTGTGTGTGCCAGTGGAAGCCAAAAGAGGATACCATAGTTAAAGCCGGAGTTAAAGGCAATTATAAGCTGTGCAGCCTAAGTGTAGAGCCATAATTTTTACTGATTATTTTTATTTCTTTTTAGCTAAATCAGTAAAGTTAAAAGAAGATCTACTCTCTCATACCACAGCTGAGCTCAACTACGGGTTAGCCCATTTTGTCAATGAGATCCGGCGACCAAATGGAGAGAATTATGCACCTGATAGCATCTATTATCTCTGCCTTGGTATTCAGGAGGTAAGCTTTCGTATATGATGTTACCAAGAAAAGTTGTGGTAGAGTTTTGTTTGCTGGAACTTTAGAAAGTTTTTTATTTAACTTATGTGTGTGTATGTATATGTACAAATGTGTGTTTTGGTACCTAAAGAGGCCAGAAGAGAGTGTCAGATACTATGGAGATAGTGATTCTAGGTGTGTGTGGCTGTTTGATGGGAGTGCTGCCATCTGAATTCTTATCCTCATGGTTGAACAGTGCTATTAGATGAGCCATCTGTCCAAGTAACTGAACGTGCTCCTTGCTTTATCTGTCTAGCTAAGGAGACATTACTTTTGACCATGCAGATGTAAAGATCAACTGTTTTTCTGTATGAAACAGAGCAGTAGATATTGTTTTCATTCTTTAAGAATCTCATAGTGTATTTGATAGATTCTCCCTCCTTCTCCTCTAGGATGCATGCCCAGCTCCCTACTCACTCTGTAAGGAGGCCTTTTGAGACTGGCTGTCGATCTTTAAATCCAAGACTCACTCAGCCTCTTAATATATCATCATCCCCAGCTTTTGTTGATTTTCAAGTTAGAGTAAAACCTCAAAAGACGTATAACAAAATGGTGGTTTCTTTGTCCCTCTTGTATCTTATCCATCTACATTTTCATCCCTTTTTCAAATATTTTAAGCTATCTAAGCTGCCATTGCTTATGCATAGATACAGTTCTTTTTTGTATATTCACCTTATATGATATTCATCTTGTATATTCTATACCTACCAGTTTTAGTAGATTTTTTCCTCCTAATCTTTGTGCATATGTAATCATGTTACTTATCTGTCTGTTTCTTTCTTTTTCTTTTTTCTGCATTGTTTTTTAAGTAACACGTTCCTCTTCCCCAGTACACTGTAGAATGGAAGTGGTAACAGAAGAACCCTTTGGTTCATTTATGGTATTGGAAGGGAAGTCTTCAGTCCTTTACTGTTGAGTGTGATGTTACCACCCTTTTTGTTAATTAAACTTTCTGTTACCAGGTTGAGAAACTTTTCTTCTGAGTTGACTAGGACCCTTTTGAAACTTTTCTCTTTATTTTTTTCTATTATAATTAGTTGTTGAATTTTGTCAGCTGCTTTTTTGTATTTTTCAGATGATCCTAAAATCCTATGGTTTTTCTTCTTTATTAATAGTAGTATAGCAATTCAGATATTAAACCAACATTACATTTCTAGCATATACTCTAGTGACCCCTTTTTAAAAATATACATTGCCTGATTAGATTGGCTGATATAACAGTTTCTGTAAGCATTCATGATAGGTAGTGTCCACAATTGTTTCTTTTTCTTATTTGGCTTTGGAGTAGCAGCATTCATAAAGTGTATTGAGAGGTATTTCTTTTTCTTATTTTCTGAAAAAATCAATGAGGATTGTTAGCTATTTTTTTATAATATGTAATGAGATTCACTGATAAGACTTTATGGACCTGGATTGATTAATTTTGGATGGGAAGAATAGCTTTAAGTTATTAATTCTCTTAGCTTATTTAGAGATCCTTTGCTTTTGGTTTGGAATCACTTTGGCAATTTTGTCTTTGAAGACATTTATGTGAGGTGGGCATGATGGTGTACACCTTTAACCCAGTGCTGAGGCAACCAAGCAGAAGGAGTGTAAGTTTTAAGACCAGTCCGGGCTACACAGTAAGGTCCTCTTTCAAAAAGAAGAAATTACTTGTTAAATTTTCAAGTTTACTAGCATAAAATAATCATTTTCTAATTTTCTTTTAGTTTTGGAAGAGTATGCTCTTTCATTTCTATTATTGTTCCTTTATGCCTAGTAGTTTCTTGAACAGTCTAGTTAGGAAGCAGACTTTGCTACAATAGACAAAATAGTAAGTACTTTAGGTTTCCAGAGCAAGAAGCAAAAAATCTAGGATATTACACAATTTCTTTTTTTCCCATTTATTTATTTGTTTGTTTATCCTGATTGCAGTTTCTTCCCTTTTGTCCCAGTCCCACCCTCACAGATCCCTTTCTCCATTACCCTGTCCCCTTCTCCTTAGAGAACGGGAAGTCCCTCCTTGGGTACCTCCCTACTCTGCGATATCCACTCACTGCAGGACTAGGCACATCCTTTCCTGTTGAGGCCCAGCAAGGCAGTCTGGTTAGGGGAAGGGGATCCAATGGCAGGCAACAGAGTCAGAGACAGCCCCTACTCCAATTGTTAGGAGACTTACATGAAGACCAAGCTGTACGTCTGCTACAAATGTGTAGGTGGCCTAGATCCAGCCCCTGCATGCCCTTTGGTTGGTGGTTCAGTCATTGTGAGCCCCCGTGGGCCCAGGTTAGTTGACTTTGTAGGTCTTCTTGTGGCTCACTCAGTTCTACCACCCAACTCTTCCATAAGACTCAGAAGCTCCACCTGATGTTTGACTGTGGGTCTCTGTTTCCATCTGTTGCTAGGTGAAGGCTCCCAGACAGTTATGATAGATTTCTGTCTACAAGCATAGCAGGGATTGGATCGTTTACATGGGATGAGTCTCAAGTTCGGCCAGTCATTGCGTTCCTTTAATCTCCACTTTCATCTCTGTGCATTTTGAGGCAGGATAGATTTTGGGTTAAAGGTTTTGTGGGAGGCTTTGCTGTTCTTCTCCCTCCACGGGAAGTCCTGTCCCGTCTGGCTATAGGAGGGGGCCACTCAGTCTCCATATCCCCCATTATACAATTTCTTTTCTTTTTTTTTTTTTTTTTTAAGATTTCTTTATTTATTATATGTAAGTACACTGTAGCTATCTTCAGATATCCCAGAAGAGGGCATCAGGTCTCATTACGGATGGCTGTGAGCCACCATGTGGTTGCTGGGATTTGAACTCACGACCTTCAGTAGAGCAGTCGGCGCTCTTAACCACTGAGCCATCTCTCCAGCCCCATACAATTTCTTAAATAAGTAACTGGTTTAAATATGCCAGTTGGAAAGCTCTGTTGTTTTTGTTGAGGAAAGGCTTTACTGGGTAGTCCAAGTTGGTCTGAAACTCTTGTGTAGACCTCAAATTTAGAGGAACCCTTCTGTCCCTGCCTGATGGAAGTTACAGGCACACACAGCCATTGCTGGCTTTCTTTGGGTGCTGGGAATTTGAACTCAGGTCCTTAGTCTGGTTGGATGACTCTTGCCACTGAGCTCAGTCTCCCTAAATAGTAACTTGATATTATCCAAGAGTTTTTTCTAGGATTTTATCCTTGTTTATTTTATGGTTAAGAATATAGTAAAGATTTTGTTTTAAAGCTGTGAACAATGTTTATTAAATTTATGAAATAATAAAGCAGTGGCCTGTGTAGTTAATTTAAATTCTATACAAATGAGAAGTTTTCAGTAATTATAAAATACATCCAACCAACTTTATTTGTGAGCCTCTAAGACTACATTTATAGAGTATAAGTAAATTTATAATATTTATGACATGAACTTGAATTTTACCAATCCTTCATTTAATTTTTTCCTGCTTAGTAGACGTTGCCTTGGGCTTTGGAAACTAACATACTCATGTTGATAAATTACATTTGCTGACTGCTAGTAATTGATTTTCTATGCACCCATGCTAAATATTAACTGTTTTTGTTTGTTCTGATGAGGAGAGATGAGTTGACTAGTAGCTTATTTAAGATATACAGCTTGTATGTTTAAGTCTGGATCAGATGTGGTAGCATAGTACTTGGGAGGCTGAGGCAGGTAGGCTTACGAATTTGAGGTTAGCCTTGACTACATAGTGAGTTTATGGGCTTGCCTGGGCTGCATAGCCCTGTCCCAAAGTAATCAAGTAGAATCTGAGCAGTTTGACTTTAAAAATCTTTATGAAAAACCAGGAGTAGTGGTACATGCCAGCATATGTGAGACAGGAGGGTTGTGAGTTTGAGGCTGGTATGGGCAGTGAGGGAGAATAGCAAGGAGGCTACAACAGTAAGCTTCACTCAACTATTTGAAATATTTTTGCCAAGGAGTTTTGGTAGCACAGTTTTGGGACAAATTAATTGTACCCAAGTATCTCAGTGAAAGTTATAACAATGGGCTGAGGAGATGGCTCAGTTGGTAAATTGCTTGCAGAACAAGCATGGGGAGCGGAATGTGGATCTATAGCACCTTATAAAAAAGCCAGGTGTGGTGCTGTGTGCTTGTAATCCCAGTGCTGGGAGCTGGTGTGGTGCTGTGTGCCTGTAATCCCAGTGCTGGGAGCTGGAGATAGGAGGCTCCTTCAGCTTCCTGGCTAAGCAGTCTACCTGAACCAAGTGAGCTCCATGTTTAGTAAGGGACCCTGTCTCACAAAAACATGGAGAACCTCTCTCTGGTCTCTACATGGATTTACACACACACACACACACACACACACACACACACACACACACACACACAATAATATGAAAGACTTTTAAATTGAATTTTTTGAAACACAGGTAGAAAATTCCCCAGACAGAAGGAATGAGAGTCAAATGACATCCTAGAAGACAGAGTGAGGGCATGGTATCCCAGGAACCATGTTTAACATGGCTGGAATATCAGGTGTGAAGTCACACCAGAAAGGGCGTGGATTCATTTATAAATTGTTTAGTTTTCAGGTGTAAAGATTGTTTTTGGTTTGGTTATACTAGATATGTGCTCTCCCTTGTGCTGCATCCCTGATTAGGTTCTCAGCATTTTCAAAAGCACACCGTGTATACGCATACACAGTTTTTTGGCAGAGGAAGGAGAGAGCATAGGCAGTCAGCTCTTTATTGTTTTCCTTTAATCTAATCGTTAATCTTTAAAATGTATATCTTTTCTCCAAGTATGATATAAACATGCCATTCTATATATTGTCTGACAGACGAATGAGAGAGAGAGAGTCTGTGTGTGATGTATGTGTATGATGAGTAGAGTGGGTTCTCAAAACCTACCTTGGGTTGTCAGACTTTTGCGTGGCAGATGCTTTCCCTGCTGAGCCATCTCACTGGTTCCAAATTGATGCTTCTTACCCAGTTTTTACATTCCAGATTCTGTGTTATACTTTCCAGCTTTGTATGTTTTAAGTAAAAGGTTAATGAAGAATTTACGCTTTTTTAACTTGTACACACATACCCAAGGGCAGTAGTAATCCCTTATGTTTTAGTAGAATGCTTGCTTTTCCTAAACATAAAGCTTTTTTTTTTCTTAAGAAATACAAAGTGTGATACATTCACTGTGTATAATTAGCTGGTTTTCCTTTAATAATTTTTTTTGTAGTACTTATGTGGTAGTAATCGAAAGGACAACATATTTATTGATCCAGGATACCAGATGTTTGAGCAAGAACTGAATAAAATACTCCGAAGTTGGCAACCAAGCATACTTCCAGATGGTAATGCTATTTTAAATATGTGTTGATAGTTGATAATGGAATTGTTATTTTTACAGAAAGTATGTAAGTATATTTAGGAAGTAATTTAAGTTACAATGTAAGAGCTTGTGAATGTGAGGTCATATGCAGATAATAGTATCTAATGTTTGTGAAGAACTTAGTAAAACCTGTGACCTACTTTCTTTGTAGTACAAAGCTAGATTGTCTTAAGACCTACAATGTAGATTCTTATGTGAATAAAATATACTTGTTTGTGAGAATCATGTGTTGTTTTTAAGAGTTATACAGGTTTAAAATTATTTTTTGATCATAATGTCCTTGTCTTACTGAAGGACAGAAATAAGCATCCTGTGCCTTATTCTGGGAGCGGTGGCTTCATACTGTTTCCCAACTCATGTGTTGTTAAAAGAGTTAATGTGTAATTATGGGTTCATTCACAGTGATCTAACGTGAGTAGTAGATTGACATAGGACTGTTTTAAACTCATTTTATTTCTAGGTAGTCATATTAAATCTTTGTAGTATTTATAATTCTTTTAAAGTAGTTTTTTCTATTTAAGGGTCAATATTCTCTCGAGTTGAAGAAGACTATCTCTGGAGGATAAAACAACTAGGATCCCACTCTCCAGTAGCACTTTTGAACACACTCTTCTACTTTAACACTAAATATTTTGGCCTGAAAACAGTGGAACAACACTTAAGACTTTCCTTTGGCACTGTGTTTAGGCATTGGAAAAAAAATCCTTTAACAATGGAAAATAAAGCATGTCTTCGCTATCAGGTGTCCTCCTTATGTGGAACAGACAACGAAGGTAGTGTACCTTTTTAAAGACAAGATTCACTTCTCTTTTATATGCATGAATGTATTTTTCCAGCATTAATGTATGTGTGTATCACACATTTTTGTGCTTGCCGGTGTCATAGAGGGTGTCAGATCCCTTGGTCCTGGGGTATGAATGATTGTGAGTCACCATATAGATGTAGGGAACTGAACCCTGGACTTTTGCAAGAGCAATAAGTACTCTTAACCTCTGAGCCAACACTGACTCTGATAGTATAGCATTTTTATTTGGAGATTGTCTGTGGTGGGAATATTCAAACTTGCCTTACTAAAGTCTGCTTCTGCCATTCATGAAGAGACTAAAGACAATTACTTTCATAAAACACAACAAACAGTGTATTTTGGGGGTTTGTTGTTGTTTTGGTTTTATTTCTTTTTGAGGCAGGGTCTCACTTTATTATTGCATTGGCTAGTCTGGAACTCCCTGTGTAGACCAGGGTTGCCTCAAACTCCTAGAGATCCATTTGCTGCCTTCAAATGCCTTATGTCTTATTATTGTATTTTGTTTTGTGATAAGATTTCTAGTCCAAACTGGCCTTAAGCCATATACCAAAGAATGACCTGGGATCTGTGATCATTCCTATTCTGAGACTACTGGCATGAACCACTACACCTGTTTTTAAGCTGAACCTCTCAGATCCTTTTCTTGGAAAAATTGTACATTATTAAAAGCTGCCACACAGAAAATCCTGAACGGCACCTAGTCCTATGTTGCTAAAGCAGGTACTAAGGGTAAATAGTAACATCTTCCCTCAGAATTAGCTTTAGGGGGCTGTGGGATAACTCATTGGGTAAAACCATTTGCTGTGCAAGTCTGACCACTTGAATTGGAATTCCTGGAGCCCACATACAGTGCCAGATGCAGTAGAGTTGGGAGAGGAGAGACAAAATTCACCAGGAAGCTCCTAGGACAGCTATCCTGGAGTATCCAGTGCAGCAGCAGGAACAGTAAGCCCTGCCTTGGACAGGTGGCACTTGTACTCCCACATTCACACACGTGTCATGCACACACACAAACACACAGGAAGGGAAAAAGATTGGTGTAGGAGCCTTACTTTTGTTGTTGTTGTTAAAGATAAAATTGCTACTGGAAAACGAAAACATGAAGATGATGAGCCAGTATTTGAACAAGTTGAAAACACAGCCAACCCTTCTAGATGTCCTGTGAAAATGTTTGAATGCTACTTGTCTAAAAGGTGAATGAACATTAATGATATTTGACTAAAATTTTATAGTACTGGGGAATTTAACTTGGGGTTGCCTGCCTACTAGATTTAAGTGCTCTACTACTGAGCTATATCCATCTCCTGGTACTTTTAAAAGATATTTGTATAAGTTGGTTGACTTTAACATTATTAAGAAATGAAGGTATTTAATTAATTTTGAAGATTTTTCTCTCCTTGCTTTCATGGAGTTTTTTGTTCCAAAATATATTTAGCTCTAACTTTAGAGTCCTTGCGAAATACCTAGCACATGTACTTTAGGATTCTAGTCCATATTAAGAAATCGCTCTTTACTAAAAAATATCACTCCTGCTGTCCTCCTTAAATTAGAAAATTAAAGCATGTCTGTTGGTTGCCAAGTAGAGATACAAACTTTCTGTAGAGAAGTAACTTTTATGCTTTTGGGGTGTTTAGTCTCTGCTTTATCTATCGAGTTGTCCTACTAAACTAGAAAGAGGCCATGTACTATAAATAAGTACTTCATAGCACATGATTTTACACAGTTTGCTGGTCATTGTCTGCCAGCTTCTAGTACAAAGGTAGGTATGTTTAAAAGTAGGTAGAAGGAGTAGAGATGAAAATAAAATACTTAGATGTGAATGGAAACAGTCTTTGAAGACGTTTTTTGGAAGGCCCATTTTCAGTTTCATGCCTGCCATCTTCCCCTGTGTAAAAGCAGCACTCACTGGGGAACTACTGAAGAGCTCCCCACAGACTGTCTCATTTTGAGTGTTGTTTTAAATAAGAGAAAGTACGTTGTGTTGTAGGTTGTAAACTTTCCAAATCATAGTGTGAGTTCCAGGGTGGTTCTCATGCACTAGTGAAAACATGAGAGTCACCTCTAGCATGACCATGTATCTAACTGTGGCATAGGGTAGCTTTCTTCAGCTCTGTTCTGGACCATCAGTTTAGTTTTGTGGATTTCCAGTGCTGGTAACAATTTGCCAGGTGTGTGTGAATTCCTTTTTTGGAATTTGATGCTTTTTCTATTATATAGTGCAGTAAGACTTTTTATGTGTTACATATTTTCATCATTTTAGGTCACATTTTTCATATTTCCTTTTTCCTGAAATGGACATACACACTTAATATGATTGAGATTATAATTGGCACCATTACAATAATCACTAAAATGATAGTATATATATTAATGGAGTCTTGGATTTATGAAATAAGAATTTCAGTTATATTTGGGAACTAGTCCTTTATCATAAAAACTTAGAGACCGAGCAGAAACTGAAGGAAAGGCCACCCAGAGACTGTCACACCTGGGGATTCAAACCCAGACACTGTTGTGGATGCCAAGAAGTGCATGCCGAAAGGAGCCTGATGTGGCTGTCTGCTGAGAGGCCCTGCCAGAGCCTTACAAATACAGAGGCGGATGTTCGCAGCCAACCATTGGACTGAGTGTGGGGTCCCCAATAGAGGAGTTAGAGAAAGGACTGAAGTAGTTGAAGGAGTTTGCAACCCCATAAGAAGAACAATATCAACCAACCAGACCCTCCTCCCCCAGAACTCCCAGGGACTAAGCCATAAACAAAGGAGTACACATGGCTCCAGTCAAATATGTAGCAGAGGATGGATGGCCTTGTCATTCATCAATGGGAGGAGAGGTCCTTGGTCCTAATGAAGGCTCGATAGATGCCCCAGTGTAGGGGAGTTGAGTCGGGTGGGGAGGTAGGAGTGGGTGGAGGAACACCCTCATAGAAGCAGGGAAAGGGAAGATGTGATAGGGTGTTTCAGGAAGGGAGGAAAACCAGGAAAGGGGATAACATTTGAAATGTAAATAAAGAAAATATTCAATAAAAGTAATAATAAAAACAAAAACAAACAGAAAAATGAACACAATCATATATTCATTCTGTAATTTTTAAGGATGAAAATGCAAAAAAAAAAAAAAACCCAAAACCTTAAGAGACCAGTTTACTATTCTTATTGCAGTTATGAAGCAGAGACTCTGAGTGCATCTGTTGTTTGGGGCTGAGTTATTCTTGAAAGAAGTAAATTTGCAGGGAATTTTGTTATGTTTTGTGAAATTGACTTTTTTTTTTCTTTCTTTTTCCTCCAAAGTCCACAGAATCTTAATCAGAGAATGGATGTTTTTTATTTGCAACCAGAATGTTCTAGTTCTACAGATAGCCCTGTCTGGTACACATCTACTTCCCTGGACCGGAACACCTTGGAAAATATGCTTGTACGGGTTCTTCTAGTAAAAGATATTTATGATAAAGACAATTATGAACTGGATGAAGACACAGACTAAAAAGGACCATTTCAGAAGCAATGGATAACACAGCATTAGATAGTCATGCTGCTAGATCTTTACAGGAAAACATTTCAAGTTTACTCCTTCTGTTCCGAGTTTTGTAGCAATGTACCCACACTGGGTATTACCATGTAAATAATCTGTGAGTGAAAGTTGCCATTATTCTATGTAGTGGTTTTAGGATACTTAACAAATACATCAAATTCTTTTTTATTATTATTTATTTGATTAGGTCTGTTTGTAACTTTTTACATTACAAATATGAAGAGAATGTGCCATGTATAAGTTTTTCTCGTTGCACTGCTCTACTGTTGCAAAGCTCCCTGCAGAGGGCAGGCTTTACTGCGTTCCTGACCAGATGGTTGTGTATGGGTAGCACTACTCAAGTTTAGAACTTGCGGTGTCTTTCAGAATTTTTAAAATAAACTGTAAACTAGTAGGCTGGGTTTTTTGTTTATTTGGGTATTTTGTTTGTTTGTTTTATGTTTTAGTTACTGAAGCCTTACCAGGTTATGTAGAGAGATACCATCTTCTGTACCAAAAATAGACAAGAGAATGCTGTCGATGCTGGTGTTCTGTAATGTGAACTTATGCTGGTGGAAACAACTTTATGTTCCCCTTATTAAAACTTAGTGTCCTTTTCTCACTTGTGACTTTCTGCATCACCCCATCAAACTAAGGAAAAAAAAGTATGTATATATGTGTAAGTAGCGAGAGAGAGTGAGAGAGAGTGACTGTAACTTGAAAACAAGAGCAGACAGTTTTCTTTGTAAAATGTCCGGTGACAGTGTAAAACTCTTGTTTTCCTTTTCTCATGCCAACCATCAGTTTATGAGACCCTCCCCCATTTAAGGGTCCAGACCATGCTGCATTACAACTTGATAGCACTCTCAAGTTTTACTGCTCTTACTAGAATTCTTGTGCCTGCTTCCAGAAGTGACTGATGCATATGTGGGGCAGAATTATTTTTAGAAATGCCACTCTTGAAATAGTCATTTTAGAAAGTCAGGCTATTTGAAGGGAGACAGTGTCACATTGTTCTATGGATATTACCAGTGGAGAATGCTGATTAGTCCAGGTGATTGAAGAAACAGAAGCTGGTGGATGAAGTCAGTTTCAAAGGAAATTGTGCTTGGTACTAGGTTGTTTGGCTTTGAAATTTTAATTACTTCTTATAGAAGATTACATTTAAAATACCTTTGTGCTTCTGCATAGCAGTTTATCTGTTCATAACTTTTAGATTAAGGAAATATACTTCAAATTATACTTTCTAAAGACTGAGTAAAGTGGTATCTGAAAATTACCAGTTATTTAGCTGACTTTGTATAGCATGTGTGATGTTACCTTCTTATTTCCAAATCCTGAAATCACCATGGTGATACTAGTTTTTGAAATCATTCTGAGGGAGATCAGCCTGTTTTCCATAGTGACTGGAAAGTATCTGTATAGCCCTTATCAACTTCTCTCTCCTTTAGCATAAGTTTTAGCACAGTAAAGGAATTTTCTCAATCATGATTTTGAAAATTTCACAGGTATAGCTACTGCTTGTTTAAGCAATAACTGAAATGTTTTTGGCATGAAAATTTATAGTGTCCTAAATTTTTATAAGTTTGAATAACTTGAGTCCCTTGGTTTTATATTTGAATCATCAGACTGAGAGCAGCACCTCCTTACTTCCCTAGACAGACCTGCCCCTCGCCTGTTCAGTGAAGCTGGAAACACTTAAAACAGAATGCACATGTTTCTTGGCTTTTCAGCGCGCCTTCTGAAGCACTTTTACTAGAAATGCATATTGTGATTAAAGGCTGGTTAATCCTAATCATCTTCTATTCTTCAGAGTGGTGCTATAGCCCATCAAAAAAGCAATAAACTTACCCACAATTGTCACATGTATATTTTACCAATACCATAAATTTCTGCCATGGTACTACTAAGCACCGTGTCTTGCTATTTAGTTTTATTGTTTGTACATTTTAGCTTTTCTAAGCAGAAATGCCTACAGAATTGATCGTACATGGTAGAGGATCTAGAGCTTGCCTTTGTCTCATGCAATCCAATGATTGATCTACTTGATTCTCAGGGGGAAAGAAAAACAAAGTATTTTATGAGAATTGTTCTGGGAAATTTATTTCACCTGGAACACATTTCCTTGATTCTTGGCTGTCCTTAGTGTGTGGCCGTAACTGACTGCTGAGAGAAAGGACATTGAAATGATAGTTTATTTTTACTTCTCGGTGACTTCTGATTATAGACAGCATCCTGTAAATATAACTTTATTGTCTTGATGTCTATTGAAGATACTATATTTTTCTGTTCTGAACGATTTTGCCACTTAAAATCGTTCAATGAAAAAGATGACTAGCTATTCTGAGGCAGGTGGATTTCCCATGCAAACTGAATCCTCAACGCATTTCAAAAGGCTTTTACTGTATTAGGTAACATGAGATATTAAAGGATTTTTCTAGGCAAGATGCTCAGCCTTTTTTTTTCCCCCATAAAAGTACTTTTTACTCAAATCGTAATTCATGTTTTTCTTTCATGAAATGGAGTGGTTATTAGAGTGTTCATACTGAAATAGGAGAAGGATGCACATTGTCCTGTGCTATCTAATTTACACTGCTTTTCCTGGCTTCCCTTTGTCTTGACCAATTGTGATTTGCAAACCGGGGTAACTCATTGTATGGACCAGAGAGGACAGGAGTGGTGGAGAGGGCAGACAATAGCAAGTTTGAGTTTGCACTTCTCTACCATAGGTACCACTTAGTCTGTCCCAGGGTCCTAAAGGTCTTAAATATCCTAAATACTGTCTTAAATTACTAAAGATTAATGTTTTTATCTGACCAGCTATTTTCAAGGGGTATCATTACATGGCTCTGCTTTTGTTTTAAGCTACCATTAACTGTAAGTTTCTTTAGTTTTCTCAAAAAAAAGAAAGAAAAAAGTCATGACTTTCGTGTCAGTGTGGAAGCATTTTAAAGAATAAATTTCATTAACTTAATTACAGAATTTATCAGTTTTACCCCTGACAAGCTATTATGTATGTTTAGAGCGGACTGTGAAGTTTGCTGATTCTATTCTGCTGTGTCCTTGGGATTACACCATTTCAGAGTATTACCAGCTTGGAAGCTCATATCTACAACACGTCAGTGTCTTACTAAGGGGCCGGGAGTAGAAACAGCTACTCCATATCTTCATTTGGAAGATGGGTATTTGGAAGGATAATCAGTAAACTGCTATGCTTACCACACGATGAGATGAATTGGATAGGAAAATGTTCCTTAATAAAAGGCAGGGAATATCCTGATTACTGAACCACAAGCTCATGAATTTAGACCAAAATACAAGCTTAAGATTTAACTTGTAGACAGTGGTGACAAACTGAGCATTCCTGGTTTGAAAATCTGAGATCTGCAATGGTCTTAAAAATCCAAAACTGTTGACGGGCCATCAAGACAACATTCACACTTTGGGTGTTCTTGGAATTGGTACAGACTCCGGATTGATTATGTGTTGCCAAACATCTCAGCTTGTGTGGGACTGGAGAGCCACAATCAATGGTATCACAGCTGAGCGCCAAACTGACCATATTCTCTCTCTGTTGCACCACAGTGACAATAAGAATGGCAGGGCTTGAGGTTTCTAAAGCCCAGTACTGCTTGCAATAATGATTCTCCAGTTGCAAATTGAGCTTGGTTACAGTGTACCTCACAGACTGACAGTCAATCCTTGTGATTGACCTAGTATGCTTTCTTGTCGATGGGGAAGGTCTGAGATAGCTTTAGTACAGAAACCACATCAGTTTTTAAAGTCCAACTCAAAACTGGATACCAATATTAACACACAACTGTGTACAACACTTTCTTTTTTCTTTTGATCTATCTAGACAGGGTTTCTTTGTGTAGCCCTGGCTGTCCTGGAACTTGCTCTATAGACCAGGCTGCTGGCCTGCCTCTACTCCTGAGTGATCAAAGCTGTTTGCCACTACGCCCAGCTTTTTACACTTTTTTTATGTGTGTGTGCGCCACAAAACTGCTCTCCAGGATAGGTAAAAAGAAGTGTGTCGAAGTACTTCTAAACAAGATACACCTTCATAACAGTTAGGAATGCACTCCCCATCTTCAGAAGGCTGTGAACACACTAGCAGTACTCCCAAAGGCTACTACTGTGTGCTACGTTTGTTTAAGAGACCATCACTCCTGTGACTGCAGGTGCTTCAGTGAAAATGGTCAGAGTAGTTCTGGACATTGATGGTATTCTCCCCGGTCTATAGCTTTCAGCCCAACTCAGTATATGAGTAAGGAGTAGCTCTCAACCATAGACCTGTGATGTTCACCATACGTTAGCCATGTCTACATGGACCTCGGCTACAATGAGTCAGAAGCAATCCAGTTTCTCAGTTCTGTACAGTAAATGGAACGCACAATGTCCAGTATGTTGAAGGTTTTTAGTTCTACATTGGTAGAGGGGTTTCCACAGCAATTGCTTTTGGAATAAACTCAGCTCACTAAATCATAGTATGTTCTTAGCTCTATACAATATAAAACATTTACATTTTGATCACATGTTAATAGTTTGTTTTTGTTGTTGCTTGAGATAGCATCTCATATACCTATCAGAACTACTTCAAACTCTGGGTCCTTTTGCCTCTCTCAATTTTGTAGTTCTAAGTTATTATCAGAAGGTGGCAGTAGTGTACAACATGGTATTGATTTCTTGTATTTGTGGTATTCATACTATATTTAAAGTCCTTGAGAATCTTGTAATATAGAACTTTTAAGGGTGAATTACACGCTGTAGGTTGATGTTAATGGAGTTGGGGCAGAACCTTATTATTAGATTTCACTGCACTTAAGAACCAAGAATGTGACTGGCATAACCTATGCTGTACACAGTGTAAGTCCATTTCTCTAACATACTTGGGGGAAAAAGTTTTTTCAGAACTTTTAAATATTATTAATAAGGGATTGGTGATAAGAAACATAATAGATTGGTATTTTTAGTAAAATATTTAGGCTTTTTTTGTTGGGGTAGGAGTAAAGATAAAGAAATCTGTAAAATTTGCATTTAGATTTTGTTTTGTCCTGAGACAGTCTACTATGTACCTATGACTGTCTTAAAACTCACTTTGTAGACCAGGCTGACTTCTATCTCAAGAGATCCACCTTCCTCAGCCTCCCAAATGCTGGGACTAAAGAAATATGCCACTATGCCTGGCCCCATTTGGATTTTAAGAATGCATAAAATAGGAATAAAATATAGAAGTGATAATTTTAGATTTACTTTCGACCCTTTTGGGCATTTGTAGCCTAAGTAAACAGGATACCTTTGTAGAGAGCTATTCTTTTCACAGGACCCAGTCATTCAACAAACTGACCATCCTTCAGGGACCTAGTCACATGCTAAGAATGGAATGGGGCATAGAGCCAGGCCTCTCCTCTCCAGGATACGATCAGTATCTGGGGAGACTGTCAGCTAAGATGGGCACTTGAGTCTTCCTGTAAGTGATGTACTATACCTAGTACTGACTCACAGTGAGACCAGCTCTGTCTCTCTAACTGAAATTCCAGGCATCTCTACTGACATGTTTCCAGTTCTGTCCAGAAGGAAATAGAGAAAATCTCCCAGATGTGAGATTTCTGTCTTCAGAGATTTATTTGTATATGTTTGCCTGATTCTGTTTTAAATGTCTCTTTGTTACAAGAGCAGAGTATATGTCATACTTTGTGAGGATGTAGTTTATAGTCATTCCTCACTCACCATCGCAAGTACCTAGGAAAGTTCTGGCACATATTAGGTGTTAATAAATGTTGCGGAGCTGTAGGGGTGGCTCAGCGGTTAAGAGCACCAGCTGCTCTTCCAGAGGATCCTGGTTCAATTCCCAGAACACACATGACAGTTCAAACCTGTCTGTAATAACAGTTCCAGGGAATCTGTCAGCCTCACATACAGGCATGCAAAAACACTAGTGCACATAAAAATAATTATAAAAATGCTTGTTGAATGAATTAATGGTTTTAAGTAGACTGAAATGATGTATAAGAATATGCCTCTGAGCATCTGTGTCTTACCTGGATCTCTGCTGACTCATCCTGTATCCTACTGCCTCTTCTGCTGCCTCCTGAGTTCCTAGGCCTTCCATTTCAATACAAGGGAGTTGGGGTATAGGGCTAGATGTAGGTACCTGGTTAGTAGTCTGCATGGGCTTTAGAGGAGCTGTGTGTGTAATACTGGTTAGAAACCTAGTCAGAATCAGCCACGAATCCTTAAAGAACAGGGTGTGTAGATAGAGTAAGATAGAGGCATTCTCAACAAAGCCCATCTAACCCTTACTGTTCTGGGTGACAAGTATTTTTAAGATCTCAAAGTCTGCAAGCCCTACCGTCTGGTTTCAGAGACAGTGGTCTGTACCTACATTTATCTTTAAGTTACTATACTGAGCCCCACCTGGGCCATATTTATGCTATAACAACTGTGCTTTTCACCAAAGCTAGAGTGGAGTGCTTTTAGCCAAAGTGTGAGGTTTCCCGACACCAGCAAAAATTCTTCTGGGATTTAGAGCAATCATTATTCCAGTATCTTCCGTGTAATACTACTTGCAAGGTGGTGCTATCACCCACAGTTTAAAGGCCTATGTCACACAAGCCGATGGCAGAAATGCCATCTGGGGCTTTAGAAGTGGGGACTGGAGCCACTGTACAGTTCTGCCAGGTGTGAAGCAGGAAGTCCAAATGACCTAGAACCCAGAACTTTTCTTGATACAAAATGCCAAGTGAGTGTACGCCAAGTGAAAAATAATAGAGACGTGTGCAAGAAATCTTGGAAGCTTGGAGGTAGGTGGTCACAAGGAGAGCCAGTGATAGCCACACAGGGAAGGCTCAGTCACTGCCGCAGCTGCTAGCACCAAGGCACAGTACTCTCATTTATAAGCATCTGTAAAGGACCAGAGAATATGCTAGGCCCTAGGGAAAAAAAAAAAACCAACAGGAAAAAAAGAGGTACTTATGATATTATGAGGCACTTAATGGAATTCCCACAAGGTTTCTACTGCAATATGGCAGTCTACAGGAAAATCAGTATATTCTAATAAAGCTCCAATAAGGATGGAATGCCCTTTATTGGGCTACTCAGTTTGTTTAAGTGGGGGTCAAAGCAAATAATTTGTTACCAGAAGTGGTTGGCTACAAATGTTTATCTGTTGGGTCTCATCTTTAAAAATGTCTTCTTGAATGGGTAGGTATTATTGAATACTGGCAAGTCATGAGTCAAGTGCATTCCTCTCTTGGAAGGCAATAGTACAATTTCTTTTTCTTTTCAATTTCCTTTTCTTTCTTTCTCTTCTTTCTTTGTTTACTTTTTTACTTATACTCTTGTTTTATTTACCTCTCAGTCTATCCTTATCTTGCAGATTGATCCCTTTTCATACAAAGTTGCATGGACTATGGTTGTACCATCATCTTGCAGCTTAATGTTAGTTGTTGGAAATCCTTCTTCTGCACAATGTTTTCTATTGCAATGTTGTTTGCCTTGTGATTTTTTTGGCTTGCTCTTTAAGAAACATCACTACCCCGTAACAAAAGTTAGTTTCTAATATGGGGAAAACACACACACACACACACACACACACACACACACACACACACACGGTGGGGGGGTGGGGTTGGGGGAGGGAGAAAGAGAAATTTCAGCTTGGTCCTGAATGAAATGAACAAAAGTTTACATTGTTAAGCCCCGAAGCTTAATAGTGTGGCAAGACCAGAAGGGGCTATTAAATTGTGACTTCTCTTGACAAAAGCCTGTGGATCAGGGTCCTAGAGAGTGCATGGTGCTGGCCCTTGCCACTGTGGGTTTAGTCATGAGTAGATTCAGGCATGCTACAGTGGGGCCTGCCGAGGGCCACCAGCTACCATCAGCTTCAAGCTTTTCAATCTCCACTAAGTCTTGCTCCAAATACATACAAACCCATCTCAACATCACTTAGGTTTTAGTGAATGTTTTCCTCATAGAGATCTATTGATAGACATTTAGTATGAGGGACTGGTGGCGCTCTGTGGTAGAGTGCTAGCACATATACTAGGCTTGAGTTCTACCTTGGCTTAGTACTGTGAGAAAGGAGGAAAGTAAAAGCTGAGTCTTCAGTCACTTCAGTCCGGGGTGAGTCCTTACATGCTGTGGTGTATGGTGAAGTCACAGCTCATGAAGAGTGAGAAGAACGCCAGGCGTGACTATTGGACACCTGTCCCTGCGTTTGGAAATCTGAGGCAGAAGGATTAAGAGGTTGACACTAGCTTCGGTTATAAATTGAGATCTTTGTCTTACACATAAACCCTCCACCACTCCCTTCAAAGAAAGAAAAGTAAAAGAGGAAGATGAGGGAAGAGGCTAGTCAGTAACATCAGGGTTTGATGATCCCATAACCTGCAATTCGCAGCTACTGACTAAAGATGCATGGTTGAGTGTGTGAGGAAGGACTGTTAAGTTGCTTCCAGTGGCCTTAGCCTCTCCCAGATCCAGGGCTCTTGCAGAGTGGTGCCCTGTAGCCTGCAAGAGCCCTGGATCCTCTCAAAGCCTCAGGGGCATTTTTACCTGTTAAGTGCAGCACACTGTCAGTCCTGTAGAAGGAAGGGAACTCCCTGGAGTGCCCTAGGCTTGGTGTTCTGTCTGTCTCATTCTGATCCAGATCCTCAGGGACAGGAGGCAGCAGGTCACTCTTTGGGGAGTGAGCTTCACAGGGCTGGCTACTTCTTTGCTGTGTCTCACTGATGGAGTTTGTAGAATTAAAACATTTAGCAATTTAGAATTTTGAGAGGCTGATAGCATGACATCTGCTGAGGACAAGGGATTTAAGTACAGGTTCCCACAAGAGTTCTTCCTGCCAAAACTCAGCAGCAGCCAGCCAGCGAGTGAGGAGGCAGTACTACTTTTGCAGAAGTCCAGTGAGGAAGGAAAGAAAACCTTTTGCTTTGGTCATAATGTATTCTTCTGAGTGATGTTATCAGAAAGGAGCACAGAAGAAAAGGGAAGCGCTTTTATTTTGTTACCAAAATCCCAGCTCTGTGGTACATTCTAGAAGCCCTCAAAACTGAGGTATATTTTACTCACACAGATTTCTACTGGGAGCCAAACCATCTAAGCTCAAATGTAGTTACTTAAAAATCTCTTTCTTCTTGTTTCTTCTTTCCCTGGAGTCTGATGATGGCCCAGAAGCTTCTCTGTCCTGTTGAATGAAACGTCTGAGACCATCATGTGGCCAAGCTTTCAATGGAACACAATAAAGAGGCAGCAGCCAGACATGGGCACAGTCATGAAAGGCTGACAGAAACACATTCTGGTGAACTGCAGTACGTCAGGGAAGTGAGGCAAAAAGGAGGACACAGATTGGTGATGAGGAAAGCAGGAACGATTCCAGACAGTCCTCATTCAGATTATCAGGAAAACGTTCCACTTTAGATCTTAAGTTTTCTGAGTCAGTACTTTGTTAAAGCAGGAAAGAATCTGTACTTGGAACTACAAGGAAAAACATTTTCCTCTGCATTCCCTTTCTGGTTCCCCCTTCCCTCCTCTTCCTCCTCCTCACTTGATTCTCTCATTCCAGTTCCCCATCCATTCATAACTATCCATTCTGTTTCCCTTTCCTCTGCTCTATCTGGCCCTGTTCCTTACTCTACAACTAGCCTCTGTGGTTCTATGGACACATCATTGACTTAACAGCTAATATCCACTTATAAGTAAGTATAGGCCCCATTTGTCTTTCTGGGTCTGGGTTACCTCACTCAGGAAATTTTTTTTCTTGTTCCATCCATGTACTTGCAAATTTTATTTTTTTCATTTTCTTAAACATCTGAGTAATACTCCATGATGTAATGTATCACATTTTCTTTATCCATTCTTCTGTTGGTGGACATCTAGGCTGTTTCCAATTTTTGGCTATTACAAATAGAGCAACAGTGAACATGGCTGAACATGTGTCTCTGTGGTAGGATGAAGTGTCCTTTGTGTATATGCCCAAGAGTGATATAACTGGGTCTTAAAGTACATTGAGTTCCATCTTCCTGAGGAACTACCACACCAGTAATGGAGTGTTCCCCTTATGCCACAGTATCTTCAGCGTGATCTGTCACTTGTTTTATTGATCTTAGATATTCTGACAGGTATAAGATAAAATATCAAAGTAGTTTTGATTTGCATTTCCTTGATGGCTCAGGATGTTGAACATTTCTTTAAGTGCTTCTTGGCCATTTGAGATTCCTCTTTTGAGAATTTTCTGTTTAGATCTGTACCCCATTTTAAAATTTGATAATTTTCTTGATATCTCTTTTTTTTGAGTTCTTTATATATTTTTGAGTATTAGCCCTCCATCAGATGTGTAGTTTGCACAATTCTTCTCCCATTTTGTAGGCTGCTGCTTTGTCCAAATGCTGGTGGCCTTTGCTGTGCAGAAGCTTTGTGGTTTCATGAGGTCCCATTTATAACTGTGATCTCAGTGCCTGTGCTACTGCTGTTCTGTTCAGAACATGTTCATGTGCTGTTTCCTATGCACATGAGCTCAAGACTATTCCCCATTTTCTCTTCTATCAGGTTCATCATATCTGGTTTTATTGCTGAGGTCTTTGATGTACTTGGAGTTGTGTTTTGTACCTGACTAGCAGGGAGCCACTGAGTTTTTCTACAAGCATTTATCCAGTTTGACCATTTGTTGAAGGTGCTATAAAAAGAGACAGTATATATTTTTGACTTCTTTATCAAAAATCAATGACCATTAGCATGTGGGTTTATGTCTGGGTCTTCAACTCAATTCCATTGACCAACACGTCTGTTTTTGTGCTAATAAAATGCTTTATTAAAAAGCTTTGTAGGACAACTTGAAATTGAAACTGGTGATGCCTTCAGCAGCTCTTTCATTATTCAGAACTGTTTTGGCTAGTGTGTGTGTCTGTGTGTCCATATAAGCTGAAGTTGCCCTTATAGATCTGTGAAGAACTGGGTTAGAATTTCGATGGGGACTGCATTGGCTCTTTAGATTTCTTTTGGCAAGAGGCCATTTTTATTATATTAGTTCTACTGGTCCCATGAGTAGGGGAGATCTGTCCATCTTCTGATATTTTCTTCAATTTCTTTTTTTTCCAGTGTCTTTCTGTCTGTCCCTTTTGGGTTTGATTCCTCCTCCTCCTTTTCCTCCTTCTTTAGATCTTTCAGGTGTACTATTTATTACATTACTAGTATGAGATCACTCCATTGTTTTGTTGTTGTTCTGTGTAGACATTCAGAACTATGAACTTGCCTCTTAGAGCTACCTTCACTGTGTTACACAAGTTTGGGTATGTTGTATATTCATTTTCATTTAATTACAGAAAATATTTAATTTTTGCCTTGGCCCACTTTTATTCAGTAATGAATTATTCAGTTTCCATGAGTTTGTCAGTTTTCTATTGTTTCTAATATCTAGCTTTGATCTGTGGTTGTCAGATAGGATGCAAGGTGTTAATTCAGTTTTCTAATATCTGTTGAGACTTGCCTTGTGACCAGGTATGTGGTCAATTCTGGAGAAAATTACACGTAATTCTAAGAAGAAGGCTTATTCTTTTGTATTTGGGTGAAATGTTCTATAAATATCTTTTAGGTCCATTTTGTTTATAACATTTATTAGCATGCACATTTCTCTGTTTAGTTTTTTTTTTTTTTTTTTTTTTTTTTTTTTTTTTTTGTCTTGGTGACTTGTCTAGTGGTGAGAGTCAATTATTGAATTCTCTCATTATCAGTGTGTGAGGGTCAATATGTAATTTAAGATATAGTAGTAGTGTTTCTTTCACAAGCTTAGGTGGCCTTGTGTTTGGTGCATCGATGTGATGAATTTCAAGTCCTCTTGGTGTTTTTTTCCTTTGATGAGTATGTAGTGTCCTTCCCTACTTCTTCAGATTAGTTTTGATTTGAAGCCTCTTAAAATGTTTACACCAGCTTGCTTCTTAGATCTATTTGCTTGGAATATCTTCTTCCACCCTTTAACCCTGAGGTGATGTCTATTCTTGATGTTAAGGTGTTTGAGGTGAAACCTCAAAGCCCACCACCTAGTGGCATACTTCCTTCAACAAGGTCACATCTCCTAATAGTGCCACTCCTTATGGGCCAAGCTCTCAAACACTTGAGTCTAAGGAGGGAATTCCTATTCAAACCACCATATTCCACTTCCTTGCCCTATAGGCTTGTAGCCATACCATAATGCAGAAATACATTCAGATCTTCAAATGTCTTCATAGTCTGTAACAGTTTCAACCTTGTTTAAAAGTTCAAAGTCTCTTCTGAGACTCATGCAATCTCTTAACGGTAGTCTCCTGTAAATCAAACTGAAAAAGTAGATCACATACTTCCAACATATAAGAGCACAGAATATACATTACTGTTCTAGATGGGAAGAAAGGGAGAATGGAAACAGGCAACCTCAGGAAACAGGAGGTTGGGGGGACCCTCCAGCATGCACCAGAGACCTGGGAAGTCAGAGACTCCCAGGACTCAGAGGGAGGGACCATGGATGAAACATCTGACAGTAGGGAGAGGGAACTTGTATAGCCTACCTCCAGCAGGAAGACAGCGCATCAAATAAGGGATGGAGTTGCCATCCTACACTCACATCTCTGACCTATAATTGTTCCTGTCTGAAAAAATTATAGGGATGGAAATGGAAAGGAGCCTGAGGAAAAGAAGGTCCAGTGACAGGCCTAAAGAAGGATCCAACTCAAAAGGAAGTCCTAAGGCCTGACACTATTACTGAGGCTATGGAGCACTCACAAAAAGTGACCTATCATGACTGCCCTCTGAAAGACCCAACAAGCAGCTGAAAGAGTCAGAAGCAGATAGTTGCACCCAACCAATGGACAGAAGCAGCTGTCCTCTGTTGTTGAATTAGGGAAAGAATGAAAGAAGCTGAGGAAGAGGCAACCCTGTAGGAGGACCAGCAGTCTCAATCTGGACCCCTGAGATCTCTCAAACACTGGACCACCAAACAGGCAGCATACACCAGCTAATATGAGGCCCTCAACACACATACAGTAAAGGACTTCTGGGTCTGTGTTCATTCAGAGAAGATGCACCTCAAGAGACTGGAGGCTCCAGGGAGTTTAGAGGTTAGGTGGCGTGCGGGATGGGGACATCTACATGGAGACAGGGGTTTGGGGAAGAGTTATGGGATGTGGCGCAGTAGGAGGGTGGACAGGGAGGGGATAAAATATGGAGTGTAAAATAAACAAACAATTTTATTAAAAAAAAAAAAAGTGAACACTACTAGGCTGTTTTGAGATTTCTTCTTCCAAGGAGACTAACCCAAAACTCTTCATTTTTACCTCAGGCAGACTTTTCAGACAAGGAAAAAAAGCAGCCATTCTTAGACTAAACATTACAAGAATAGTCTCTAGGTCACATACAAATATTCTTTTCCTCTGAAACCTCTGAGTCAAGTCCCCACAGTGTCTCAGCACAGACCCTCAGCAACACTGTCTTCCATGCATTTACAAGTATGGCCCATTATTCCCCACTAAAGGGTTCAACTGCTCTTCTAATCCAAAGTCCCAAAGTTCACATTCCTTTAAACAATAGCATGGTCAGGCCTATCACAGCAATATCCAGTTCCTGGTACCAACTTCTGCCTTAGTTAGGATTTCTTTTGATGTGAAGAGATTCCTTGACCATGGCAACTTTTATACAGGAAAACATATTTAATTGGGGATGGCTTACAGTTTCAGAGATGCAGTCCATTATCATTATAGCAATAAGCTATGTACAGTTAGACATGGTGCCAGAGAAGGAGCTGAGAGTTCTACATCTTGATCTGCAGGCAGTAGAAGGAGACTACCAACACTAGGTCTTGCTTGAGGATATGAGACCTCAAAACCAGCCTCCACAATGACACACTTCCTCCAACAAGGCCACATCTACTCCAATTAAGGCCACGCCTCTTAATAGTGCCATTCCCTATGGGCTAAGCATTCAAACACACAAGTCTGTGGGCCATTCCTATTCAAACCACCACAGTCTATGTTTTTATTGGGAACTTGAGACAATTGGTGTTAAGAGATATCAATGAACAGTGTTTGTTGATTCCTGTGAGGTTGGAGTTTTCCTTCTCACATCCTTCTCTGGAATTAGATTTGTAGACAGATGTTGCTTAAATATGGCTTAATTATGGAATGTCTTGTTTTCTCCATCTACTATGATCAAATGTTTTGCTGGATATAATAATTTGTGTAGAACATCTGTCTAGGCACTGCTGGCTTCTAGAGTCTCCCTTGGGAATTCAGGTGTTATTCTAATAGGTATGCTTTTGTATGTTGTTACTTGGTCTTTTTCCCTTATAGTTTGTGATTTTCCCTCTTTATCTTATACATTTAGAGTTTTGATTATTATGTATTATAGAGAATATCTTTTCTGGTCTAGTCTATTTGGTGTTCTGTATGCTTCATGTACCTTAATAAGCATTTTCTTCTTTAGATTGTAGAAATTTTCTTCTATGATTTCATTGAAAGTATTTTCTGTGCCTTTGACCTGGGTTTCTTCTCCTTCCTTCTCTACCCATTATTCTTAGATTTCATCTTTTCATGGTGTCCCAGACTTTCTGGATATTTTGTGCCAGGAGTTTTTGGGTTTAACATTTTTTTTGACTGAAGTATATATTCCTTTTATAGTGTCTTCAATGCCCAGTGTTCTCTCTTCCATCTCTGGTATTCTGTTGGTGAGGTTTGCCTCTGAGGTTCCTGTTCAAGTTCCTAAATTTTTCATTTTCAGGCTTCCCTCAGTTTGGGTTTTCTTTATTGATTCTATTTCTACTTTCAAGTTTGAACTATTTTATTCATTTTTTTTCCACTGTTTGGGTTTTTATAGATTTCTTTAAGGGATTTACTCATTTCCTCTTTGAGGTGCTCTATCTTATTCATACACGCTATTTAAAGATTTTTTTCCTGTGCTTCATTAATGTTGCAATACTCAGAGCTTGCATTGGTAGAATTGCTGGGTTCTAGTAAAATCATATTATCCTGGCTATTATTATTGAGAGAAAGTGGACCATTGGGAGTGAACCTTGAAATTTTGAATCCCAGCCCAGTGGATACAATGTGACCAATGGCTACTGGCCACTGCCACTGTGTCTTATCTACCTTGATGAGTGTATCCTCTCTGACTGTGAGTTAGAATAAGCTTTCCCAAGCAGTGTCATCAGCTGGGGACCAAGAGCCTTTTGGGAACTTTCACATTGAAACCACAGCAGTGAGTAACTTCAAAATGGGGCCTTAAAATATGAACCTGGGCAGTTTGGTCAAGATTGGCTGAAGAGAGGACAGGTAAAAGACTAAGGAGACAGAAATAGAGAACTGGAACAGTCCATAGACAGAGAGTACAGGTAAAAGGCTAAGGAGACAGAAATAGAGAACTGAAACTCTCAGGAAATGGTACTGAGTGGTGTGTGTGTGTGTGTGTGTGTGTGTGTGTGTGTGTGTGTGTGTGTGATGGAATTTCAGACTGTAAGTTTGTATACTACAGCCTTGTGCTAAAGGCTTGGTTTCCCAACTGTGGTGTTGTTGAAAGGTGGAGGAACTTTTAGGAGGTAGCACCTAGGCAGGTCATTGAGAGCATACCCTCAAAAGAGAAATGGAGACCCCAAACCCTCTTCCCTCTCTGTTTCCTGGCTGGCAAGAGGGGAACAGGTCTCTGCCACAAGCTCTCACCCCACTGTTCTATGCTACCTTTTCTCTTTCTAAACTCTCTTGGAAATGTCCCAGTAACTGAAACTTAGCAGTGTAACTTAACTTTTTTTTTTCCATTGAGACAGGGTTTCTCTGTATAGCCCTGGCTATCCTGAAACTCTCTCTGTAGACCAGGCTAGCCTCAAACTCCGAGATCCATTTGCCTCTATCTCTGAAGTGCTAGGATTAAAGGTGTGTGCCACCACCACCGGGAATCACTTAAGTTTTGATACAGGCTTCTACCAACTCCAAGAGTGGTCAGGAGGAAGAGGTTGTGGTGGGTGGACCCTCAGTCCAGTTTCTGGGCATGTAGGGTTTAGAATCCTAGTAGCAAGGCAAAGCACTAGGGAAGGTGAGATGGGCTGATTACAAAGACAGGGGCTGAGAAGAAGATGAGACCAAGAAGGAGCATACTTACAGAAACGAGATTTGGGGGAACGGGCCTCAGGAGCATCCTTGGAAGACCATGGAAAGCCTTGGAGGAAGCAGGAGGGTGATGTCAGAGGCCCTGGGTCAGCATGAACGAGGAGTTGAAAATGCTGATCAGAAGCTTGAGAAAGCAATGCTACTCCTGAGAATTTTGTTGGTGAAAGGGAGAGCCATTTATTTTTAGCCTGTCCTGAAATCTGTGCCCGCTCATCAGTGGGCAGTTTATTCTGACTCTTACCTCTTTCATAAGAATCTGCAACAGTGGGAACCAGGCAGGCTACCTCACACTGGCTTCTCTTCAGCCCACTCTGACTCTCATCCCTGTCTCCAGCCAGAACTGGACAACCAAATTCCAAAATGCCACTCCTACCCAACAGAACTGATCCTGTTCATACAGTTAGAGAGGTCAAGATGGGCTATCAGTTATAAACAGGAAGGCTCTCAGACTGAATCCTGCTACCACCAATGCGGGTGATGCTGTGTGGGTTCTGCCACACTCAGCCTAGCATCTATAGTCACTTCCTGTGCCAGAGGCAGAACTGAGTGGTTGCATAAGGGACCATTTGGCTCTCATGTCTAAAGTATCCACCATACAGGAAAGACATGTGGAGCCCTGGATCCCAGGGATGATGAACAGCTGTGTGCTTATGGTGACTACACAGGTCTTCCTTTCAACCTGGGCTAACAGTGATGCATTTTTAAAAGCACCAGGAACATTTCTTTTGGAAGTCAGAGTTTTCCATCAAGTGATGCTGGCTGGGCTCCAGCTTGGTTCTATTCATGTGAAGGCAGAGCTGGATGGATACATGGTGTGACAATTCTCAGACCTCGCTTTTGTTTCTGCTCAATCCCTGGTCCTTTTAAGCAGTACAATAAAAGTGCTTCAGTCAGCAGGGTCAAACAGGATAACCAGAGAGAAATGTGAAAACGAGATTATGGCCTGTGATTAGAGGCTGGGACCTGTGCTGAATGTCTTTCACCACGTGGTCTGAGCTAAGGCCACCATTTGTCATAAAACAAACTGCCTGGTGCCCAGGGGTAAAGAATAGATGACAGATGCGCTTTAACATGTTTTGTTCAAGTAACCGAAGTGCCATTGTTTTGGAAAACAGAGCCAAAGCTTACAAACAGTGAAAGGATTTCCACATTTTCATATTTGTCTGTTTCTAAGGGGCTTGGGTTCCTTTGGGTATCTTTCACTAGTCTATTTGTGGCTGAGGCTTCCAGTTATTGCATAGGAGCATCCATGAAAGTCAGTTAACGTAAGCTGGGGACAGTGGTTACCCCACAGCTGAGACACGGTCCTCAGGGGCCAAGGCAGAGGACAGTCTTCCTGGAAAACAATCTGTAAGATACCCCTTAGACTTCATCTCCCTCACTTCAGCAACTCATTTCCACATAGCTATCATGAAGAAATAATCCATGGGGACTGGAGTGATGGTTCTGCAAGTGTCAGAATTGGAGTTTGGATCCCCAGAAAACCATGTAAATGTCTGGTGGGCATAATGGATTGCCTCTGAAGGTAGAGATCCCAGAGTAAGCTGTCCAGCAAGGTTGGCCATGGCTGTGAGCTCCTGATTTGATCAAGAGACCAGGATTTGCTGAATAAAGAGGAAGAGAGGTTGAGGCTGATTTTCCACATCACCTTTAACCCTTGGCTCTGGCCATGTGAATGCAAAAAACATGTGCACACACATATGCACACTATGAAAAATGGAGAGAAAAAGAAAAAAAGATGTGCGTGTGGAATTGGCTTTTGATTAAACAAATTGTCATACAATAAAATGGTGGAATCTATTTATTTATTTTCTTGTGGCTGGGTTTTGAGATGGGGCCTCACATGGTAGCCTGGGCTATCTTCAAAGTACTCTGTAGTACTCTCTTGGTGATCCTGCCTGAGCCTGTCGAGCACCAGGATTGCAGGTGTGAGTGTATACGTGACCTAAGTGATAGGACCTTTGCTGCCTTTAGAGATTGAAAATGAAAATACTAAAATAGAGAATGTTCATAATATAATAAAAGATATACGAAGAAATAGGAATGAGTCAGATTCTGTGTGAAAGTATGGGTAGAAGATAACACAAACTGAAAACAGAGATGACCCAGTAGGACTAAGATAAACATCTCCTTCATGCCTACACGTTTGTACTGCTAGCACAGCAAGTCCTGATCCAGTGTTTGACTTGAGGTGCAGGGGGACTTGGAATTCACTGGGTTTTGAATTCATGGATGGGATCTTTCATTAGACTTGATAATTTCTCAACTTTTAAAATATTGTCCCTGCCTCCAACTGCCTCCTTCTCTTTCAGCATATTGATTTGTTGTTTGTTTGTTTGTTTGTTTTGTTTTGTTTTTGCTTTACAAGATGGAGTTTCTCTGTGCAGCCCTGGCTGTCTTGGAATTCGCTCTGTAGACCAGGCTGACCTCAAACTCACAGAGACCCACCTGCCTCTACCTCCTGAGTGCTGGGATTAAAGGCATGTGCTATCACCTGGCTAGCATGTTGATTTAACAAGAAACTTTCGCTCCCTGAGCTTCTTTCTCATTCTGCTAGAGTAGAAGAGACTCCTGGTCAAAAGAATCAAATCTCTAGCCTGGGTGGAGACAACATTCCAGTTGAACGGTTCATTCACTTAGCCAAAGGAGCACCCCTAGGAAGGCTGGCTTACCTTAGGCTGAGCTAAGATACAGGAATTGTTAGCCCTTTACTGAGATATGCACTATTCCCTTCACAGAATCTTGACCTTTGTGGGAATAAATGCAAGCTACAGACATCCATTTGGCATGAAAGCCTGTTGGTTTTAATTTTCCCTTTTCTCCTTTCTTTTTCTTTTTGAGAGAGTTTCTTTATGTAGTCTTGGCTAACATGGAACTCTCTCTGTAGGCCAGGCAGGCCACAAACTCACAGAGATCCACCTTCCTCTGCCTCCTGAGTGCTAGGACAGAGATTGGCCACCACTGCCTAGCTCTGTCTCGTTTTAGATCCTGGTCTCTCTAACACTTTTGAATCCCCCACATTTTGGCTTCTTTCCTATTTCTTTCACCTCATTGCCCTCACCCCATGTGTAGTTGCTTGTGGGCATGTGTCTGATCTGCTGGCCAGCTTACAAGGCCGGGCAGATTTCTTTGCCTCCTCTCCCTGTCCTCTGGGCAACCTGCCTTCTCTCAAGTTGTTTTATATATTTATTAATTTTATTTTTTTTCTTGGTTTTTCGAGACAGGGTTTCTCTGTACAGCCCTAACTGTCCTGAAAATCACTCTGTAGACCAGGCTGGCCTCGAACTCGGAAATCCACCTGCCTCTGCCTCCCAAGTGCTGGGATTAAAGGTGTGCCCCACCACTGCCCAGCTAACTTTAATTTTTAAATTCTAATAAAATTGTCTGTGACCTACACTTGAGTTCATTCTTAGATTTCTTTATCAGTGACACTCAGAACACCCAAAGGAGACATCTATTTATCCTGTATACCTTCTGTTTCTAGTTTGTGGTTCATTCAGGATAATCCCTTCAGCTTATTAACTTGCTTTTTTTTTAAAATTTATTTTTGGCCCCACTCACTCCGGCCTATTTATTTATTACATATAAGTATAGCTGTCTTCAGACACCCCAGAAGAGGGCATCCGATCTCATTACAGATGGTTGTGAGCCACCATGTGGTTGCTGGGAATTGAACTCAGGACTTCAAGAAGAGTGGTCGGTGCTCTTAACTGCTGAGCCATCTCTCCAGCATTAACTTGATTTTTTAAAAAATAGATTCTTGATATGCCACTGTGATGGCTACTCTTGGTTGTCAACTTGACTACATTTAAAATGAACAAAACCCCCAAAGTGAAGGGCATACCTGTGAGAGATTTCTGTTTGGGAGAAGATCTGCTTCTAATCCAGATACCTGAGGGAAGAAGACACACCTTTGCTCCTCCCTTCTGAGGAGTTAAGCGTAATCACTTGGAGCAGGAAATTCTGCTTCAGATCTAGTTCTCTGAGGTGGGAAAATACATCCCCCCCCCCCCATCTTTAGAGGTGGAAAATCCAGGCTATTGTCTGGGACACATCTTCTCCTATAGGTCTAGATGAAGGCCACAAAAGAAGGAAGTTCTATGTTGCCTGCTTGGTATCATCCTCACTGCAAAGTTCATTCACTGACTGAGCTTAGAGCAGGGGTTGTCTGTTTTTGGGTAGAAATCCATTTGGAGTTGATGAGGCTTCCACAGGGGTCAATAAGGCCAGTCCCTGAGCCAAGCATATTCAAACTCCCACATTCCTCTCCCTGGCCCTTTGTTCAAATACATGATTGTATGAGCCATACCTAGCCATAGCATAATGCTAAAACATTCAGCCCAACTTCAAAAGTCCCCATGGTCTATAACACTCTCAAAAATGTTAAAAGCCCAAATTTCAACATCTGTTCTGATGTTCATCCAATGACTTAAGTGTAGTGCTCGTAAGTAAAATCAAAATAAAAAAGCAGATCATATACCTCCAACATCCCAGGATATATATTCCTATTCCACAATGTTATAGTGAGGAAATACTGGACCGAAGCAAGATGGAAAGTCAGCCCTGCAATCTCCAAACTCTGTATCTCCATGTCATCTGTCAGTGTGCTCTTCCTATCTCCAACTCCTTCCGACTCTTTTGACTGGGACAAAAGTATGTCTCTTTTTGAATACAAAAGTATGTCCACTCTTTGTTACTGCTTTCCTAGGCTGGTTCTATGGCTCTTGCCTCTCTAACCTCCTGAGTCTCCAAGGTCACTTAAACTTGGAGCTTCTTGTTGCAATGTCTGGGATCCACACACGATCATTTGGGCTCCTCCAATGTCTTTGGGCCACTTCTTAATCTCTGCCATGTGGAGTACTCTAGGCTTTGGTTGAAGACACTGCATTCCTGCTGTTCTTGTTGGTCATCCCATGGTATTGGCATCTCCAATAGACTGGGGTCTTCTACTGCATCTAGGCTTCGCCAATAGCCTCTCATAGGCTCTCTTCATGGTACCTGGCCTCTAATTCTTTGCATGACCCGTTCAGTCCTTGGTTATCAATTGCAACTAAGGCCGCACCTTCACAAATGGCCTTCCCTAGGCCCAGGAGGAGATGGCAACCCCACAGTCCCATCTAAGCTGGACACCTGGGAAGATCTAGAGTCTGACCTTCCAACCTAAGAGCATACATGCAACGTTCTGAGGCCTCAGGCACATATGGAGCAGAGGGCTGCCTTGTTTAGCCTCAGTGGGAGAGGATGATCCTAATCCTGCATAGACTTTATGTACCAGGATAGAGGTAATGCCCAGAGGGTCCACCTTCTCAGAGCTGTAGGAAAAGGTGGTGGATGGAGGAAACCTCTGAGGAGGGATTCGGAGGGGATAGCTTTTGGGATGGAAATAAAGTAATGAATTATAAATGAAGAAAAAAGAAAAAAAAGAGATAAAATAAACAAATAACCAAACAGGAACAACAGCAAAAACAAAGGGCCTTCCCCGGCCTCTCCCAGTGCCATGGCTCAGCTGTTCTCCATGACCCCTTTATTTCTTAAAAACCAGTACCACCTGGATGATTCTCACCCATTACCAAGTCCAGCTACTGCGTGAGGTACAACCTTGGCAATCTCTGGAACACAGCTTCTTTGTGCTCTCAGAAAACACTTCCCAGAAGATTTCATCTCAGTGAAGTTGGTCTCTTCTTAATAACCAGCAATTTCTATTCTCCAGCTAACTAGCGACAATTGTCTCAGTAACTCCTTATATTATCGACTCTAAAGCTAGATCCACGGTGAAGTGGAAACTCCTACTTTCTTTGCAAAGTTAGTTATTTTAAATGTTGTTTGGTCAGGGCTCGGAGGAGAAAGGATTTCTTCCTGAATAAGACACAGGAGAAAGGATATTTTGCTGAGGCAGACTCAGGTGAAAGGATGTTTGATATCGCAAACATGTGACAAGACCTGTGATGTGGTAGTATAATATGATACCACAAACAGTAGGGGGATGAGCACTGAGCGTTGGTTGGGTTTGCTCTGCCTCACTAGTCTTCACTAACTGCACACAAGCATTGGTTCACCTTCCATAGCAATATTGAGCTATTACTTGTGGTATGCTGCCACTGAGAGACCCTCACCCAAGAAATGCTACCTGGATTCCTGTGTCAGCTTTCTGCTTCTGTGGGCTCTCCTCAGGCCAGGTGGCATGTCTGACAGTTCCTTCAGGGCTGGATTGTAGCTTCTGGTTTGTGCCTTGTGAGGCTGAGTAGAGGAGTGGACGGAAGCTGCTGTTTCTATATGACATCTGGCTCCCCAGAGGACTGGTCTGCAGCACCTGTATCCTATATGGTGTTTGCTACAGGACTGAACTGCTGCCAAAGACCATCGAGCTTGCCCCCACCCCACAAAATAGTGATGAATAACTCCATTTCCCCCATATCCTAGTAACATTTTTCTTCTACTGCATCTGCTGAGTGGCAGACTAGAGGAGAGATTGAACTCTTATTAATACTGAGTTGCTACAGAGTTCTGCTGCTGCCTGGAGCTGGAACATGGCGCCCCATGTTCTATTTGTTCTATTCCATCTTTCCCATCTTTCTGTGTTCACTGATTTCTTTCATTGCCTAAGCTTGGCTCTCCTGAACCTTAATCTATAGACTACCTTAAACTAAGAGATCTATAGGACCCTGTGTCCTGAATTTTGGGATTAAAGGCATGTACCACCAGGATTGTACTTAAACTTTTCTTCACCTGGAGCTTGGTATGACCCAGGCTGGTCTGGAACTCAAAGATCTGTTTGCCTTTGTGTTCTGGAATGAAATGTGTATAATTCTCACACACATTAAATGTGTGTAATTCTCAGTTTTGCATTTTTCCCTTTAAATATTTTATTTCTTACATTTTAGACAGACAGAATGGAATTTGTGGAAATTTACCACCAATGAAACACATTTCTAGATCTAGTGATTAAAGTTACTGAAATAAATATTGCTAGTTATAAGGGTTTTGTTTTGTAAGGTCTTTGACTATTTATTGGCTTTAATATGAAGTCAAGCATACTTCCTTACATGGTTTAAATGTAGGTCTCGTGTGCACTCTTGCCTCAGTTCTTTCTCTGAAAGAACAGTGAGATGGAAATAAGAATGCAGTGTTTACTGGAGAGACTTCTTGGGCCATGTGCCTTGTCAAAGAAAGAAGCCCCATCTCCATGGAGAAGCCAGACTATGATGGACTTTCAACAATCCCAAGAACAGCTCTGAAGCTGGCGAGGTTCCTCAGAGTTGTCTCAAGTTGTAGCGAGGGAAACTGAAGTTTTATATCCCAGGTCATTAGATCCCAGCTGCTCCAGGAAGGAGTGTGATCTTGGGCCAAGATGGCTCTCTTCAGTTGAAGCAGTTTCCAAAGAGGGCTGTCCTCAAAGGGCAGTCTGCTAGGAGTTCTCTCAGCATCTATGAACATAAGCTCTTCAGGTATAAAGGAGGCTCTGCATGATGAATCATAGCCTCTGCTACTGTTAAATTTATTCATTCAATGCACTTATTGACGGGCTACCGTGTGCCAAATGTCTAGGAGCCAGGTTGCAGAGTTGGGCAAAAAATGGTAGCCATCTTTAAAGAGAACACAGCTGAGTGAAAGGACTTGTTTCACTCCCTCAGTCCCCTCCTGCTTATCTCCCAGTGCTATCCATTGTCACTCTGTGTCAAAGCAACTTTCTCACAATTCCTTTTAAGCAGGAATAGGAGGGGAATTTTATTCAATTACTTCCACATTATTCAGCCAGTTTCTCCCTCTATTCTTTGGTCCTCAACTCTGTTTGTTTTCCAGTACAGGTGAAAGAGATTAGAAAGACCTAATACACAAGCAGGGCAATCCACACACAGTCTCTGTGACCCTATGATTCTGGGATCCTGTGATCCTGAGCCCAGTAGAGCACAAAGGAGTGGAGCTTTCTCTGGATGTTGTGGGACTGTCTGCAAAATTTGTGTCCAAAGTCTGCTCAGGGCACCGTCCCAGACAGACTGGAACGAACCAGTGCTACTGTACTTGCAGAGTTCCTCTGTGCTTGGTCCTGCTGGTCCCAATTACTCGAAGTGTTGGGACAGATGTTGTGTCCTCCTCACTTCTGATCCTCAGATCCTGGGTGTGTTACAGCACCTGAGATTGGAACTTCCTCTGGGTGTTGTGCAGAATTTGTGCCCAAGGTCTGCTCAAGGCATTGTCCAGACAGACTAGAAGGAACCAGTGCCACTGGGCTGGCAGGGTTTTGCCTGCCTGAGTCCCACTGGTCCCTACTACTCCTGGTGTTGGGACAGAAGTTATGTCCTCCTCACCTCTGATCCTCAATCCTCTGCTTGTTAGAGCACCTGGGAATTGGGCTTCCTCTGGGTGTCATGGGACTGGCTCTGCTCCTCTGATCCTGGGCTAGTTAAATCGCCTGGAAGTAGAGCTTTCTCTAGGTGTTGTGCCTAGTCTCAGTTTTTCATGGCCAATGTGTCTCAAGATCCAGAGCTAAAGCCCCTGTCTTAGAGCCTCAACATCTGTATCATGCATGTGCCCTCCATTTCTGGATTGTTGTTCATTCCAGATTAAAACATCAAATTGTTCTTTATTCAATTGAAAATACAACAATAATCTTATCAGTGTGGGATCTTTCCCACAGACCATACCCTTCATCTGATTATAATATTCACCCTCTTGAATATAAAATCTGGTGTATTTTATTTCCTGGGGAATATTCATTCCTTGAACCATAGGTTTTTTTTTTTTCTTTTAAGATTGCTATGCTTGACCTTATGTTCCTGAACACAGTAAACCAACAACAAAGTCTATGCTGGACTTTTTAAAGACTTCCTTTGTCAATGCAAATAATGTCAGTCTTTTTGTTGCAAACTTGGCTCAACCCAGAGAACACAGGTTGACAATAGATTATTGTAATAACATGAGGTTTATTGATCCATACATGGATGGGGTTGCCCACTCTCGTAGGGGGGGGGGTCAACCCCGAATTCAGAAAGCAGACATCTTTTATACTTTACAGAGGGCAGATTCCTACAACAGGGCTAGCTGGCTTACTCTGGTTGGTGAAACACAGGACAAAGGATCTCATCAGGCATTGGTGGGCTTGCTCAGGGGGCTGTTCTTGGCTTAGTCAGCCAACTTCCCTATCCAGCTCTGTACCTGGCCTTGAAAAGTCCCTGGGAAGGGGCTGAGTAACTAGGTGGTAGGGGGGATTGTCACCAGCAAGGGAGGGTGACAGTTTTTGGTCTTTTTCTAAAGTCACCACAGGGAGGGGTAGGGGGGTTCTACTGAGAATTGCTAATCTTGTTTTCATGGACCTTAACATCATGTGACCACCAGTTATTTTGTTTTGGCCTTACTTAGCTTAGTCAGAATGGCCTGGTCATTTTGTTTCAACATTCTAACCACCAGAACATTGTTTTTACAGAATGTCCTTGGGTATCTCTGGAACCCAGCTTCTCAGTGTCTGAAGCTACTGTTTGCACTGTAAAACTTTGTTTCCACATTGCTTGCTGTTTACAAGAGCTGGAACATGACCCCCCTTATTTTACTGTGAAACTTTATTTCTACACCTATGAATCTCTACCTTCTTTCAGAGGAAGCCAGGACTTCTGAAAGACCCCTGCGGGGAGACCCCCACTCAAATCTTGGGAGGACGTGCACCCAAGGAATCATGAGAGACCGTCTTGATGTAATCACATGAGGCAGTTTAATTTCGAGGAGCACTCCGGACCGACACCACACCTATCTCATGCAGGAGATAGTGGAATCCACCACGAGGCTCAGGTGTTAGGGGTTTATATAGGAAAAAGGTCTGGGGGAACAAAGGAATCAGTGTGGCTATACATGATTGGCTAGTTCAAATATCAGCTAGTACGTGCAGAAAAGAGTGGAAAATTCCTAAGGTTGGTGTTAATCTGAGTCAACAGAGCATCTGACTTTAAACCCTATCTAAGAGGACCAGATGGCCCACTACTCAGTGTCTGCCCAAACATGTCCTTGCATGCTTTCTCGTCTATATCTTTTTGGCCTGCTAGTTCCCAGAATGTCTTAACAGCTTGCTTATTTTTGCCCAGGCTTATTTGGACATATTCGACCTTGGTCCACTGTGTTTTTCTGTAATTTTCTCATTAGCCAGCACAAATCTAAAATTTAACTCTTTCATTACTATGTAGCCTACAAAATCCTGATCATGATCCTGGATGTCTCTTCAGCATGTGAGGTGGGATTAAAGGCACCGGATTAACAATTCCTGACCCACCCTACACAGACAGGTCTGTTGGGTCGGATTCAATCAAAGGGAAGTGCTTTAAAAGGACCACATTTGCACAGATTTCTCAGACTCGCAGAAGTCCTGGGAAGTAAGCAGAGCTGTTGGTACGCCCCACACTCTTGTGGACACCAGGACACAGCAGACCCTAGTTTCCTCACTGTGGTCAGCAAAGGAACCTCAGGAGAGAAAATGCAGGTGAGTTGGGGGAAATGCACTCATTTGTTCTGGAAGATAGCTGGGATTTTTTTTTTTAATTACATATTTTCTATGTTTACATTCTAATGTTCTCCCCTTTCCTGGTTTCCCTTAAAAAAAAAAAAAGCTTCTATTCTCTCCCCCCAACCATTAATCACCTGTCCTCCATAAGCCCCTACTTTAACTGGAGGGCCACAATGTTTCTTGGGATCTCCTGGGATCAGTGTCACTTCAGAACCAGTATCAAATAGACCCCGAAAAGTCTGATTATTTCCTTCCCCCCAGCGTACAATTACCCTTGTAAAAGGCCGTAGGTCCCTCTGGGGAAGAACTGGAGAAAGGCTAACAACAAAACTTTTAGGTATATTATCAAGATCCTCCCTCAGGGGAACCTGGCCACCCCTTCATTCAAGGGGTTCTGGATCTGCAAACTGGCTCAAGTCTGGAAATTGATTCACTGGCCGAGACTGCCTTTTGCCATGGTCCAATGTAGTCTTTCTTTCATCTGTTTGAGCATTTTTTTGCTTATACATGTCAAACAGATATGCATTGGGCTTCCTATTTATTTCCTGCCTGGAAACACCATGATTGATTAGCCAGTACCAAAGGTCCAAACGAGTCATGCCATTATAAATTTCACCTCTCCTGTGCTGACCATTATGGGTTATATCATTATAAATATTGTTTTGTCAACGCTATCCATTATAATAACTACGATATCCTTGTCTCTGGTGATTCAGTGCTGCCACCTGGCCCTTGTTACTTCGGGGCCCAATTAAACCCATTGAATTTAATTCATCTAATTGAGCATCTCCGACCCCTAAGACCTGGCACAAGGAAAAGGGCAAGAGCAAAACTCTTCAAATGTGCTGGTGCCCCTCTCACCAGTTTGCGTCTTTTTTTTTTTTTTTTTTGATTATTTGAGACAGGGTTTCTCTGTATAGCCCAGGCTGGCCTTGAACTCAGAGATCTACCTGCCTCTGACTCCCAAGTGCTGGGATTAAAGGCGTGCGCCACCATCGCCTGGTACCAGTTTGTGTCTTATAGGACTGGTGAAGGGCACATCTTCTGGGCCATCCCATGGTGGAGGATTAGGTTTTACACATCATATCCACTCTAGCATTGCAATTGCCCTAAGCCTTAAAATCCCTTCGTCAACACTAAGCCAAGGGATTCCAGGCATCTCCAACTCCTTTTCAGTAGGCCATGTTTTGATAAACGCTCCAGCCAACCATTCAAACAAACTTTTGACATCTTTTTTAACTGTGTGAGCTTCCATAGTAAGCCTAGAATCTCCACTCAGAGGGCCCATGTCAATAAATTCAGCCTACTCTAGTTTTTTGTTCCTTCCACCATTACCCAAAACCTTTTTTTTGTTGTTGTTGTATTTTCGAGACAGGGTTTCTCTGTATAGCCCTGGCTATCCTGGAACTTAGTCTGTAGACCAGGCTGGCCTTGAACTGAAAAATCTGCCTGCCTCTGCCTTCCAAGTGCTGGGATTAAAGGCATGCACCACCACCACCCGGCTACCCCACACCCTTAAAATACATATTCCCCACACATATTCCCCAGACTTCTGCTTGAATGAATTAGCAAACTCATTAAGCTCCTTACTAGTCAATGGAATTTCCTCATGTACTACACTTTCTATCTCCCCTCTAGGGGCCTGTTTTGCCTTGAGTCTGGTTATAGGTCTAGAAGAAACTATTGGTGGGCCTTGAGAAACTTTAGTATTGTCTTGTCTGGCATTTCCTTCAGTCACTGCTGGTTTATCAGACTCTGGGGGATTAACTTCCTTCTGTGGGGAAGGCATTATTTCTAGGGGTGGGGCTGAGGGTACTACTTCCTCAGGTGGGGCAAACCCTTGAGAATCTGAAGATTCAAAATTCTCAGCTTCAATGGGGTCTTCCCACACATCCCCATCTCAAGTTATAGGATCCCATTCTTTGCCAGCTAAGGCCCTTATTTTAACGGCTGACACCCTCTGAGGCTGAGACTTGAATTTTCGCTGTAATTCAGCCAAATAGATAATGAGAGCTTCAGTTTGATTTTCTGCAACTTGAGCTCTGTGGCTGCTGGAGAGAAGATTCTCTTCAAGGACACACTTAGCAACTTTTAGATCGTTTACTTGTGTCTGGAGCTGTGCGATTTTATCACACAACTCCCTCTTTTCCTTCATTGTTTTTTCCCTGAGATGCTAAGAGCAACCAGCCAACAAAATCATTTTCCAGTTTCTTCCCCATCTTGTAGAAATGTTTGTACACAGAATCCCATAATTCATCAAGATATTTAAGGGCATTAGCTTCTTTAAGCTTGAAATTTAGTTGTGACTGGGTCTTCAGTATTCTCTGAGCTCCCAGGAGGGAGAGAATGTGGAGAAATTTCAGTAGTTGAAGGAGCTGATGGATTCTCAAACCAACTCCATATTTTTAAAAGATCCATCCTCTAGAGCCACTCCGGGAACCAACTTTATATTAGTCAGGGTTCTCTAGAGTCACAGAATTTACGGTAGTCTCTATGTAGTAAAGGAATTTATTGATGACTTACAGTCTGTAGTCCAACTCCCAACAGTGGTCAGCAGCAGTTGTGAATGGAAGTCCAAGGATCTAGCAGTTGCTCATTCTCACAAGACAAGCAGGTGAAGCAGAGAGAGCCTTCCTTTTTCCAAGGTCCATAGGTCCATAAGTCTCTAGCAAAATGTGTGGCCCAGATTAAAGGTGTGTACCACCACAACTTTAATCCCAGATGACCTTGAACTGGTAGATCTTCCTATCTTTTTGTTTGTTTTTTGAGGCAGGGTTTCTCTGAGTAGCCCTGGCAGTCCTGGAACTCTCTCTGTAGACTAGGCTGGCCTCGAAATCAGAAATCTGCCTGCCTCTGCCTCCCATGTGCTGGGATTAAAGGCGTGGGCTACCACCACCCGTAGATCTTCCTTTCTTAATCTTCTGCGATTCATAGCCACTATGCCTCAAGATTTCCATGTCAAGATTCAGGTAGGAAACTTGTATCTCTTAGCCTGCAGATCAGGACCACAGTTGAGCCTTCTAATTCTGGATTGTAGATATCATTCCAGATATAGTCAAGTTGACAACCAGGAATAGCCACTACAACAACATTTAATTGGGAATGACATAGGGGTTCTGAGGTTTACCCCCATATCATCATGGCAGGAATGATGGCAGCATCCAGGCAGACATGGTGGTGGAACAACTGAAAATCTCCACCTTCTTTCAGAGAAAGCCAGGACTTCCTCTTTTCAGAGAGCTAAGAAGATATTTAGAAAATGGGTTTATCTCTGGGCATTACTTTTCATCCTAGCACATCAGAGGGGAAGCCACAGTCAGGAATACCAGTGTATCTGGCTCCAGAGTTTGGTCTTAATTTTAGTGAGTTTGAAGAATGCCCAGCACTGTTTAAATAAACACTGTCCCATCAAAGGCACTTAAATTAATTGGCTTAGTTGTTACTTAGTGTCTTTGATAGTTTTGAATGGAGACTGTGGGGTCTTACTATGTAGCCTAGAAAATCCTGATCTGACCCTGGATGTCTCCTCCGCATGTGAGGTGGGATTAAAGGCACTGGATTAACAATTGCTGACCCACCCTATACAGACAGGTCTGTTGGGTTGGATTCAATCAAACTGAAGTGCTTTAAAAGGACCACATTTGCACAGATTTCTCAGACTCGCAGAAGTCCTGGGAAGTAAGCAGAGCTGTTGGTACGCCCCACACTCTTGTGGACACCAGGACACAGCAGACCCTAGTTTCCTCACTGTGGTCAGCAAAGGAACCTCAGGAGAGAAAATGCAGGTGAGTTGGGGGAAATGCACTCATTTGTTCTGGAAGATAGCTGGGATTTTTTTTTTAATTACATATTTTCTATGTTTACATTACAAATGTTCTCCCCTTTCCTGGTTTCCCCTCTGAAGAAAACTCCTACTCCTGCCCTCTCCCCCTGCTCACTAACCCACCATCTCCTATTCTTGGCCCTGGCATTCAATACAGAAGGGCATAGAGTCTTCCCAAACCAAGAGCCTCTCCTCCAATTGATGTCTGACTAGCCTAGCCCATCCTCTGCTACATATATAGCTGGAGCCATGAGTCCCACCATGTGTACTCTTTGGTTCGTGTTTTAGTCCTTGGAAGCTCTGGGGGTACTACTTAGTTCATATTGTTGTTCCTTATGTGGCTGGAAACCCTTTCAGCTCCTTTTGTCCTTTCTCTTTCTCCTTCATTGGGGACCCTGTGCTCAGTCAATTGGATGGCTGTGAGCCTCCACTTCTGTATTAGTTGGGCACTGGCAGAGACTCTCAGGAGACAGCTAGATCAGGCTACTGTTAGTCAGTGCATGCTGGCATCCACAATAGTGTTTGGGTTTGGTGATTGTATATGGGAAGGATCACCAGGTGGGGCAGTCTCTGGATTGTCCTTCCTTCAGTCTCTGTTCCACATTTTGTCTCTGCATCTCCTTCAATGGACATTTTGTTCCCCCTTCTAAGAAAAAATGAATTATCCACACTTTGGTCTTCCTTCTTGAGTTTTTTTGTGTTTTGTGGATTGTATTTTGTGAACTCCTAGCTTCTGGGCTAATATCCACTTATCAGTGAGTGCATACCATGTGTGTTCTTTTGTGATTTGTTTACCTTACTCAGGATGATATCGTGCAGATCCATCCATTTCCCTAAGAATTTTATAAATTAATTGTTTTTATTAGCTGGGTAGTCCTCCATAGTGTAAATATATCACATTTTCTGTATCCATTCCTCTGTTGATGGACATCTGGGTTCTTTCCAGCTTCTGGCTATTATAGATAAGGCTGCTATGAACATAGTGGAGCATGCGTCCTTACTTCATGTTGGAGAATCTCCTGGGTATATGCCCAGGAACTGGGATATTTTTTTGCCTCAACATATGGCTAAACATGGTTAACTACTATAACTTTGAAATATAGTCTATAATTTTCAGAGGTACAACAACAAGATTTACTTTGTCCTTGGGTCTCTTGGTTTGAGTTTATTGGGTCAGCATCTTAATTATCCAGGGCTAACCCACAACCAACTGTGTAGTCAAGAATGATGCTGAATTTCTGAGAATCCGTACACCTCTTAGGAGTGAATGGTATTATGGTCACCTGACACCCATGTTTTGTGATCTAGGCTGGAAAAGTATAGTTCACACAATTTGTCTGATACTTTATGTTTGAAGCACATCTGGAATTTATTAGGAGGTTTTGAAAGGGATTTATTTTTCTTCTGCATAAAATGGGGAGAAGGTGAACTGGACAGAGTGAGTGGCTGTGGTCTTCTCTAAGGAGAGTTGTTTTGGTGTCTTACCTTCCACTGGATCAAGGGCACCTGGCCTGTTCACTCTAGATTTTCCTTCGTTTAAATTCCCAGGCCAGCTTTCCCATTAGATGAAAATGGACCAACCCCTGGGGATGAGGGAGTAAGAGTCAATGGCTTAGCTTATGCATCAGGAGGCTGTTTCCTGAGTCCATTCACAGCTAGGAGACAGGGATTCCTGTTGCTTGAAACCTGTTTTAATGTTTAATTTATTCATTTCTGCACAGAGAGATGACGGCCAAGTCCAAAGTGAGAGAACTAGCCAAGAAGCCAGTAGTAGGAGACCGATGCAGGAAGGCCGAAGGTCCTCAGGTATTGAGAGTGAAATCCCTGTTCCTAAGCTCTTGAAAACAGAACGAGCCCATTTTTGGCAGTTCAATGTGTGGGAAGAGTCCCTGAGAAGAGTTGCCATGTACATGTGTGTGACGTCTGACATCCTCATCCCATCCCTCTCTCTCTGCAGGTCCTCCCTTAAGCCCATGGACTGACCTTGAAATCAGGAGCTTCCTGCAGAAGTGGGAAGTGGTTGAACAGGAAATCGGCCACCAAGGCAAGAAGATGGAGGAAAAGGCTGGTCTTGTTTGCGAGCGTCTCTATGAGATGGGCCTGAACAAGTCCAGAGAAAGCTGTTTGGACCTGATGTGGACCCTGAAGCATCTGCATGAGACTCTCATTAATGAGAGACCAAAGACGGAACCCTTGTTTTCTCCCTATGCCGAGGCCCTGTACAGGATCTTGGGTCCCAAATGTCAGGGAGGCTATGTTCCAGGTGAGTCTCTTCTGCATAGACACTTCAGGGACTGTAAACAGTGGCATCAGCTGGCCTGGCCTTCCTGAGGATAGAGCTGAGCAGACTATGGAGTGAAGCCCCATTCCCACAGGATTGTGTTGCTCTAATGTCCTCTAATGTCTAACTTGCTGTGTCACCTGAAGGCAATTTAATTGGGACTTGTTCACAGTTGAGTCTGACCCAGAGACCAGTCAATTACTTACAGTGACTCAGGGAGAGTCAGGATGCCATGTTTAAGCTCTTTCTCTTTCTTCTCCTCTCAGGTGTTGTGTATGATTGGTCTGGTTACCCCCTGCCTTCCATGAGCCCTCAACCTCCAATGGTGATGCCATCTCCAGTATACCAGCCCTGGGATTATGGCATGTCTGCATCTTCTGCACAGCTTCATGGGAATCCATCACTGCTGTCCAGTCAGGATTCACTGCTTCCCAGATGGGAAGCCTGGAATGCCGCCTATCCATTGAGAGTTCCACACGAACTTCCTGCCTCCCTCCCTGGACATGCCAACCTTCAGATGCCGCGTCCAACTTCTCATGATGGCTCAAGTTCTCAGTGAAGATACCTGGAGACTTTTTCTTCTTCTGAAAACCTCATAATCATACAGCACTGTATGAATACTCAATTTCTCTATCTTATTGGAAAGGAAATTGTGAAATTAAATTTCTGTGAGGTAACTCTCTTCTCATGTTTAGTTCTTGTCACTTCAGTGGAGGACATAAGTGTACAGCACAGGGGCTCTGGTACTTAATGGTGAGGTTACTTTTTGGGGGACCTGGTACTTGCTGTCTACCCTGTATATTCATAAGACTTCTGACTCTGAGGCTCCCCTTCCACTAGGGTAAACTCTAGTTCCCATACCCCAGCTCAGCAGCTCTTTCATCCTGGTGGAAGAGGTTTGTTATGTTAGCTCTAATCGTGACCTGCTTTATATATACTGTATATACACATACACACACACACACACACAAGTATATTGCATTTACCATTTTACCTAGGAATGTTTCATCAGTTTAGGTCTAATTAAGATCTTGCTACTGTTTATTTTGGAAATCAATCCTGACCTGAGGTGATAGAATTGCCAGTCAGGTTAACATTGTGATTGCCTTAAACTTGACTACATCTAGAATTAAGTAAAGTCTCAAATGTCTAGGCACCCTTCTGAGGAGTTTAGCATAATCACTTGGAGCAGGAAATTCTACTTCTGATCTAGTTCTCTGAGGTGGGAAAATACAGCTTTACCCCATCTTTAGAGGTGGAAAAACCAGGCTATTGTCTGGGACACATCTTCTCCTATAGGTCTATATGAAGGCCACAAAAGATGGACGTTCTATATTGCCTACTTGGAATCATCCTCACTGGGAAGTTCATTCTCTGACTGAGCTTAGAACAGGGTTGTCTATTTTGGGGTTGTGATCCATTTGGAGTTAATGCAAGTTCTAAAGTGTTTGCTGAAGATCATCAAACATATCAGATATTTGCATTATGATCTTAAAATATTAGGATCATTACTGTTATGAAATATCAAGGAAAACAATTTTATGTTTGTGGCTTCCAACACACCTGAGGAATTGAACTGAAAGGCTGGAGAATTAGGAAGGTTAGCAACCACTCTTTCAGATATGATCGAAGGCATTGCTACTGCTTTTACTTTCATGAATAGAAAATGGAGGGACAACATAAATGATGATCTTGAACATGGGCTGTGGTGGTTTGAATAGGGAAAGCCCCCAGAGACTGACATTCGTATGCTTGGCCCATCGGGAATGGCACTATTCGGGGCTGTGGTCCTTTGGGATATATGGGGCCCTGTTGGAGAAAGTAGGGAGCAGACTGGACTTTGAGCTCTCCTATGCTCAAGCTATGCGACATGCTGCACCCAGTTCCTTTTTACTGTCTGGGGATCAAGATGCAGAACTCACAGCTCCTTCTTCAGTAACATGTCTGTCTGTGTGGTACCCTGATTTCCACCATGACAATAATGGAGTAGATGGAAGCCAACCCCAATTAAATCTCTTGCTTTTTCACAGGTGCCTCAGTTATATTGTTTCCTCACAGAAGTACAAACCCTACCTTAGACAGAAATTGGTACCAGTGACTGCCTATTGCTGTGATAGGCCTGGCCATATTTCTATTAGGAGGCCTTTGGACTTTAGAATATTGTATTAGGAAAGAATTGGCATGGCTAAAAGCTGCTTAACACCCCATAGTAATAGGCACATGGAAAATAGTGGAGCTGTGGGTGATTTGAACTGTTCTGGCGTGACCCAAGGGTCCTCAGACAACTAGAACATTATTGTGTTGCCTAGAGGTCATTCCTGTAATAGTTTGACAAAGAAAGTGTTTGTTTTTGGCTCCATTGGGAGAATTGCCTAAGGCCAAGTGAAGAGATTTAAATTAATTGCATTATGAGAGGAAATCTTAAAACAGCCTAGTATAGTCTGTGCTGTGTGGTTGCTACTCTTCTTTCTTCTTTTATGAAATTTTAATTGGGTAAAAAGAAGCAAGCTGAAAAAGGAAAAACAAGAAGAGGGCACATTATTGACAATGGGGACACCAAGGAGTGGATTGGGAGGTGTCTTAGTCAGGGTTCCTATCCCTGCAGAAACATCATGACTAAGAAGCAAGTTGGGGAGGAAAGGGTTTATTCAGCTTACTACTGCATTGGTGTTTATCACCAAAGGAAGTCAGGACTTGAACTCAAGCAGGTCAGGAAGCAGGACCTGATGCAGAGGCCATGGAGTGATGTTCCTTACTGGCTTGCTTCCCCTGGTTTTTCAGCCTGCTCTCTTACAGAACCCAAGACTTCCAGCCAGGGATGGCACCACCCACAAGGACCCCTACCCCCTTGATCATTAATTGAGAAAATGCCCCACAGCTGGGTCTCATGGAGGCACTTCCCCAGCTGAAGCTCCCTTCTCTGTGATAACTCCAGCCTGTGTCAAGTTGACACACAAACCCAGTCAGTACAGGGGGTAAGTCCTATGTTTAAGGAGATAAACAGATTAATAAGAGGAATAAAGGGAGTGGTGACCTCCAAGTCGACCTCACTCAGCTACACTTCCATGTTGCAGAAAGGAATTCATGAGCTGTTTGTGTTCAAGTATGGTAGTTCTGGTTTTAATCCTGTGATGGGTATTCTCAGTTGTCAACCTTACAATATCTGGAATGAAAGACATTGCTGATTTGGAGGACATACCTGTGATCCAGATCTTGAGACTGAAAGACACAGGCTTTGATCATGGTTGGGAGGCATAGTGGGTGTGAAAATCTTAGGACCATGAAAGGCTCACACCTTTAATGCCAGCACATCTCTTGGATCCTAGTTCTTCAGGATTCCATCTTATACAGATGACCAGATGAAACACCCACCTTCCTGGGACTGAGAAACAACTAAATTTTTGATATTTCCACTCACAGCTGTCCAATGTTGGGTTAGTTCAACTGCAGGCTATGTGTCATTCCAGATACAGCATTTTGTAAATTCTGTGATTCTAGAGAACCTTGAGCAATACAAATCCTATCACTCAGGTGACAGAAGCAAGCCTATCTCTGAGTCCAACATCAGCCTAGCCAAGTGCCAGACAGGAAAGCCTAGGCTGTGCAGGAAATCATAGAAAAAAAGAACGCTGGTGAAGATGTAGTTGAACAAGTGTGCTGATTTCCAACCCGGCAAGCAGCAGAACCTGGAGCCTCAGAGTTCTGGATCTGTATTCATTTCTTTCTTTCCTTCTTTCTTTATTTTTCTTTCTTCATTTTTCGTTTTTTTTTTTTTTGAGAGAGGGTTTCTCTGTGTAGTCCTGGCTCTCCTGGAACTCACTCTATAGATGAGGCTGGCCTTGAACCCATAAATCTGCCTGCCTTCGCCTCCAAAGTGTTGGGATTAAAGTATGTCCCATCACTGTCAAGCTCAATGTATTTTTTTAAAAGCAGCCTTATTTTTTTATTGATTGATTGATTGATTTAAGTTTCATTGTATTATGATGAGAAAAGATACATAATTTCAATTTGTCTGAATTTGTTAGCATTTAAAAACATTTTAAGTAAATAGAATTAAATCACATTCTTGTTTCCCTTTTGCACCACAACTCCTCCCAGATTCCTCCCCTTCAATATCAACAATACATTTTTTTATTATATTCTTTAAAATTTTAAAAATATTATAACAATAAAATGTGTATTTTATCACCCCGCATTGCGAGTAACTAGGACAAGCTGGACCAGGAACTCAGGAACTCCACCAGCCCAGTGGCTCAGGTTCCTTCTGGTCTGTCTGTGCTGGTGCCCTGAGCAGACCTTGGACACAAGCTCCACAGCCAGTCCCACAACCCCCATGGGAAGCTCCATTCTCAGGCACTCTAACAAGCCCAGGATCAGAGCAGAGGAGGACACAACATCTGTCCCAACCCCGGGAGAAACTGGGACCAGCGGGACCAGGCTTACAGGAACTCCACCAGCTCAGTGGCTCAGGTTCGTTCTGGTCTGTCTAGGCTGGTGCCCTTAGCAGATCTTGGGCACAAACTCTGCAGCCAGTCCCAAAACACCCAGAGGTAGCTCCACTCCCAGGTTCTCTAACAAGCCCAGGATCACAGGATCCCAGAATCACAGGATCACAGAGACAGCTTGACTCTGAGGGGTTCTGGCACAACCAGGATCACAGGAAGGATAGGCTCCAGTCAGATTTAGCTGGACAGGAAGCACTTGAGATAAGCAGATGATGTGGGGCAAGTGTAAGAATATAAGCAACACAAACCAAGGTTACTTGCCATCATCAGAACCCAATTCTCCCACCATAGCAAGTGCTGGACACACCATCACACCGCAAAAGCAAGATTCAGATATAAAATGACCTCTCATGATGATTATAGAGGACTTTAAGAAAGACATAAATAGCACCCTCAAAGAAATACAGGAGAACACAGGTAAACAGCTACAAGCCCTTCAAGTGGAAACACAAAAATCTCTTAAAGAACTACAGGAAAACACAATCAAACAGGTGAAGGAAACGAGCAAAACCATCTAGAATCTAAAAATAAGAATAGAAATAATAAAGCCATCAGAAACAGAGGCAACCCTGAAGTTAGAAAACCTAGGAAAGAAATGAAGAGTCAAAGATGCAAGCATCACTAACAGAATTCAAGAGATAGAAGGGAGAATCTCAGGGACAGAAGACACCATAGAAAACACTGATACGACAGTCAAAGAAAATGCAAAAAGCAAAAAGCTCCTACAGGAAATCCAGGATGCAATGAGAAGACCAAACCTAATGATAATAAGCATATAAGAGAGTGAAGACTCCCAAGGTAATGAGTCAGGAAATATCTTCAACAAAAGTATAGAAGAAAAACTTCCCTAACCTAAAGAAAGAGATGCCCATGAACATACAAGAAGCCTATAGAACTCCAAATAGACTGGACCAGAAAGAAATTCCTCCTGTCACATAATAATCAAAACACCAAATGCACTAAACAAAGAATTTTAAAAGCAGTAAGGGAAAAAAGGCAAGTAACATATAAAGGCAGGCCTATCAGAATTATGGCAGATTTCTCACCAGAGACTATGAAAGCTAGAAGATCCTGGGCAAGTGTCATACAGACCCTAAGAGAACACAAAAGCCAGCCCAGCCTACTATATCCAGCAAAACTCTCAATTACCACAGATGGAGAAAACAAGATATTCCATGACAAAACAAAATTTACACAATATCTTTCCACAAATCCAGCCCTACAAAGGATAATACACAGAAAACACCAACATAAGGAGCAAAACTACACCCTAGAAGAAGCAAGAAAGTAATTTTTCTACAAATCCACACAAACCTAATTGCACCTCTTACAACCACAACAACAGGAAGTAACAATTATTTATTCTTAATATCTTAATATGAAAATCAATATTACCAACATATCCTAATCAATTGAAATCCAAAAATATGAGGAATTAGAAATTTGTTGTCATCCAATGGTCTCTCTAATTTGGTAATTGGAGAAATAGGTCCAATATTGTACAATCCATATACACTTTCTGCTTGTTTGTTCATGACAGTGTCTTGCTGTGTACACATAAGGGTTTTGAAATCTTGCTTCTCCTGTCTCAGCCTCTCTATTAGTAGTATTGTTTATTTCATGTTTTTACAGTATACTATGGTTTTGAGAACAGCTTACATACTTCAAAAGTATTCATATACACCCCCTCCCAAAACATAGACAATTAAATTGGGAGGGGGCTTATAAGAGAACAACAACAAGTGAGACTGAATGCTTTCCTTGACATTTGTATATCAAGTTTGAAGAAGAGGACTTTATAAGTTACTTTTTCCCTGAGATGAATGCTTTTCTGAATTATCACAGCTAATGAACTAAATTCTTACTCTCACCTAATGTCTGTGCCACACTCCAAGCAGAACCATTGTTCATTGAAGCAGTTGGTGAATGACTTCATGGATAGACCATCTTAATACACACACCATTTCTTAAATGAATGTAATGTGTTCTCTGTGAGCTGAGAATAAATTCATTCACTCAAGTCAAATACCTTTGACCATTGCAGGAAGTCTGCATCCAAAAATTGTGTCTACAATTCATTCCTTGGCACAGCAGAACTGTCAACTTTCAGCTTAGCTACGGTGGAGGTAAAATCCTTTGGTGATGTGAGGGTCATTGAAGTACAGCCTTATTACAATGAAATACAACGTCTAAAAATTGTTTTTGTTTTGGGTTTGTACCACAGTAAGAGCCAAGATTTTAAACTCTACTAAATACAAAACAAACAAACAAACAAACAAAAAGAATTTATATATTTATATTCATTTAAGAAAATAGTAGTAATGATAGATTATTTTGAAATATACAGTTAATATGTTTGGAGGTATTTAAAATGTATATTGAGAAAAACATATGTATTTTTAATATTGCTGTAGAAAAGCATCTACATAACACTGTTAAATTCATTTTCGTTTTATATCAAAAAACTTTTATAATACTCATTTTTATTGTTATATTATTTTATAAATTTTAAGGAATATGACAAAAAAAGATATTGTAGGTATTAAAGGAGGGTCCCTGGGAGGAGTTGGGGTACAAAAGGGAAACAAGAATGTGATTTAATTCTATTTACTTAAAGTAAGATTTAATTCTATTTACTTAAAAAATGTGTATTATAAAAGTTGTTTGAGGGGCTGGCGAGATGGCTCAGCAGGTAAGACCACTGACTCCTCTTCCAAAGGTCCTGAGTTCGGATCCCAGCAACCACATGGTGGCTCACAACCATCCGTAATGAGATTGAATGCCTTCTTCTGGTGTGGGCCGCCCTCTTCTGGTATGTCTGAAGACAGCTACAGTAAATTGCACCGGAGAGAGCAGGGCTGGCAGAGGTCCTGAGTTCAGTTCCCAGCAGCCACACACATGATAGCTCACGGCCATCTGTACAGCTACAGTGTATTCATACACATAAAATAAAATAAAATAAATCATTAAAAAAAGTTGTTTGATATAAAACAACAGTCAATCGAACAGTTTATGTAGATGCTTGTCTGTAGCAATACTGAAAATACATGTTTTTGTCAATATAAATTTTAAATAACTCCAAAAAAATTAACTGTATATTTCAAAATAATACATCACTACTAGTATTTTTTAAATGAACATAAATAGATAAAGTCTGATCTTTGTTTGTTTGTTTTGTATTTAGTAGAGCTTAAAACCTTGGCTTTTACTGTGGTACAAGCCCAAAATAAGAACAATTTTTAGACATTGGAGTTCATTGTAATAAGGCTGTAGTCCAATGACTTTCACATCACCAAAGGATTTTACTTCCATCTTAGCTAAGCTGAGAGTTGACAGTTTTGCTGTGTCAAGGAATGAATTGTAGGCGTGATTTTTTGGATACAGACATCCTCTTATGGTCAAAGCTATTTGACTTGAGTGAGTGACTTTATTCTCAGCCCACAGAGAGCAGGTTACATTCATTTAAGAAATGCTGTATGTATTAAGATTGTCTATCCATAGAGTCATTCACCAACTGTTTCAATGAACAATGGTTCTGCTTGGAGGGTGGCAGAGACATTAGGTGATTGTAAGAATGTAGTTCATTGGCTGTGATAATTTGGAAAAGCATTCATCTCAGAGAAAAAGTAACTTATAAAGTACTCTTCAGGCTGGGCAGTAGTGGCACATACCTTTAATCCAGCACTTGGGGGCAGAGACAGGCAGGTTTCTGAGTTCGAGGGCAGCCTGGTCTACAGAGTGAGTTCCAAGACAGCCAGGGCTATACAGAGAAACCCTATCTTGAAAAACAAAACAAAACAAAATAAAGCACTCTTCTTCAAATAGTTACATACATCAAGCAAAGCATTCAGTCTCACTCTTTGTTGTTCTCTTACAAGCCACCTTCCAAGTTAATTATCTATGTTTCTTTTGGCTCTATAAATACTTTTGAAACATGTAAGCTGTTCTCAAAACCATACTATACTGTAAAAGCATGAAATAAACAATACTACTCAGAGAGATTGAGATAGGAGAAGCATGATTTCAAGACCATTATGTGGTACACAGCAAGACACTATCACATACAAACAAGCAGAAAGTATATATGGATTGTACAATATTGGACCTATTTCTCCAATTACCAAATTAGAGAGACTATTGGAGTACTGTCAACAAATTTCTAATTCCTCATATTTTTGGATTTCAATTGATTAGGATATGTTGGTAATATTAATTTTCAAATTAAGATGTTAAGAAATTGAAATTTTTATTTCCTGTTGTTTTTGTTGTAAGAGGTGGAATTAAGTTTGTGTGGATTTGTAGAAAGATTAATTTCTTGCTTCTTCTGGGGTGTAGTTTTGCTCCTTATGTTGGTGTTTTCCATGTATTATCCTTCATAGGGCTGTATTTGTGGAATGATATTGTGTAAATTTTGTTTTATCATGGAATATCTTGTTTTCTCCATCTGTGGTAATTGAGAGTTTTGCTGTCTATAGTAGTCTGTGCTGGCATTTGTGCTCTTGTAAGGTCTATATGACATCTGCCCAGGATCTTCTAGCTTTCATAGTCTCTGGTGAGAAATCTGCCGTAATTTTGATAG
>NW_022196915.1:43535840-43539757 GCF_008632895.1 Mastomys coucha
GGGATCCTGGGCTTGTTAAGTCACCTGGGAGTGTGGCTTTCTCTGTGAGTTGTGGGACTGGCTGCAGAACTTGTGCCCAAGGTCTGTTCAGAACACTAACCCAGACAGACCGGAAGGAACCGGTATCACTGGGCTGGTGGAGTTCCTGAGTGCCTGGTCGCGCTGGACCCAATTACTCCCAGGGTTGGAACAGATGTTGGTTCCTGCTCACCTCTGATCCTGGGTGTGTCAGAGTGCCTGGGAGTGGAGATTCCTCTGGGTGTTGTGGGACTGGCTGCAGAGCTTTCGCCTAAGGTCTGCTCTGGACCCCAGCCCGGACAGACCTGAAGCAAGGATTTCTATTAAATGAGATTATGGCTATACAATTAAATCTGGCTATTTTCTCCGTGTTTCAAATATGACCACTTTACATTTTCTAGAAAAACAACCTATCAACAACCCTCTCCATCCCCAAAGCCCAGGGAACTGGGTCGACAACTCTTCATAACTTCTTCAAGCTGAATGGGGGGTATTGAGATATAAGGTTGGGGGAAGGAAAAACAGAAATTAATAGTCTTCTGATATCTGTGTCTTAACTGGAATGGCTGAAGTCCAAGACATCAGGAGTTCAAGCAGACCAGTTTAACAGGTTGGGATGAGGAAATTCACCAAGGCTGTATACTTCTGTAATATATGAACCTCAAGACAAATTTTCAGTGTCATTAAGATATATTTTTTGCTTGATTTTCTGGAAGGTGTAAACTCTTCAATCACCTTTCCCAAAAACACAAAAACAAAACCTTTAATCATAAATACAAAGGAATTTATCTGGGTAGTATTTGGGTTCCCAGTGCCTCAAAGTCTCCAAACTGCTCATCACTTTTCCTCACTTTACAATCATAAATTTAAACAGCGCCCAACTCCTGGTAAGCAAAGCATGACTCCCAAGGCTTCAACATCCAATCATATTTACACAATAACAAAACCATAATTTACAAGGTGCCAATTGTAATTCTTGAACCAGATAATAAAGACAACATTTTAACCCAATTAATCTATTTTGTAAAAACCTACTTAGTTGTTCAGTTGTCTTTGCCGGTCTACTCGGTGTCTCAGCTGTTGGGCCCTGCTCTCTGACCACACCTGACCTTGGCCCCTGGGGAGCCCTCCCTAGTGGTGCCAAGGTGCTGTGGGCTCCAGGGCAGCAGCTGCCCCTCCTGCTACTGGGAGCAGAGTAGGAGGATGGGAGAGTAAGTCTGTATCTCTAGAGGGCAGAATAGTTTTTTCTTTTTCTCCCCTGCCTCGGTTTTCACTGCACAGACATTCGCTATTTCTGGACCTGAAAGTGAAACAAAAGGACGAACCCAGGAAGGGGGCGACCGGACCAAGTCCTCCCAGACAACAATATAAGGGACCTGGTTGGGAAAACCCCCAACCAGGAAAATCCCCCAAGGCAGGAAAATCTTGTCTTTAACCTCCTCATCTTGTCTAAACAGAAGGAGCCCTCGGTGGCCATCCGGTCTGAAAGGACAGCCACTCCGAGGCACACAGAGCTTGCCATTTTTTTCTTTCTTTCTAACTTCAACAGACAAATTGTGTAGAACAAGATACCAAGAAACACAGAGTAAAACAATTACCACACAGACAGCTCAACCTTGCCAGGTCCACGGACACAGAGAAAGACATTTCACACACTCAGCTCAGTTCAATTACAGACACCAGGTGCTCCTGCACACACAAATACAACAAAGTCAGATCACAGAGCTGCTGTGTCAGCTATGCTGAAACAAGTAGGTACTCCTGCACACAGCAGGGGCCGGATAAACCATGTTATATACAACAATATCACAGAGAGTGACCAAGACAAGCAAAAGCAAAACAGAGCGTCCAACACTCCATTTCCACAGCTGCCTGATACTGTCAATACCAGACTCAGAATCTCCAATCTGGAGAGTCCTCCAGACTTCTGTGGGCTGTCTTCTGGGACATCTGCCTGTTACAGCCATAAGTCCCTCACAGGGCTTACAGTGCCCACTGCTGAAGGGACCTGGAGTCCCCTCCCACCTGATGGGACCTGGACTCCCCTCAAACCTGAGGCCACCCATGAATGGACTTGAACCCCTCGCGGGCCTCGCAAACACAGAGGCAAACACAGAGAACAAACTGACAACACAAAACAGAAATGCAGGCAACATGAAACAGAAAGTAACAAAGACTGACAAAACAGAAAGAAATACAGACTTGCTAGAGCATATGTCTGATTTATTTGCCAATTGTGGGTCTGGGGGAGCACTTCTTTAGGCCTTCCAGGCCAACACACCATCTGTTGTAAACTTGGCTCAACCAAGAGAACACAGATTGACAATAGATCGTTGCAATAGCATGAGATTTATTGATCCATATACCTGGGGTTGCCCACCCTCACAAGGGAGGGTCAACCCAGAATTCAGAGAGCAGATATCTTTTATACTTTACAGAGGGCAGATTCCTGCAAGAGGGCTAGATGGCTTACTCTGGTAAGTGGAACACAGGACAAAGGATTTCATTAGGCATTGGTTGGCTTGCTCAGGGGCGGTTCTTGGCTTAGTTACCCAACTTCCCTATCCAGCTCTGCACCTGGCCTTGAAAAGTCCATGGGAAGGGGCTGAGTAACTAGGTGGTAGAGGGATTGTTGGCACCAAGGTCTGGGTGACAGTTTGTGGTCTTTTTCGAAATTCACCACAGCAAGGGGTTGAGGGGTTAAACTGAGATTGCTAATATTGTTCTCATGGACTTTAACATCAATGTACCACAAGTTATTTTTGTTTTGGCCTTACTTTGCTTAGTCAGAATGGCCTGGTCATTCTGTCTCAACATTCTGACCATCAGAAAATTATTTTTACAGAATGTCCTTGGGAATCTATGGAACACAACTTCTCAGTGTCTGAAGCTGCTGCTTGCTACCGTAAAACTTTGTTTCCACACTGTTTGCTGCTTACAGTAGCTGGAACATGGCCCCTTATTTTACTGTGAAACTTTATTTCTACATTCCCAAAGCTTTTTCTACAGCTTTGTTTTTTCACTTTATTACTTCATTTTCACTTTAGCTCAGGCAGATGTGTCAGAGAAGGGCAAAGGGAAGCCACATTTTTCACCAAATATCAGAAAATCAGTCTCTGGGCCACAAACTAACATTCTACTCCTCTGAAAACTTTTCAGCTTTGCACTCACAGTTCAAACCACCCTCACTACATTCACATGCCTACGGAATAACCCATCCAGCTCCAAATAAGCATTCTATGGCTTTCCCAAACCAACCTCTAATAAATTAAGGTCCCCAGATCGACACCTTTAAATAAAACACGTCCAGGCCTAGCACAGCAATTTCTCATGCCTGGTACAAATTTCTGCCTTTCCCATTGCTGTAAGGAGACACCATGCCCTACAAGACTTAGGAAAGACAACTGTATTAGTCAGGGTTCTCTGGAGTCAGAGAACTTTTATGTCTGTATAGTAAAGGAATTTATTGATGATTTAAAGTCTGTAGTCCACCTTCCAACAATGGTCAGCAGCACCTGTGAATGGATGTCCAAGAATCTAGCAGTTGTTCAGTCCCACAAGACAGGCAGGAGAAGCAGAGGAAGCCTTCCTTTTTCCAATGTCCTTACATAGATCTCCAGCAAAAGGTGTTGCCCAGACCAGATTAAAGGTGGGGCCCAGATTAAAGGTGTGGCCCAGATTAAATGTGTCTGGACAGATTCAATTAAAGTGAAGTGCTTTAAAAGGACCACATTTGCACAGGATTCTCAGTCTTGCAGAAGTCCTGGGAAGTAAGCAGAGCTGTTGGTACGCCCCACACTCTTGTGGACACCAGCATACAGCAGACCCTAATTTCCTCACTGTGGTCAGCAAAGGACCCTCAGGAGAGAAAATGCAGGTGAGTTGGGGGAAATGCACTC
>NW_022196915.1:43551172-43552051 GCF_008632895.1 Mastomys coucha
TTCATTGTTTTTAATAGCTGAGTAGTACTCCATTGTGTAAATGTATCACATTATCTGTATCCATTCCTCTGTTGATGGACATCTGGGGTCTTTCCAGCTTCTGGCTATTATACATAAAGCTGCTATGAACATAGTGGAGCATGTGTCCTTACTTCGTGTTGGAGCATCTTCTGGGTATATGCCCAGGAACTGGGATATTTTTTGCCTCAACATATGGCTAAACATCGTTAACTACCATGACTTTGAAATATAGTGTATAATTTTCAAGAGGTACAACAACAAGATTTACTTTGTCCTTGGGTTTCTTGGTTTGAGTTTATTGAGTCAGCATCTTAATTATCCAGGGCTAACCCACAACCAACTGTGTAGTCAAGAATGATGCTGAATTTTGGAGAATCCCTACACATCTTAGGAGTGAATGGCATTTTCGTAATCTGCCTGACACCCATGTTTGTGATCTAGGCTGGAGAAGTATAGTTCATACAATTTGTCTGATACTTTATGTTTGAAGCACATCTGGAATTTATTAGGAGGTTTTGAAAGGGATTTATTTTTCTTCTGCATAAAATGGGGAGAAGGTGAACTGGACAGAGTGAGTGGCTGTGGTCTTCTCTAAGGAGAGGTGTTTTGGTGTCTTACCTTCCACTGGATCAAGGGCATCTGCCCTGTTGACTACATAGATTCTCCTTGGCTTAAGTTCCCAGGCCTGCTTTCCCATTAGATGAGAATGGACCAGCCCCCAAGGATGAGGGAGTAAGAGTCAATGGCTTAGCTTATGCATCAGGAGGCTGTTTCCTGAGTCCATTCACACCTAGGAGACAGGCATTCCTGTTGCTTGAAACCTGTTTTAATGTTTAATTTATTCATTTCTGCACAGAG
>NW_022196915.1:43552975-43558026 GCF_008632895.1 Mastomys coucha
TTCCATGAGCCCTCAACCTCCAATGGTGATGCCATCTCTGGTATACCAGCCCTGGGATTATGGCATGTCTGCATCTTCTGCACAGCTTCACGGGAACCCATCACTGCTGTCCAGTCAGGATTCACTGCTTCCCAGATGGGAAGCCTGGAATGCCACCTATCCATTGAGACTTCCACATGAACTTCCTGCCTCCCTCCCTGGACATGCCAACCTTGGGATTCGATGGTCAACTTCTCATGATGCCTCAAGTCCTCAATGAAGTTACCTGGAGACTTTTCTTTCCTCTGAAAACTTCATAATCATCCAGCAGTGTATGGATACTCAATTTCTCTATCTTATTGGAAAGGAAAATGTGAAATTAAATTTTTGTGAAGTAACTCTCTTCTCATGTTTACTTCTGGTCACTTCAGTGGAAGACATAAGTGTAAAGCGGTGGAACTCTTGTACTCAATGATGAGGTTCCTTTTTGGGGGACCTGGCACCTGCTGTCTATCTTCCATGTTCATAAGACTCCTGATTCTGAGGCTCCACAAGGGGAAACTTAGTTCCAAGACCCCAGCACAGCAGATCTTTCACCCTCTGGCCCTCTTGCTAGAGAACTCCTGGGCAGTTTTTCACAGACTCCAGTTCTTCAGAATACTGGGGAAAGTGATTTAATATTAAATTGTGTATGGGTCGTGGATGTATTATCAATGAATGTCTGTCAAGGGAGAATGCCACCCACCATTCTAAGTTTATAACACCTTTACAGGTGGAGGAGGGATTTTTATATCATGTTAAGCTGAATTATGGCCTGGTTAAGTACATATTCTGTTTGCCTTCCCACCTGGGATAGTTATATAACTTTAGGTGCAATTATAACCCACTCATTTTTTTTTTCAGTTTCAAATTAGTTATGTCCTGAGGTGATATGATTGTCAGTCAGGTTGACATTTTGATTTCCTCAGCCTGACTACATCTAAAGTTAACCAATGTCTTGAAATGTCTAGCCATACTTCTGAGGAGTCTTTGCTTCATCACTTGAAGTGGGAAGTTGCCCTTCTGATCTGTAGATCTGAGGTGTGTATTCTAGATCTTTGCAGGTGGAAAGATCAGACTCCCATCTGGGCCAGACCTTCTACTTGAAGCCTGGTTCAAGGAAAGCAAAGAAGGAAATTTTATTTTTGCCTGCTTGATATCACCATCAGTAGTAATGGCATCTCTTGACTGGTATTAGAGCAGTTGGTCTTGATCCCTTTGAAGTTAGTGACTCCTTCACTGAGGTTGCTAAAACCATCCAAGATATCAGATATTCACTCTAAGAGTAACAGTAATAAAATTACTGTTATGTAGTAGCAATGAAATCATTTTATGGTTGCAGGTCACCACAACATGAGGAGTTGTATTAAACAGTGGTAACATAAGAATTTTGAGAATCACTGCCTTTGAGACTACTTCTTTAAGATTCTGATATATACTGAAGACCAGCTGAGCCACTCAGCCTCAGAGTATAAACAAGTACTGGATTCTTTGACCTGTTCATAGGTGTCCATTTTTCGATTAGCATGCCCACAGCCTATAAATCATTGTTTAATTAATTTCTTTATATATATATTTCTCTTTATACATATATGTGGGACCAGGGATCTGTAAGTAGTGAGAGTATAGACAGAATGCACAAAGGATCCTGGGATCCAGATTTGAGAGGCCAGCATTAGAGTGTGGATCTAATTTTATTTTGTAGAAATACAAGTTTATAGTTTTTTTTAGCCAATTAGGATATGTTTATGTATTCAAGGGCAAATGGGGTTGCACCTGTGTTGTTTAGCAGACTCTCACTTGTCTGTCCATGAGCCTGTAAGGGAGAGTCCAATCCCCCATGGAGATTTCAGCAGAAGGAAGCACAGCCCTGCCCTTGGGTCCTTTGAGTTGTCTCACCACTATGCTGGGAGTCATGTCTGACCATACACAAGGAGAGAGGATCAGGACTCTTTGAGGACTCGTATAGACAGAACCCACTGTGGTGCTTCGCTCTCCATCCAGCTCCTTCCTCCACCAGGTTTACCTCTACACCCCACCACACACACATACATCCATTTAATTCTATAAGTTCTGTTACTCTAGGGAACCATAATTGATACAGTCACCTACTGTGGCCTTGAACTTATGGCAATTCTCCTGCCTCTATCCTTTAAGTACTAGGATCACAGATATTATGTATACTACTTTATCTTTATTATTCATTACAGTGATTCTTCCCTTAAGGGTAAGTCAAGGCCACCCATTGATTTTCCATTGTGATTATGTAATCTCTTAACTTTCATTCAGTACCATTTATGACTCCTTGTTCTCTGTCTTGAATTCCAGTCTTTCAGTTCTTAAAACATGTGTGTAGTCAATAATTCTCAAATCAGAAGTCTGTAATTCCTTTCTTCTGTTTATTCTTGCTCATGGGATCTCATTTGTGTGTGTGTGTGTGTGTGTGTGTGCGCGCGCGCATATAATGAGTGTACCTGGGAGCTGTGTAAAGCTAAAGAGAAATGCAATTTTCTGCTTCTGGAAGGCTTGTCCGAAGCTGCTTGCTGTTGGCATTTTGCAGATGGTGGCTAAAGCTGACTCTCTCTGTGAGGATTTGTAGACAACTCTCCTGGCTTACAGAAACCTGAACCCTTAAGTCTTAGCTTGGGAGTATTTTGCCCAGTTGTTGATATGGTGTCAGGGTGCAAATCTGTGTGACTTCCATGAAGTCACCTGGGCAGCAAATGTTGTTCGAGGAAGTGCTCATGAACCTCAAAAGAGCACCAAGGAGCCGTTTCCTATGGAATAGCTTTAGGGCATCTTTATTACAAGCTCGGGCTTGGACTCTCCTCTAACTCAAGCCTGACACAGCAGGATGGGAAGGGAAGGGAAAGCAGCCTGAACCCTCAGCAGGACACGTTTTTATAGGAAAGTAGGAGCAAGTGAGGGGGTGAGGGAGGGGGTGCCCAGTCAATCAAGCATCTAATAGAATGACTATAAGTCGGCAGGTGCTGTGGAGCAAGACCGTATACAATCACAAATGGTCTGAAAGCACATCTGAAACAATCAGACTAATCTTTGATTAACTTTGCTAGGAAGATAATCTTTACTAGGAAGCAGCTAGGGAGTGACTCTGGCCAAGGACAAGCCGTGGGGTCTGTTTTAATTTGGGTTTTACTGTTGTGAACAGACACCATGATCAAGGCAAGTCTTATAAAGGACAGCATTTAATTGAGGCTGGGTTACAGGTTCAGAGGTTCAGTCCAGCATCATCAAGGTAGGACCAAGGCAGCATCCAGGCAGACATGGGGCTGGAGTTGCTGAGAGTTCTATATCTTCATCTGAAGGATGCTAGCAGAATACTGGCTTCCAGACAGCTAGAAGTAGGGTCTTAAAGCCCATGCCCACAGTGACACACCTACTCTAATAAGGCTACATCTGCTCCAACAAACCCACACCTCCAAATAGTGCCACTCCCTCGGCCAAGCATATACAAACTATCACATTCCACTCACTGGCCCTCATAGGCTTGTTGAAACACATGAGTCTTTGGGAGCCATATCTAGCCATAGCATAATAAAAAAAAGTACATTTAGTCCAACTTCCAAAGTCCTCATAGTCTGTAGCAGTATCAACAATGTTAAAAGTCCAAAGTTCAAAGTCCCTTCTGAGATCCATCCAAGCACTTAACTGTAATTCCTGAATAAAGACAGGAAACCAGCTGGGCAAACTCCAAACTCTGCATCTCCATGTCTGATGTCAAAGCAGTTTTCAGATCTCCAACTCCTTTTTCATCTTTGTTGACTGCAACAAACTTCTTTCTCCTAGGCTGATTCCACTCCCTGTTAGCAGCTTTCCTCAGCAGATAGCATCTGGCATCTGGAACATCTTGGGGTCTCCAAGGCAACTTCAATGTTACAGCTTCATGTTTCAGTGTCTGGGATCCACACATGTTCTGGGCTCCTCCAATGGGCTGGCATCTCTTCTCCAGCTCTGCCCTTTGTAGCACTCTATGCTCAGGTTGAGCCACTCCATTACCCCTGCTGTTCTTGGTGATCATCCCATGGTACTGGCATCTCCAATACACTAGGGTCTTCTGCTGCAACTAGGCTTCACCAATAGCCTCTCATAAGCTATCTTCATGGTGTTAAGCCTCAAACATTTTGCCTTGCACCTTCTGTCCTAGGCCATCAACTGCAACTAAGACTGCACTTTTACCAATGATCTTCCATGGCCTCTCACTGTGCCAAGTCTCAGCTGATCTTCACAACTTCTTCATGCCTTCAAAACCAGTACCATCTGGGTAACTCTTACACATTACCAAGTACAGCTGCTGCAGGAGGTACAACCTTGGCTATCTCTGGAACACTGCTTCTTTGTGCTCTCAAAAAAACACTTCCCATAAGAAACCTCAGTGCTCAATGCTGGTCTCTTCCTAATCACCACTAATATCTTAGCTCCAGCTAACTAGTATCAATTGTCCCAGTAATCCCTACTATTCTGGACTCTAAAGACAGAGCCACGTGTCCAAAGCTGCCAAATTCTGTTGCTTGCTGGGGCTGGAACATGACCCCCCACTTGTTTTATTACATTATCACCAGCTTTCTGTTTTCCAACTCCTTCACTGCCTAAACTTGGCTGTTCTGGAACTTTCTCTGAGGACTGACTTTGAACTCAGAGATCTGCATGCCTGTCTCCTAAACACTGGGATTAAAGATATGGTCCACCAACCCTGGATTTAAGTTTTTCTTTACCTAGAACTTGCTCTGTTCTAGGCTGGCCTTGAACTCAAGAGATCTGCTTGTCTTGTCTCCTGGGATTAAAGGCTTGTACCATCATGCCTGGACCTAAACTTAGCTGGGTGGGATCTTGCCCCAAGGTCACTACTCTCTTAATTCAATTTATTATCCTTGAACACAGGATCCAACTCCATTTCACTTCCTGGTGTCCCTTTAATATTCAAACTATATATTTTGTATTTTTACTTTATCAGTTTGCTACATTTGTTCAAGATGCTCTTTGTGAGTCTTTTTTTTTTTTGTTTTTTTTTTTTT
>NW_022196915.1:43558209-43560831 GCF_008632895.1 Mastomys coucha
AGAAATCCACCTGCCTCTGCCTCCCAAGTGCTGGGATTAAAGGTGTGTGCCACCACCACCCGGCTTCTTTGTGAGTCTTAACCAGAGAGAAAAGTCTCTGTTGGGCTTTTTTGAGACTTTCTTTGTCAATGCAATTAATATAAATCTCTTTACCTTAGCCTCAGGCAGTCTCTTGAGACAACAGCAAAAAGCAGCCACGGTTTTTCACAAAAACAGTCTCTCAGCCACATACAGATCTTCTCCACTGAAACCTCTTGGGCCAGTAGGCCTACATAATTCACATGATCCTTAGCACTACTGTCTTCCATATTCTTAATAGGTTGGCCCATTAAGCCCCACTTAAAGCATTCCATGGCTTTCCAAATCCAAAGTTCCCAAATCCACATTCTTTCAAACAAAAACATGGTCAGGCCTATCACAGCAATACCCCACTCCCAGTACCAACCAGGGTCCTTCCTGGTACATGGGTACAGCTTGGGTCCTGCTGCAGGTCAAGTTCTTAGGCTTTTTTCTTTAAGATGCAAAAAATAATCAATAAAATTCTCACAAACCAAATCCAAGAACTCATCAAAAACATCAATCACCACTATCAAGTAGGCTTCGTCCCAGGGATGGAAGGTTGGTTCAATATGAAAATCCATTAATGTAACCCACTATATAAACAAACTAAAAGAAAAAAATCACATGATCATCTCATTAGATGCTGAAAAAGCATTTGACAAAATATAATACCCCTCCATGTCAAAAGTATTGGAGAGATCAGGAATTCAAGACCCATACTTAAATATAATAAAAGCAATATATAGCCATCCAACAGCCAATATCAAATTAAATGGAGAGATACTCTAAGCAATCCCACTAAAATCAGGGACAAGACAAGGATGTCCACTCTCCCTATATCTATTTAATATAGTACTCGAAGTTCTAGCTAGAGCAATAAGACAACAAAGGGAGATCAAGGGGATAGAAATTGGCAAATAGGTCAAGGTATCACTACTTGCAGATGGTATGATAGTATACATAAGCAACCCCAAAAATTCCACCAGAGAACTCCTACAGCTGGTAAACAACTTCAGCAAAGTGGCCAGATTTACTCAAATTAATCAGTAGCCTTCCTTTATACAAACGATAGACAGGCTGAGTAAGAAATTAGAGAAACAACAACACCCTTCACAATAGTCACAAATAATATAAAATGTTCTTGGGGTAAGTCTAACCAAAAAGTGAAAGATCTGCATGACAAGAACTTCAAGTTTCTCAAGAAAGAAATTGAAGGAGACCTCAGAAAATGCAGAAATCTCCCATGCTCATGGATTGGTAGAATTAACAGTAAAAATGGTCATCCTACCAAAAGCAATCTACAGATTCAATGCAATCCCCATCAAAAGTTCATCAAAATCCCCCAACACAGTTCTTCAAAGACATGGAAAGAGCAATTCTCAAAATCATTCAAAATCAAAAAACCCAGAATAGCAAAAACAATTCTTTTTTTTTTTTTTTTTTTTTTTTTTTTTTTTGGTTTTTCGAGACAGGGTTTCTCTGTGTAGCCCTGGCTGTCCTGGAACTCACTCTGTAGACCAGGCTGGCCTTGAACTCAGAAATCTGCCTCTGCCTCCCAAGTGCTGGGATTAAGGACTTGCACCACCACTACCTGGCGCAAAAACAATTCTTAACAATAAAAGAACTTCTCAGGGAATCACCATCCCTGACTTCAAACTATACTACAGAGCAATAGTGATAAAAACTTCGTGGTATTGGTTCAGAGACAGACAAGTTGATCAATGGAATAGAATTGAAGACCCCCAAATAAAACCACACACTTACAGACACTTGATCTTTGACAAAGAAGCCAAAAATATACAATGGAAAAAAGAAAGCATCTTCAATAAATGGTGCTGGTCTTACTGACCGTCTGTATATAGGAGAATGAAAATAGACCCATGTTTGTCGCCTTCCACAAAGCTCAAGTCTAAGTGGATCAAAGACCTCAACATAAAACCAGATACACTGAATCTAATAGAGGAAAAAGTGGGAAAGAGCCTCAAACTCATTTGAGGGGGAAATTTCCTAAACAGAACTCCAATGGTTCAGGCTCTAAGATCAAGAATTGATAAATGGGACCTCATGGAACTGGAAAGCTTCTGCTTACAGAATGACAAATGACATAGTCAATAGGACAAACTGGAAACCTATAGATTGGGAAAAAAATCTTCATTAACCCCACATCCCATAGAGGGCTATATTCAAAATATATAAAGAACTCAAGAAGCTAACCACCAAAAAACCAAACAACCCAATCAAAAAATGAGGTATAGATCTAAACAGAGAATTCACATCAGAAGAATCTTGAATGACTGAGAACACTTAAAGAAATGTTCAAAGTCCTTAGTGATCATGGAAATGCAAATCAAAACTACCCTGAGATTCCACCTTACACCAATCAGAATGGCTAAGATCAAAAGCTCAGGTGACAGTACATGCTGGTGAGGATGTGGAGAAAGAGGAACACTCCTTCATTGCTAGTGGAATTGTAAACTGGTACATCTGTGGGGATCCGCAGCTGCCACCCTATATATATATATTGAACACCTGGTCTCCGGCCAGAGCAGAGAGCATTGAGAT
>NW_022196915.1:43561269-43567608 GCF_008632895.1 Mastomys coucha
AAAGAAGCTAGCTAGTAAGAAGAAGTAAATATGAAGGTTCCTGATTGAACTGCATGGAGAAGGGCTCGTGTTTGCCTCCTTATTTCTGATGGACCGGAAAAAGGCGCCCGATATACATCCACTCTGGAAATCAATCTGGAGGTTCCTCAGAAAATTGGAAATAGATCTACCTGAAGACCTAGCTATACCACTCTTGGGCATAAACCCAAAAGATTCCCCATCATGCCATAGGGGCATGTGTTCCACTATGTTCATAGCAGCCTTATTTGTGATAGCTAGAAGCTGGAAACAACCCAGATGTCCCACAACAGAAGAATGGATACAGAAAATGTGGTTCATTTACACAATGGAATACTACTCGGCTATTAAGAATAAGGATATCAAGAATTTGCAGACAAATGAATGGAACTAGAAAATATCATCCTAGGTGAGGTAACTCAGACTCAAAAGGCCAGCATGGCATGCACTCACTAATAAGTGGATATTAGCCAAAAAAGTACAGAATACCCAGGACACAATCCACAGAACTCAAGAAGGTTAACAAGCCAAAGGGCCCAAGTGAGGATATCTCAATCCCACTTGAGAGGGAGAAGAAAGAAATCATGAGGGTGTGGGATGGGCAGAGGGAGGGAGAGTCCTGGGTGGAAGAGGGTACAGGGAGGGGAAGAGGGGAACATGATCAGGTATTAGAGTAGTGGAAACAGGACTGAGATCCTGAGGTCCTGAGGGCCAACAGAAAGCATAGAAATAGGCAACCTCAGGAGGTAGGAGGTGGGGGGGGGCCTCTAGAATGTACCAGAGACCTGGGACTCTTAGTGAGAGACTCTTAGTATTCAAAGGGAGGGACCTTGGATGGAGTGTTCTACAATGGGGAGGGGGAACTTGTAGAGTCTACCTTCAGTGGAGGGACAGAACATCAAGTGGAGGGATGGGGTTGCCATCCTACAGTCAAAAACTCTTGACACAGAATTGTTCCTGTCTGAAGGAACTGCAGGGACAAAAATGGAGAAAAACATGAGAGAAAGGAGGTCCAGTGACAGGCCCAAATTCAGATCCAGCTCAGTCGGGGCCCCAAGGCCTGACACTATTACTGATGCTATGGTGTGCTTGCAGACAGGAGCCTAGCATGGCTGTCCTCCAAGAGGCCCAACAAGCAGTTAAAGAGTCAGATGCAGATACTAGCCCTCAACCAATGGACAGAAGCCGAGGACCCCTGTGGTTAAATTGGGGAAAAGCTGAAAGAAGCTGAGAAGGGTGGCCCCGTGGAAAGACCAGCAGTCTCAACTGACCTGGACCCCTGAGATATCTCAGACACTGAACCACCACCAACCAGGCAGCATACAGCAGCTGATATGAGGCCCCCCGACATATCTACAGCAGAGGACTGCCTGGTCTGGCCTCAGTGAAAGAAGATGCACCTAACCCTCAAGAGACTTGAGGCCCCAGGGAGTGGGGCAGTCTGGTGAGTTAGGGGTGGAAGGGTGGGGACATCCTCTTGGAGACAGGGATGGGGTGGGGTGGGAGGGTAAGGTATGGGATGGGGAGTGGTTGGGTGGCAGACCGGGAGGGGGATGAAGAGTGGATTATAAAAAAGGATTAAAGAATTAAAAAAAAAAAAAGATGGAGGCTAGTCCAAGATGGAGTGTATTTGGCCTCTCACAAGGTCTCTTCCCACTCAGTACCAGGAATCGTCACAGAGAATTGTCCTGCAGTCCTTCAAGAGGAGATTTCTAATTCCCTTACTTCTGATTTTTAAGCAACCTCCTTTGGGATGCTAGCATATTGGACTCTTTGGAGGAGCCCTGGGCCGTGCACTTGGCTCCTTGTGTGCTGGTGTTCTATGAGGTCATACTCACAATAGCTCAAGTTCATCCTAAATTACCCTGTTGTCATCCATTGTTCACCATGACCTTGACCAATTTGTAATTTCTTCCAGACTCTGATAATGGGTTCCACCCCTTGACGTCCCCAGGACTCACCCAGCATCTCTTGGTCTTTCTTTGCTTCCTGCAAGTGATTGCAATGTGACCAACCAGCTTCCTGTACTTGCCTCTGTGCCTTCCTGTGCCTGCCTCTGTGCCTTCCTGTGCCTGCCTCTGTGCCTTCCTGTGCCTGCCTCTGTGCCTTCCTGTGCCTGCCTCTGTGCCTTCCTGTACTTGCCTCTGTGTCTTCCTGTGCCTGCCTCTGTGTCTTCCTGTGCCTGCCTCTGTGCCTTCCTGTGCCTGCCTCTGTGCCTTCCTGTGCCTGCCTCTGTGCCTTCCTGTGCCTGCCTCTGTGTCTTCCTGTGCCTGCCTCTGTGTCTTCCTGTGCCTGCCTCTGTGTCTTCCTGTGCTTGCCTCTGTGCTTTCCTGTACCTGCCTCTGTGCCTTCCTTGACTGTTGGCATATCTTTCTCCCCATGATGGACTCTATCCCTCTGAAATGGTACATCAGCATAAACCTTTTCTCCCTAAGTAGCTTTTGTCAGATGATTTTATTATAGCCACAGAAAAGTAACTAGGGTAGGACCTCACAGATTGGATAATGTGGCACTCAGAGTTATAATCTTTCCTCTTAGGACTGCTTTCACTTTGCCTCACATATTTGGGTATATTGTGTTTACATTTTGACTTAAATTTTTTTAAAATTTTATTTCTTCAACGATCTATTCATCATTCAATAGTGTATAAATTATTTATTGCTTTTTTAAAAAAATATTTATTTATTTTATTTTATGTATGATTACACAGTAGGTTGTGAGCCTTCATGTGGTTGTTGGGAATTGAATTTTTAGGACCTCTGCTCCCTCCAGTCAACTCTGCTCTCACTGGTCAGCCCTGCTCAGTCAGGTCACCTCTGCTTGCTCAGTCCCTGCTCTCTCTGGCCCAAAGATTTATTATTATACATAAGTACACTGTAGCTATCTTTAGACACACCAGAAGAGGGCATCAGATCTCATTATGGGTGGTTGTGAGCCATCATATGGTTGCTGGGATTTGAACTCAGAACCTTCGGAAGAGCAGTCAGTGCTCTTTCCTGCTGAGCCATCTTGCCAGCCCTCTTATTGTTTTTTTTCAAGACAAATTTTTTTCAGGGTAGCCTTGGCTGCCCTGGAATTCACTCTGTAGACCAGGCTGGCCTTGAACTCACAGAGATCTACCTGCCACTGTCTCTGGAATTCTGGGATGAAAGGCAACGTAGTGTGTAATTTAATCTCCATGAATATTCAGGAGTTTTTCTTGCTGTGGATTTGAAGTTTTATTTCACTGTGAACAGACAATACAGGAATTATCCCAGTTTCCCTTTATTTGTTAAGATTTGCTTTATGTTCTAACATATAATCTAATTTAGGGAATGTTCTGTGGTCTGCTGAGTAGATAGTATATTCTGCAGTGCTTGGACAAAATGTTCTGTAGATAGGTATTAAGTCCATTTGACCTATGATGCTATTTAAGTCAGATGTTTCTTTCTTTTTTAAATATTTATTTATTTTTATGTATATGAGTGCACTGTACTCAGACGCACACTAGAAGAGGGCATCAGATCTCATTGCAGATGGTTGTGAGCCATCATGTGGTTGCTGGGAATTGAACTCAGGACTCTGGCAGAGCAGTAAGTTCTCTTAACCACTGAGCCATCTCTCCAACCCTTCCTTTCTTCCTTCCTTCCTTTCTCTTTCTTTCTCTCTCTCTTCCTTTCCCTTTCTTCCTTTCTCTCTTTCTCTGTTTCCTTTCTTTTCTTCCTTCCTTTCTTTTCTCCTTCTTTCCTTTCCCTTTCTTTCCTTCTTTCTCTCTCTCTCTCTTCCTTTCTTTCTTTCCATTTCTTCTTTCTCTCTCTTTGTTTCTTTCTTTCCTTTCTCTTCTTCCTTCCTTCTTTCCTTTCCATTTCTTTCTTTCCTTCTTTCCTTCTTTCTCTCTCTCTCTTTCTTTCTTTCTTTCTTTCTTTCTTTCTTTCTTTCCTTCCTTCCTTCCTTCTTTCCTTCCCCCCTCTTTTGCCTGGATGACCTGTTGACTGATAAAAGTGAGGTGTTCAAGTCACCCACTGTTACTGTGCTGAAGTTAATGTTACTTTATCTGCAGTAGTATTTGTTGTTGTTGTTGTTGTCAAATTAGGCACACCCATGTTCAGTGTTTATGTTTAGAATCATAATGTACTCTTGAAGTGTGGCTCACTCACCAAGTGATATCTCTGAATCTACTTTGTCACATGCTAGAAGTGAGCACTCCTGCGTCCTGCTTCCATTTGCTTGGATACATTTTCTATCCTTCCACACCAAGGCATCATTTGTCTTTTGTAATGAGGTGTTTCTTAATGACATCCAATCCAATCCAATCCAATCCAATCTGCTAGTCTGTGGTTTTGATCAGGGAATTGAGACTATCGGCATTTAGGGCTATTTTTTGAGAAGTGTGTATTATTTCCTGCAATTTCTTAGCTTTTGTAGTGTTTGGTGTTCTGTTTATCCCCTCTTGTTTAACTTTTATTCAAGAGTGGTTTGTTCTTCCCTGTGGCCATGAATGGTTTGCTTCTCTCTTCATTCCAAAGAATCCCTTCAATTATCATTTGTAGAGCTAGTTCAGTGGTCATGAGGTCAGGAATCCCATGTTCATCACAGAAAGCTTTCTTTTCTCCTTCAATTATAGCTGGTATATTATTGGTGTTGTTTGTCTCAACTTCCCAAATGCTGAGATTAAAAGCATGAGCTATCACATCTAGCTTTATTTATTTATTTTTAATTGAGTCTGCTGTTGTTGTTTCTGCGCGGCTGCGGCTGCGGCTGCTGCGTGCGTGCGTGCGTGCGTGCGTGCGTGCGTGCGTGCGTGCGTGCGTGTGTGTGTGTGTGTGTGTGCGTGCGCGCGTGCACGCACGCACAAGCATATGTGTTATTTACAGAGCTCTGTGTGAGGAATTATTTACAGGAGCACGTGCTCCTTACCGGTGCCACAAGTGATTCCATTTTGACCAGGATAATTCCCCTCCATGTCTTAGAACAATTTTCTGTGATGAAACTGATTAACCCATCTTGTGCTATGGTTTGATTTGATTTAGTCATCCCACGAGGAGAGAGACCCCTCCTGTTTGATCCGATCCCATGTTGTATGTGTGTGCGTGTTTGCAAACAGATATTCAAGGAGAGAATGTCAAAAGCCTTTTTATTCGTGGTCAAATTTAAAAGGCTGGGAGGTCTAGGGAGTTCTAGAAGGAAAGGCTCTTAGGCTGAGTTTGCCTAAGTCTGTTATAAAACACACAGCAAGGTTAAGAGCAGGACAGGTGGAGAGTGCTATGAAATGCTCTCTTCAGGGCATGGCAAGCCATTTTGTAGCAGAATATCAACATACAGAGGCTCTACGACTTTATAAAAAGAGGATTTCTAAGCAAATCATAGACACACAGAGAAGCCAACAGTGCAGCCCAGCCCAGAACATTTGCTTCATAGCAGAATCTGGAATCTTCAACGTAGACCTCTTATAGTTTTGCTTGAAAATAGTATCGGTGATTACAAGTAGACACTACCCGGTGCACACATGGGACAGCTCTACTGAAGCATTAAGAGGATTGCAGCTCAAAGAGAAACTTAACTGATCAGATTGTGTTAAAAGGGCCTGACAAAATGAACAGGAAACACAGAATATTAACTATCTATTGGTTTTTCTGTTCTGCAGCCCTCCAGGATATATCGCATAGAATGCAAAGCTTAAAAACAAAAAAGAGGCAGGTGTCATTAAAATTAATATTGTTGATAGTGATAACCCTTTCAGACATGTGTATACTCCTAAGTATTTCAGATCATTCTTTGAGCTGCACTAGGCACCATGGCACTGGGAGGTGGTGTGCCAAGCAAAGCAGGACATCACCCTCCTGGTCCTCTGTATCTTTCTCTCTCTGGTTGTGCCTGAGCTATGCCCTTCAAAACAAATTGGTAAAGGTGAGTAGGTGCTTCCCTGAATGTGAGAGCCAGGATAGAGGTGGTAGGAAATGAAGAAATTCTTTCCTGGGGGAGGTGCCATTTCCAGACAATCCTGGAACTATGTAACTACAGAGAGAAACTTTCTGTTCCTTATTTTAAGATAATAAAGCTGTTCTGCAAACCTGCTCAGGGGACCTATTAATACAAATATTTTACCCACTAGCAATTTAAACATGGGCCAATCATTGATTTTTAGAAAATACTTATTTTCAGTTACAATGTAGTCCAGGAAAGATGAAAGATATGTTTTAGCATAAGTAAATAAATAAGTAAATAAATAAATATTTTAAAATCAAGTTTTGTAAAGAAAAGAGTAAAGGTGAGATTTACACATGAACATCTTCTTTTTTTCTTTTTCTTTCTTTCTTTCTTTTTTTTTTTTTTTTTTTTTTT
>NW_022196915.1:43568051-43584826 GCF_008632895.1 Mastomys coucha
TTTTTTTGAGACAGGGTTTCTCTGTGTAACCCTGGCTGTCCTGGAATTCACTCTGTAGACTAGGCTGGCCTCGAACTCATATCTGCCTGCCTCTGCCTCTCAAGTTCTGGGATTAAAGGTGTGCACCACCACAACCTGGCTAATTTATTGTTCTTCACTGAACACATCTGCCCTCTTATGTCATGACATATGCTTTTAGTATTCATCATGGTGAAGATCCATGAATTAATGACAAGAATCAAAAGAAAGACAAAAAGCTCAGGAAAAAGAATTTTATTCAGGAATCTTTGAGCAGTAAAAGAATCATTACTACTGAGCACAGTGGTTTAACTTGGGAAAAACCCTAAACCCAATTAGGTTGCAACACAGTTTGAGAACCATTAACATTGAGAGTTTAAGGCTAGCCTGAGCTACAGACCCTATGTAAAGCAACAAGACCCCAAGAACCCAATACTTTAAGCCAGGTGTGGTAGCTCATGCCTGTAATTCCAGCACTGGGAAGTTGAAGTAGAATTGTCATGAGATCCAGGCCAGCCTGAACTGCAGAGTGAGACCTTGTCCCAAAACCACATATGAGTAGCACACACCTCCCCTTGCTATGCTTCATCTACTTATCCAGAGCCGGGATATGTCAGAGATACACATGCCCACCTTTCCTCTCTTTTTCTTTTCTTTCTTGGATTCAATTTTATAAACAAATAAACAAACAAACAAAACACCACCAACAACAACAACCAACCAACCAACCAATCAAACAAAACCTAGCTCAATAAATTCAAGCTTATCAGGTGGCTCTATAAGAATGTTGAGAACATAAGCATGGGTTTTGTTCTTTGGCGGTTTCTGTTCACATTTTTGGGTTCGGGGTCAGCTGATGTCTAAGAATCTAAGATATAATAAGAAGTAGCCAAGTGATGATGGCAAACACCTTTAATCCCAGTGCTCTGGAAGCAGAGGCAGGTGGATCTATGAGTTCAAGTTCTGCCTGGTTTACAGAGTGAGTTCCAGGATAGCCAGGGCTATACAGAGAAATCCTGTTTCAAAAAACTAAAACACACACACACACACACACACACACACACACAGATGTGTTACATTATATCTTTAAACATTATATGCAAGTATAATAGTTATATATGAATACATGCATTTTTAATGTTTAGAAAAAAATTTTCCATTAAATCAAGAGAAAAATAGTGTTAGTGAAATCTGTTTATTCAAAGGCCAGAAAACATCTTTGTGGACTCTTGCCTATAGAGGTGATTTCCTTCTTCTTCTTCTTCTTCTTCTTCTTCTTCTTCTTCTTCTTCTTCTTCTTCTTCTTCTTCTTCTTCTTCTTCTTCATTTATTCACTTTACATCCCGCTCACTGGCCCCTCCCAGTCCAGTTGCCTCCTCCCACGTCCTTCCCTCCCCCTTCTCTTCTCCTCTGAGCACGTAGGAGCCCTGTTGGGTATCCTCCACCATTTGCAATAGCCAGACACTGGAAACAACCTAGATTTCTATTTTTATTGCACAAGTACAGAGCGATTCCAAACTGCTATAAAGGACAGGAAACCTCGCTTCCAGGATACCATATTTCAACACCAAGCAAGATAAGCATTTTCTTCTCATGGCCCACATACTGACCCAAGAAGAATGCTGTGGGTAATGTCTTATTGCAAGATACTTCTATAAATCAGTGACTTTTAAGTAGGTCATTCTAAGTCAATATTGCTACCTATTAACTGAATAGGCCAGTTAGACTATGGCTAATCGAATAATATTGGCATTTTTGTGAGCAGATTGTGAAGAGTTCAGTTTGTATGTGTGTTCATATGTTGGAGAACGGTACAAGCATTATGCACATTTGTGGGGTATCTTCCTCAATTGCTCTCCATCTTTCCAAGGCAGAGTATCTCACTGAACCTGAAGGTAGCCTATTTGGCTAGACTGGCCAGCCAACTCCAGAGACCTCCTGTCTCTGCCTCCCCAGTGTTAGACTACAGGCCATGCCACCACAGCCCATTTAAAAAAGAAAAAATGGGTGCTCCCCCCACCCCCAGTCTCCATCTTCAGATGTGAAAACTAAATACTCCTCCAGGAGTCAACTGTGGATAAGCATACCATAACACTTTTTTAGTCCAACTTACAGAACTCAGAAAAGCATCTACACCCACCCAAGACTGCCAAGAACTCAGGATGCATTCACAGTCACCAGTAACTGAACATCTTTGGTGATTACTAGTGCATGCTTTTACTAGAAGCAAGATTTTTCTCTGAATGTGTTTTGCATGGCTTTTTCCTCATAATCTTATCTCTCTAAAGAGCTACACCCTACCCACTAAGCCAAAGACTCTATGTGCCGAGCCAGCATTTATGTATCTAGAATTTTCCAAAGGATTTAACTGTGGTCGAGGCTCCATATAGAATATCAATGTATTTTAAAAACCAGAAGATTGCTCATTGCACTGTACAGCAAGCAGAATGAAGTAATGAGCTGTGCATGCATGCACATGCAAGCAGAATGAACTCATGAGCTATGTATGCATGCACATGCAAGCAGAATGAACTCATGAGCTATGTATGCATGCACATGCAAGGCCAAGTGTGGAGGTTACTCTCTGCCTCTTTAACTCTGGAGACAGAAAATGTGTGGGTTGCAGCCCCAAATTAACCATCAGATGAACTTAAAAAAAAAGAAATGAAATGGAAAACTACGAGATGTTTGCTGAATAAGGGTGAACTACTTGGAGTGAGGCAAGCCCTGCATGGCCACTACTCATTGGTTTATATAAAAAGGAGCCACTGACTGCAGAGTTCCACCAACTGCAGCGTGGAGTGGAGAGAATTCTGCCCTCTCCCAGAGCACCCATGTACATAAATAGCCTCACTGGAAGACAGGACTCAAGTGGGTGGAAAACAGAGCAGACACCCCACAATCAGCCACACGTTCTTACACAGGGAGTAAAATCAAGACAATTTTATTTACACTTTAGAAGGCAAATAATCACACACACACACAAAAACCAACAACAACAACAAACCCAATGGTCCAGGAGCTTGAAGTGTTTTATTTTGTACTTTCTTTTACATGTAGGTCATCAGTGATTCATCTGCATAAACATTTTTCCTGGTAACAGTAGTGAACCTTTGATTCAGAAACTTTAAAACTTCAAGTATTTAAAACGCACATGAATTCCCCCAAGTTTTATCTAGCGTACATTCTCACAGTGATTAATTTATTATCTAGACATCCTCACAGTGATTAGTCAGCTGACATGGAAGGTGAATTTGTTTTAAAGAAAAGTAAAATCTTAACTAATTAAGCATCTCCCTGATCAGTAATCATTTTAACAGTACTATTTTTTTTTTAATGAAAGACAAATATGTGTATGTGGGGGAGGGGAGTGTAAATACTTTCACCATTCAGGCTAAGCACAAAATATCATCAAAAAAAAAAAAAAAATGAACACCTACGGCATACCTGCCTCGCTACCATTTTCCTCCTCTGTCGAAGGGCTTTCCTGGGTCTCTGCATCTCCACCTGCCTCTACCAGGAATGCCTGCGGCCCTATCCCAAGGAAACAGCACTGGAGGACAACTGCTCTCGGTCGCTTTGTCTTGCAGCCTGCAGTTGGATGTCCTGGACTTCACATGCAATTCCAGAAGCTCAAGCAACTCTAGATAGATCCCCTCTAAGTCTTTTTTTAGTACAGTTTGGCAAATATCCCAAAATGAAATTCAACTCTAAGTTAAAAGTCTCAAACGGAGATAGAGCTTAAGTGCCTCTGTGACTCTCTGGGCTTGCTCAGAGAGCTTAGGAATGGAAACCTGATTGTCCCCCCCACTGAAGGGCTGCTAACACCTGTTGCTTCATCATGACAGAATAGTAACTGCCTACGGAGGAGGCCGACCAAGAGCAAGCACTGCTGGGAGCATCTTTAAAAGCCAACAACCCTGCTCCCCCCCCCCCCCCCCCCCCCCTCGATCTCAGCCGCTGGTGTCACCCCACCCTATCCCACAGCGACAAGAACAGCAAGCATTAAAACCAGACTGATCCAGTTTGTTCAGTGTTTCCCGCAGGGGACTCCAGCGCTGTCAGGTTTTTCTCTCTTTCTACCTGTTGATTTGAAATGCTTTGGGTTTTTTGTTTTGGTTTGTTTTTTGTTTTTTTGTTTTATTTTTGATTTCTAAGGGGGAAAGAGAAGGTTTATAACGGTATCTGGAGAGGCTATGGCTAAATGGCCAAGTCACCCGGTCTGGCACGCCCGCTGCTGGACTTGCTGGACCTTCCTGGGTCCAGGAGGACCAACGGTGGGGAGTGCATCTCCACAGTGGTGGCCAAAGCCTGTTCCCCGTCCTCTGGCGTCACCACCAAGGCACTCTCCTGTAAGCTGCTGCCACTGCTGTCAATGAGCCCCTTGCGGCCATCAGAGCTGGATGCTGCTGAAGAGGGCTTGCTGGCTGGAGTCTGCTGCTCTGCCACACGGCTGGTCCAGTTCTGCTCTGTCGTCAGGTGGTGGCCATTGCAGTGCTTGACCAGGTGGCCTCTGCCTTGCGCATCGTTTAGGGTCACCACTGTGAAGTCTGCTGCTGGTGGTGGGGCCCCAGGAAACCCTGCGGCCTTTGCCTGTACTGTGGGACAGGCAGGGTGTGTGTAATAAGGTGGGAACCCAATGGAGACGCTGGGTGGACCAGAGCTGGTGGTCACGAGTAGGGGGTCCAAGGGCTTGTGCCTTGCTTCAGAGGCATCTGGGTTGAAGTGGTTGGTAACTCCCTGCTTGAGCTTCTTCCAGCCCAGGTGGTAAATCTCCAGCATGTTGAGCACCAGTGATGCACAGGCCACAGCCAGCATGAAGATGACAAAGATGGTTTTCTCCGTGGGCCTGGAGATGAAGCAGTCCACGGTGTTGGGGCAAGGCCAACGGTCGCAGCGGTAAAGCGGCTGCAGCTGGAAGCCATATAGAAAGTACTGGCCCGCGATGAACCCCACTTCGAAGAGCGTCTTGAAGATGATGTTGAAGACATAGGTCCGCAGCAGCGCGCCTGCGATGCGCACCTTGCCACGGTCATCGCGCAGTGGCGGGTCCCGCGGGCTCCCTGTACGCATTGGCTCGCGACCATGGCCGTGCTGAGGGTTGTCTCTCCTCAGCATCTCCTCCTCCCGCTCTTTCTTCTTCTCCTCCATGCGCACGATGTGTAGCACGTGGCCCAGGTAGATGAGGGTGGGCGTGGACACGAAGATGATTTGCAGCGCCCAGAAGCGAATGTGCGAGATGGGGAAGGCGCGGTCATAGCAGACGTTCTCACATCCTGGCTGCTGCGTGTTGCAGGTGAAGTCCGACTGCTCGTCGCCCCACACCTCCTCGGCTGCCGCACCCAACACCAGAATGCGGAAGATGAACAGCACGGTCAGCCACACTTTGCCGATGACTGTAGAGTGCTCCTGTGCATTCTCCAACAGCCGCCCCAGGAAGCTCCAGTCGCCCATTGCTCCTGACAGCTAACCTGAGAGGGAAACAAGACTGTTACTACTGGGAAGAGCAGGCCAGCACAGCATTGGGGCGGTGTTGCTTCTGATCCCACCCACTTCAGATCTGAAGCAAGTGGAGGCCTGGAGTGGACTACGTGTCTATAATCCCAAAACCAGGGAGCCTGTCCCCAACCATCCCCCAGTAATTCCTTGTATTTCTATTACCACCACCACCACCACCACCACCACCACCACCCCCTCTTCATCACCATTACCATCACCATCATCACTTTAGTAGTAAAGCTGTGCTAACAACCTGACTTAGATCCTGGGAATTCACTTGGAAGAACTGACTCCTGAAAGTTGCCCTTTGACCCCTACACACTGGCCATGGTACATGTATACTTGCACTAAACACATCATAGATATAGAAACACAATAATAGTAATTAAAGAATTTGAAATGTGGGGTGGGGGCGATTGTTTTGTGTTTGCATTTTCTTGTCCTTATCTCCAAACCATACAGTATGGTAACAATTCCACAACATTTACATTGTATTCGGTATTTCAGTGCTTCCAGAGATGATGTACAATATACAGAGGGATGGCATAGGTTCTCTGCAAATACTCTGCCATTTTATAAGGGGCCTGGACACTGGTGATTTTGGAATCTGTGGGTGTCTTAGAGCCAATCCCCACATATACTGTATATATCCTGCATTATCTTGCCAGGCAGGTGACATTGGCACCAATCACTGATACAACTCAACAGATGTCACAGAAGGCAACTGTGGGCATGAGTGGCTTAACCACCCCCTGACCCTCTCTCTACCCCAGGGATGGAGAAACTGGTGTGAAAGGAAAGAGGAATGAGTCCCCTGCCTCTAACTCTGGGTCCCTTTCTCTTCAGAATGCCTCTGCATACAGCCAGGGGACTGGCTAACTCCTGACCTGGGCCTGACCTTTCTGTTCCCATGAGATTAGTGAATATTTGTAAAGGGCTGCCCTTCTGGGGCACTGTCTAAACTCTCGCCTTGTTAATCTACCACCTCACCCATTATCCGCTTTCTTTCTCTTCATACCAACATTCTTTATAATGCTTAAATAGAAGACTTTTTCTACTATTATAAAATCATAATATTTAAAGTATTATAAAAAAACATTCGTACCAGAAATAGATGGCATCTTTAAGAAAAAAAAAAATACATTGGCACTATTCAGGAGGCAGGAGGATTGCCAAAAGTTCATTTGTCTGGTTTATTTAACCAATTCCAGGCCAGCTAAGGCTGTCTCAAAACAAACTAACAAACCACTGATAACATTTTACTTGATGATATTGTTTGCCAAAAACACTTACTAAACATTCTTTGTTCAAAAAGGATTAAGAGGCTTAGAAAGAGATGAGGTGAGCGGGCTTAACCTTAACCTTCCCACTAGTGGGTGCAGGTAGGAGGGCCAGAAGGTCCAGGTCACCCTTGGCTTATACAGTAAATCAGCCTGAGATACATGGGACTCATTTCAAGACATAAAACAAATACAAACAAGCACATAAAAAAATATATCCTCAGCAAAGGTGACTGGCTCCCAGCTTCTTCACAGATGGTAAAAACCACTTTGTGCTCATCAGTTTGGCATTGCATAGAACCTGTCACACTCCGCTGTATATTTCAGATCATCCCTAGCTAACTTATGATACCTGACACTGTTTAATGTCACATAAATAGTTGGTGTGGTGATTAATCTTCACTGCCAATTTATCTAGATTTAGAATCACCTGGATGATGGGTGAGAACCACTTGTAGGTGTGATTGAGGTGCATTTCCAGGGGCGATGAACCTAGAGGGCAAGACCCACCCCTGTATGTGGACGGCAATATCCAAATGGGTTGGAGGACTGGACAGAGGGAAACCCGGAAATATAGGAAGGCAGTGGGACACGTGTTATAGCACAAGCCACTTTCCTCTTTCAATGTCCCATCCTCATGCTGGACTGGACCCTCTGAAACCAGGAGCTAGATAGGTATTCTTCCCTTCAGCTGTCTTTCTGCTATCTTGTCATGGTGATGAGAAAGATGACTAACACAGTTACACTGCATTGTTTAGGGAAACCCACCAAGGACCGAACCCTCTCATTAGGTCAGTCTGTTGGGAGTTAGAGCTGACTGTGATAGTATCAAACTGAGACCTCCAAGGCCACTATGAAGAAGGAAACAACTGATAAAGGGTCAATTTTGTCATCACTTTAGTAATTAATAGGCCACCTAAAATCATCTCACCTATCACATGTGCAATCTCTGTGGTCACCACAGAAGCACAAACTGGATACAACACTAGGTGAGACAGCTTAAGAAGGACCCAGAGTTGGCGGGCCATGGTTACCTCACTGGGACCAGGACTCCAGTACAATAGAATAAGACCTGTAGCAACTAGTCACTCAAAAGCATTAGTGGGCACACAGCATGCCCCCAGTGCTATGCTGGTGTTATGGAATATCACACACACACACACACACACACACACACACACACAGTATAGGTATTAGCATGATACTAGCCAAAGACAAGGGGAAGAGGTCCAGGGGCTTTGGTTTTTGGTGAACTGTTGAGGCTTGGGATAGAGCTCATGAAGGCATCTGGTGATGCTCCGTCTGTGGATATCACTGCTGCTGAGCACACTCCCAGCAAGGCCTGGGGCAGGAGGCCTTCTCCCTGTGAGCTTGGTCACTGAAGGGCTAACCACGATGCTCAATCTTGTCAACTCGATGAGATTCTGAAGCACTGGGAAATAACCCTCCAGGCTCGGGGGAGTTTCGAGGCGAGGTTAGCTGGAGTGAGGAGACACACTGTGCATGTAGGCCTGTTCCACTGCATGGGCTAGCTTCCTGGGCAGAATGAAGATGAAGAGGGCCGAGTAGCAGCATCCTCACTGTGGGTGCAACAGGGTCAGCTCCTGCTCCTGCTAACATGACTCGGTCATGATATACCTTTGAATTTGGAGCCAAAATAAAACCATTCTGTGCTTAAACTGCTTTTGTCAGTATTTTGTTGCAACAATGAGAAAAAGGAAAGCAGAAGCAGCCATGTGTCCATATACAGGGATAAGGGAGGAAGATGTGAGCCCTCTGTGAGAAGGCACAGGGGAGAAGAGACAGGAAGAAGTCTTTGTTGCAGCTGCTTACGGGGTACCAAACATGAGGAGTTCAATGAAAAGATAGCTCCCATGTTCTCATGGCCTCTCTGCAGTGAGGAAAACCATCATGGCTGAAAGAGTATGTTCCAGCATCTAGCAGAGCCCAGAACGTGCTTCACTTGCAATTTAAGATGTTACATGACAATCAGTGAGTATAGAGCCTGCCTCACAAGCATGAGAACCGGAGTTCAAATCCCCAGAACCTATGCAAAAAGGCAGGCTTGGTTGTCCATGTCTGGAACTCTAGTGCCAGGCTGGGAGAGGGTGCATAGATCTCTGGAGCTCCTGGCAAGACAGCCTAGCCTCTTGGAGAGCTCTGTGTCCAGCAAGGGACTCAGTTTGAAAAGATAAGGTGAACAGCAACAAAGAAGATAATCGAGGACTTCAGACACACACACACACACACACACACACACACACGCACACACACACACACACACACACACACACAGAGGCATATATAAAAATACATTACTAAATAATCTTTTTAATTAGAAAGGATATTTGAACTGGAAAGTTTGCTCAGTGGTTAAGTTTGCTCACGTTTGATTCCAAGTGCACACATGGCAAGTCTGTTTAGTCCCAAGAGATCTAATGTACGCATTCTTCTGGCCTTGTAGGTATCAGGCACTCACATGGTACATAGACATGCTTGTAGAAGAGACACTCATGCACATAAATTAAGAAAATGAATAGATCTAAGACTTTAAAAATTATTTATTTGAGTGTAAGTCAGAAAAGAATTCACAGGAATTCTCTCCTTCCACCCTGTAGGTCATGGTAGAACAGCTTGGCTGCAAGCTCCTTACTTTCTGAGCCATCTTTTAAAAAAAATAATCTTTTAAAGACCTATTTTATGTGTATCAGAGTTTAGCTTGCATGTCTTGTATACCTCATGCATGCCGGGTGCCTGCAGTGGACAGGAGAGGGTATCAAACTGGAGTTACAGATGGCTGTGAACTTTCATGTGGGTGCTGGGAACTGAATACAGAGGCTCTCAAAGAGCACAAGTGTTCTTGATAGCTGAGCCCTCTCTCTAGGCCCTAGTATTCCAGCCTCAGTGCTAATCTTTAAGAATAGGTGGAATTAAATAAAACTTCACTTACTAGCAGTCTAAAGAAACAGCTAAATATTAACCTCAAGCACACTGCCAATGTTCTGCTTCTCAGGTTAAGTTTGAAAATAAAATCTTACTCTTGATAAATCCCACATTCCCTGTCCCTACTGGGACACACTTTGCTCTGAATGTTTTTAGTGGGTAAAACATTGCATTTCAAAGACTTAAACTGCTGTACAGGAAGCAGCCACTCCCCTGCCGGGGAGATGCCAGGGATCCATTCTAGCTCCCTCTGTCCTCTCTTCCAGTCAGCCCTAAATCTACTCATCCCTCAGAGCTGCCCCTAGAAGAAGGGATCCTTACCTGATCAAGACTATTAGGAAGGCCCCTTACCAGGGTTTCAATAAGGTTCATATGTTAGGGTAGGACCTTTAAGAGGTGGAGCCTAATTCAAGTCTTTAGGTCATGGGAGGGAGCAGGGCTGATCCCAGCGGAGTGGTTTAAATTCTGTGCTTGAAGTTTATGAATTCTAGGAAACATCTTGGAACTTTTTGCTTTTCCTTTTTAAACAATTTGCTTTATTTTTAATTATGTATATATGTGTGTGCTGTGTGGGTGTGTGCAGGTGCCTATAGAGTTCAGAAGAAGGTATACAGATCTCCTGGAGGTGGAGCTATAATACAGGCTGCTGTGAGCCACTGGCCCAAAGCCACTGGCCCAGTGCTACCAGTGCTGAGAACCGAACTCAGGACCCTGAATGAACAGCACGCATTCTTAACTGCTGAGTGTCATTCCAACCAGGGCTGGCTTTCTAACAAAAGACTGTTCTGTGTACTCATGGCTCCTCTTTCCCCCAAGGTGAGCACAGGCATGATGCTGGGCATGGTGGTCTGAATAGCAGTGGCCCTCAGAGACTCGTGTATTTGAATGGTTGGTCCAGAGGGACTGGCACTACTGTGGCCTTGTGAGCAGGTGTGCCTTGTTGGGGGAAGCATGTCACTGTAGGGATGGGCTTTGAGATCTCCTATACTCAAGCTAAGTCCTCTGTGGAATCCAGTCACCTCCCGCTGCCTGTGGATCCAGAGGTAGAACTCTCGGTTCCTTCTCCAGCATCATGTCTGCCTGCATGACTCCATGCTTCCCACCATGATGATAATGGACTGAACTTCAGAAACTGTAAGCCAGCGCCAGTGAAATGTTGTCCTTCATAAGAGTTGCTGTGGTCATGGTGTCTGTTCATAGCAATGGAAACCCTAAGATAGGTGGAGATGGGGAGCCTACCTTGTAAGCTTTAGTCAGTAAGTCTAAGAGAAGAGTCAAGAAAGTCCCAAGGTCATTGCTGTCACACTGCAGGGCTGCTAAGTCAACCTTGCCAGCTGCTTCCAGATGTTTTATAATCAGAGGAAAACCCACTATTGGTTTAAACTACATTTATTTTCTTATCTGAGCAAGGCCAGGCATAAATGAAAAATTATGGTTCATTTATAATTACTGAAAAATAAAATTCACATGATCCCTAACTACTGAAACATATGTTAATACTAATGAAATATAATTTTAAGCATATTAAAGACACAAAGAAATACTGCTGCTGTAATGATAAGCGACAGACACAGTCTGCTGCCGTCACTTCACACATACTCAGACATGCACTCAGAGAAGCCACACTGAAGGAGCTGCGGTTTCTCACAATAGGTGCTTCCACTCTTTCTTTTCCATAACAGTAAGTCACATTCATAACCACAATATTCACAGCCATTGCCAAATGTGATGGCACAGACCAGCAGTCCTAGGACCCAGCAGACTGAGGCCAGCCTGGGTACATACACTGAGAGACTTGGTCTCACAAAATGAGGAAGACCTGGGGTGACAGCTCTAACTCAGTTGGTAAGGGGCTTGCCTTGCAAACACAAGGACCTGAGTTCAACCCCCAGAACCCATGGGTCTAGCCTGACCATCCTGCTGTATGCTAAGGAGAAACCCTGGCTCGAAGAAAGTAAATGCCATTTCTAAGGATGATACCAGGGTTAGCTTTTGGCCTCCACACACTACAAATCACCTTGGGCCACATACACACAAGAATATGTGCAACCAGGTGCACATGAGTAAGCACATCTGTACACACATGAACATGCACAAACGTGTGCACATGTGTATAGAAACAAAGCCAAATCAAGCTGGACAGAGTGGCTCTTGCCTGTAATTCTAGCACTTGGGAGACTGTAGGAGGATCGCCATGAGTTTGAGGCCAGCCTGGGCTACACTGTAAGGTCCAGCGAGCCAGCAAGGACCAGAGTAAGGCCCTGCCTTATATCACCAAGACACAAACAAGTCAAAGACTCATGGCCCTGCCTCTTGTCTTCTGCAGCTCCGGTTTTTGAAACAAGCCAGCTGATTCCCCTCTATTGCTCCCTCCCTCCTGCACCTTTAACTGCACCTGTGATGAGCAGACAGACCACAAAGGCTGTTGGGAGATGAAGTCCTGGAGGCCCACCGCCAGTCCTGAGAGGTATGGATGATGAACTAAGGCCAAGATGAGCCCTGCTGTCCCTGTGCCAAAGAGGGGACTTGCTGGTTAGTCCTCCGGATAAACATGGGCAGGCCCCTGCAGGGGACTGTGGGACCCCAGCCTCTCTTGTCACTCAGCTAATGTCAGCACCGCACTCTTGAGACTAACCCCGTGACGAGTAGTGTGCCTCGGGTATAGTAAAATGCGGCTGATGGATATGGAAGGCGGCCCAAGTGTATTCCCTCCATTGACGGGAACTGCTTAACTCTGTGAGGCGCTTACAGTTTAATGACAGGATACCGTACCTAGCCTTATAACAGCACTTCAAACAGCCACATGCTGTAGAGCAACACTATGGTGACTGACAGACCGCAGAACGACAGGGTCTGAAAAGATTCCATCACCTGGTGATGGCACGCCTGCTTTAGTTTGCATACCTACGCTCTGTAGTCTTGCTATGACAAGATCAGCCTGTGGCAGTTGTCAGAACAGGGTGGAACTGATCTTCGACAGTGTTAGGTAGGTAGTAGGGCTACATACTGCCTGGATGTGATATTTATCTCTATAAAAATGGTACCTGGTCTACTCGGTACATCTTAATTGAAAACAAACAAACAAACAAACAAACAAACTGAAGGCCAGGTATGGTGGTCCATGTACATACTGGACCACCTGGAAACTGGAGGCAGGAAGTTGAAGTTCTAACCTGGGTTACTTAGCCTGGTCTCTGAGGCTAGCCTGAGGAACCTGAGTTGTTTACTATACGGCCACTACATGCTGCAAACAACAGCAGCCCGTATCCTTAAATCCCTCAGCACCCAACAGGCCTTCAGTTTCCAAGCCTTCAGGCTGCTTTCGTGGTGTGTGGCAGCTCTATTCCTTTTTAACAGTTATGTAATTTTCACTGGGGCCTTGGGGATGGGTTGGTTTTCCAGTCAGATCAAATGGTGGCTATTCTACAGCAGGGGCAGCCTGGGGTTCATCCCTGATGCACGTGTTTGTTGGACAGTTTAAGACACTGCATGTCTTTAAATCCAAAAGGAGAGAGAGACAAAAAGAAATAACACAAAGAAAAACAAGAGAAAGAAGGGAAGAAAATGGATTTTTTTTAAACATTTATTTTATGTGAATGAGTGGTGTGTGTGTGTGTGTGTGTGTGTGTGTGTGTGGTTTTTATATCAGCTTCATACAAACTAGAATCATCTGAAAGGAGGGAATACCAACTGAGAAAATGCCTCTGTAAGATCAGGCTGCAGGCAAACCTGTAGAGCATTTTCTTAATTAGTGATTGATGGGGGAGGGCCCGGCTCTTTGTGGGTTGTGCCACCCCTGCGTGGTTGGTCTTGGAGTCTATAAGAAAGCAGGCTGAGCAAGTCAGTAAGCAGCACCCTCCATGGTCTCTGCATCAGCTCCTGCCTCCAGGTTCCTGCCCTCCCCAAGTTGCTTTTGGCCATGGCGTTTCACCACAATAGAAACCCTGACTTAGTCTGTATGTCTTAGCGACATGCCTGGTGCCTGAAGAGGCCAGAAGAGGGCATCCGATCCCCGGGAACTGGAGTTACAGATGGTTGTGAGCCACCACAGGGTTTCTGGGGACTGAACTCCGGTCCTCTGCAAGAGCAACAAAGGCTCTTAACTGCTGAGTCCCCTCTCTCCACCCCCTTGTTTTGCTTTTACTGTTGTTGGCTTGCATTTTGTTTTGTTTTGCTGGTTCGCTGTAACCTCTGCTGACAAGCACCTAGTAGCAGTCTGCCTACTTCAGCTCCCAGGTCTGCAACCACAGGGGCAGGCCACCACACCCAACTCTGTGTAGAGAGGGAAATGGGTGCTTAGTACTCAAGTGAGCGGTGAGGGAAACTGAGGCAGGAGCAGCAGAAACAGAGCTGAGATTCGGAGTACTGCCTCTTGATAGGAGACAGCAGAGCAACAGATGTGGAATGGGTGTGACCTGGTATGGTGGCACCAGGTCTGGGGTTAGACAGCGGGGACCGAATGTCCCCCTAACTCTCTAAAGCCAGCCGCTCTGGTGACGTTGCACCCACACTGCTGAGCACATTTCAAGTACAGTCGTGTGCTGCAAAACATTCCAGGCAACAGGGCCTGAAGACTGGGGACACTGTAGGACTCTTGCTGTGTCCAGTGTGTATATGTCCATGTTAGATCCAAGGACATGCAATAATGGTGCCCTTCAAGGGGCCTGTGACCATGTGAGAGAAGGTGGTACTGGGTTGGGCAAGGTAAGGAAGACGTGAAGACTCACTGAAGATGAAACTCAGAAGTTCTGGGTGCTGTGTCTTGGCTGTAGGCCAGATGAGGGTCTCCAGAGAAGTCAGTGCCTTTGGATTTTAAGTTCTTGGGAGTCTGTGCTCTGAGAAATGGTCTTTCTTTCTGATGTTCTGCTCTCTGCCCTCATTTCCCTTCAATTTTGTAGGAAGTTACTTCACAAACTTCTTCCCCTTTTCTTCTCTTCCTCTCTCCTTTTCTGTTTCTGTTTTTGTTTTTGCTTAAAGATAAGGCCTTCCTTACTCTGTAGCCCACACTGACTTCAAACTCATCATTCTCCTGCCTCAGCCTCCTACGTAGCTGGGGATGTAGTCACTTAGGAGTGGCCAGGCATCTCCTGCAGTGTCTAAAGTTAAAATGGGGCTAGCAAGTGACACAGGAACTTGGGAGGGGCTTGAAGGCAAAGGGACACCGAGGAATACCACTCCTGATTCAGAAGCCAGCGTGTCGCTAAGGGCCAGCAGACAGATGGCTTTGATGAACTCTGTGTCAACACGTTTAAAGAGTGTTCAACATGGATGAAGCCAAGACCCTTTGATCTCAGAAGTAGGCTACCCACAGTCCTCAGATGACCAGACTAGCAGGAAGGTAGGAATGGAGAGTCTAATCACCGGGTTACAAGACAAGGCAGTAGGTGGGGATAAATGGGGCAGTGGGAAAGGGCACTTACTTAATAAACCCATAATTAAAGGAGGAGTCAGCTCAGTCACAGAGAGGGTCAGACCCCCATTGGAGGTGCTTTCAAGCCATGGACTAGGACATCAGAGAGTGAAGTCAATAGGAACACTTGAGGGTAAAGGGATATGGAGCCTTCTTTGCCAACAGCAGTGAGAGAGAAGGCTCCCATCTGTGGGAAGAAACCTTCCCTCAAGTGTAGACAAGACTTTGTCAGTGAGGTCAAGCCTCAGTTCCCAAGAGGATGAGTATGCTGAGAACTCACACGGAGGATGCAAGGTCCCCCTGCTTCTCCTCACGGCCAGGCCAGCGGCTGCAGCCAAGAGCAGAGTGCAGCCTGGAGACAGCACTGCCGCTGCTGCTCTACTCTGGGCCTCTCAGGGCTGAGGGACTGAACCCGTCCCCACAGAACAAGTCAAACTGCCAGAAACACAAGCTGGAAATGGGGGTGGGGGTGGGGGGCCCACATGGCCCGAGGGCAAGACGAGACACCTAGGACGGGGGACATGATTGTAAAAACCTCAACAGCAGGCAGGGCAGAGCACTCTAGGAAGTGACAGAGTATCCCTGCCAGGTAAGAAGGATGGGAAGAGGGCACAGCAAGCTAGGAGGAGCCAGGCTGCAGCAGGAGGGACAGGTACCTGATTCTCATTTATGGAAAGGCCTTTGAGCGATTGAACGGAGTGACACATTTTGTCCACAACATTCCTGGGACACCCCCTGTCTCTGTGTTCTGAATGTCCTAGAGGGAAGCACAGAAGCTTAGAGGGCCTCTTTCTGAGGACCACCTCCCCCCACTGCCATCTAAAGAGGCCATTCCCAACAGGACAGGTGGTGAGACAGCTGAGCCTGCCTGATCATACTAATAAAACATGTGGAGGACTGGAGAGGACCAGACCGGGGTTGGGGAGGACGATGGAGCTCATGATTCTAACTAGAGGAACAGATGAGCTCTTTTCCAAGGTGGGCCACCAGAGGAGGGTCAATAGGGGAGGCCATGGCGACTGTGGATTCTATTTGGGACACATGAAGTTTGAAACGCCTTAGGTGGGCAAGTGTCCAAGCTTGAGGTCCCATCTGGGAGTTGTCACCAAGCAGAAGGTATTTAAAACCTCCAAGCTGGGTGTGGTGGCACACTCCTGTAACCCCGGCACTTTAGAGACTAAAGGAGATTAAAAGTTCCACAACACCCTGGGATATATGAGGAGAGAGACCCTATCTTTTAAAAAAAAAAAAGCAAAGTAAAAATAATAAATAAATAAATAAATAAATAAATAAATAAATAAATAAATGAATGAAAAAATCAGAGTAAATGTAGATCAATCCAGGGCAGAAGGAAGGTGGCTGGCACCTGAGCCTGGAGCTCACTGATGTCTACAGAGTGAGAACAGGGGACCTGCCAGGCAGCTGACTGCAAGTCTTAGATGTTTTTATTATTGTTTGTGTGTGAATGCTTTGTATGCATGCATGCACATCAAGTCCCAAGAGGGTGTCAGATTCCCTGGGACTGTAACTAGAGTTACAGATGTGGATGCTGGGAGTTGAGCCTGGGTCCTCTGCAAGAGCAATACTGTTCTTCTTCTTCTTTTTTGTTTTTTGTTTTTTTTTTT
>NW_022196915.1:43584910-43591398 GCF_008632895.1 Mastomys coucha
TTCCCAGTTTCCTCTCCAAAAAAACAAAGAAACAATCAAAAACAAACTCCCGTTGCCTCCCCCCTCCCCAGCAATAGTGTTCTTAACCACTGAGCCAATTCTCCAGCCTCAGGAAGTGCAAAATTTACTGAGACCATAGAATGGTATTGGACTTGAAAGACTGAATGTGTAGCATTCTTTATTTCCTTTTACAATAATATTGTAGAGCCAATATAACTGGGGTAGGGTTAGAGAGAGCAGTTTTGTATGAAGTGTGTGTGACAGCCTGGCACACCACTGAGTGGAATTTTAAGGGTCCTATCATCCAGAGTTCTATTTTCAGATAGTAATGTCTGCCTGGGTTTGAAAGAGAGAGGGGCAATTCAGGAAATAACTTTTTGATGTTCCTGATTTCTGATATGTATATTCCTAGGGAACTGGTAAACTGACCTTTTTACAAATATGAACTAGATAATGGGCTGATCTAGTAAACTCGTTAGTCATGGAAAATGGAAAGACTTTACTATTAACTTCTTATGTCCCTTATTTACTCATTTCAAGCTTTCTTCCTTGAGACAGTACAGTTGGCCTTATAGGCTCTCAGAAGAGAAATAGTTTATAAACAGTGTCTATAATATACAGACATCCTCATCATGATTTGTCAGATTATACGTTATGGAAACTCTTTACATCGCACTGATATGGGCTGGGCACTGGAAGTCACCCAGAGATAGTTCAAAGCACATGGGAGGATGTGTCTCTAGGCAACATGGCACATCCCACATGTAGGATCTGAGCATCATGGACTTCTGTAAAGGAATGTGGGTCCTGGGTCCCATCACCAGTGGACAGCCAGGATTGGCTATACCTGGTACCTGGCACAGGACTCCCAGCCTTGTTCTCCAAATGTGTCTTGACTATTTTGGGCCTTTATTTCTTCAATATGAAATTTGAATACAACATGTCAGTCCCATAAAAATCTGAACTATGATTTCAAATGGAAACATATTACATTTATTTTTTTTTTGAATCCAGTGCCTCACCAGGCCGTTCCTCCACAGTAAGCACAAGCATTCTCCGTTGGCACAGAAATTCTCTGATGACCATCCAACGCTTTGCATCTTGACCTAGAAGAGCTTGCCCTTATTTTATTGGGTTTATTTCTAGATGCTTAAGAACTGTTCTACCGTGTGTGTGTGTGTGTGTGTGTGTGTGTGTGTGTGTGTGTTCTAAATAGTTTTAAATTTTCCTGATTGGTTATCATTAGTACTTGGGGACATGAGCTGTTGGTTTGTTTTGGACAGCACTGGGGATGTAACCCAGGGCTTTATGTGCCTGGCAAGCACTTACACGCAGCCTGGTTATTCTTGTCATGTACTAATCTTGTATGCAGCAGCCTGTTAGGAAGTCCTAAACAGAGCTATCAGGAGATGCCTCTGGGTTCACTAAGTAACTATGCAGACTTAACATATCTGCTATTAAACATAGATGGTTGCCCTTCCTAATTTTTCCTCTTTGTTTGATACTATGCCTAACTCTGAGAATCATCTGCAACTTGTGATTCTCCTACCTCAACCCCTCTCTCTTGTTTTTTTAACTTTATATATATAAATATTTTGTTTGCATGTATGTCCATGTACCACGTGAATGCCTGGTACTCAAGGAGGCCAGAAGAGGATGTCAGATCCCCCAGGACTGGAGTTACAGACAGTAGTGAGCACCTTAGAAACCATAAGCTAATGTTACAATTAATTTGTTAACAAATTTAAAATGTACAGGAAGTGGAAATTTTTCTAACAGACAAAATTGACTCGAGGTATAGCAAACCTGCACGTCAAGAGTTATTAATGAAGTGGGAATCTACTTAAATCTCCTGTCACTGTCCTCAGAGAAGCACACTAGTCCCAAACTCCTGAGAGACTTTCTTGCATGAGATGCTTCAGAGAATTTAACTTTTTGGGCTAATAACTTATTTGTCAAAATATAATGATAGTGAAAAAAGTGGCTCATCTGAGGAATGCATAAATAAATCTCAACTAAAATGATAGAATATGAGTGTTCTTGACTATTGCTTGTAAGCCATGATCTGACATCCTGGAAGTTCTATCTATGATCACCTTTAATCCCAGCAACTGGGAGACAGAGGCAGGTGGATCTCTGAGAGTTCAAGCCTAGAGTGGTCTACAGAGCGAGTTCCAGGCCAGCCAAAGTTACATAATGAGACCCTATCTCAAAACCAAACAAAGTAAAACAAAATAAAAACAACAACCAACCAACCAAAACAAACAAACAAAAAGCCAAAGAAACCAAACCAAAAACAGAAAACAAAAAAACCAAACAACAACAAAAAAATAGCAAATCCAGTGGTACTTGTCTTGAAGTTTATATTTTAAAATACTAAGTCTTTCACACCTGTTTTTATTTGTTTTCTCTTTTGGAACCAACTTTGGTAAGCTTAAAAAGAATGGGTAGATGCTGATTTTACTATTTACCAGTATTACTGTGAAATATCCATGAAAGGGCATGCTTTACTTTAGTGTAACTATATTTATTCTCCGTGCCAGTGGTTTCTAGCCCTCCACCCCTTTTTGGAAGGCATTGTTAGTGGTTGCAGAGCAGTCACTCTGCTAACAGACTACTGCCATTTTTTTTTTAAGATTTATTTATTTATTTGATATATGTGAGCACACTGTAGCTGTCTTCAGACATACCAGAAGAGGGCATCAGATCCCATTACAGATGGTCAGGAGTTGGGAATTGAACTGAGGTGCTCTGGAAGAGCAGTCAGTGCTCCTAACCAGCCCTCTACCCTTATTTTAAGTGGAAAAAAATGCATATTCTTTATCAAACTTATACTATTTTTTAAAAGTTTTTTTTGTTTGTGTGGTTTTGGTTTTTTTGTTTTGTTTTGTTTTGTTTTTTGAGACAGGGTTTCTCTGTGTAGCCCTGGCTGTCCTGGAACTCACTCTGTAGACCAGGCTGGCCTCGAACTCAGAAATCCTCCTGCCTCTGCCTCCCAAGTGCTGGGTTTAAAGGCATGAGCCACCGCTGCCTGGCTGGACCCTTCTTTTACATTACTTTTTTGGTGTTTAGTGTATGTATTTATGGGAGGGGGCAGACATATAGCAATGCATGCACAGAGACCAGAGAGGACATTATGTGGCTATGTGTCTTGTTTGTCTTTGACCACTTTACTCTCTTGAGTCAGGGTCTCCCTCTGAACCTGGAGCAAACCCCAGGGACTCCCCCTGCTCTGTCCCTGACAGAACATGGGCATGCTCATGGCCACCCCCGGCTTCTTATGTGGGTGCTCTCAGGCCTGCACAGCAAAGGTTTTTACCTGCTGAACCGCCTCTCCAAGCTCCTGCCTGGCATTGATACATAAGGTCTAGGTATCGAATCCTCATGCTTGCAAGGCAAGCACTTGCCTGGATGATGTTATGTAGCCTGACTGTGAACTCCTGTGCTGGAACCATCCTCTGCCTCAGACTCCCTGGTAGCTGGGCCTGCAGGGATACCACTGGCTGCAAGGAGAGCTCATTTTAATTTGTTAGTAGTGGAAACAAACGCTCATTTGAATATAAAGGTCTTGGACTAGAGAGGTGGCTCAGCGGTTACAAGTGCTTGTGGCTCTTCAGAGGATGGTGGTTTCAAAGGATCCCAGCACCCACATGGTGTGGCTCACAACCATCCATGATTTCAATTCCAGGGCATCCGATGCCCTCTTCTGACCTCCAAGGGCACCAGGCAAGCATGTACATTCAGGCAAAAATCTAAAAAATAAAGGAAATCTAAAAAATAAAGGTCTTTACTGCTTTGTATTGAAGAAAGGCAAGTTAACAAAACACTTGCTTTTTAAATAGAATTCTTTCTTCTTGAGATACTTGAACAAAATAAATTTGTCTCTGGGAATCAGCCTTAAGTGGTCTTTTCTACAGAGTTCTAACATCAACAGAATGCTAGCAACTGGCCACACCTCCAAGGCTTGCTGTCCTGTGTCACATTGGGGCCTTTGCCACCCAGGGCGTCTACCCTCTACCCTGGCCAACACTCCAGTCTCCTGTTCTAGTTACTAAACCACACTGCAAGTCTTCTAAATGAATTCTGTGAAAGACCCATGGAACCCAAGAGAATCGTCACTTAGCAAAACACTTCACTAAATATCGCTTATAAATTTCGAAGGACCCATTCCGACTTCTTCCTCCAAGCATAATTAACTGAACAATGAAAAGTGATCACCTTCAAGTGAAATGGGACTTACCAACATTCTACTTTCTAAGGGGTGGTTTGGGCAAGGATCATGGGATGCTCTAATATACTAGAGCTCTCAGCAGGCTCTTGGTATGCCTAAAATGCCTAAGTCGGGCAGCCTGACTGGCGTTCCTAGCACTGACCCTGTAAACAATTAGAAGGTAATTTCCCTGTATAGCCTGAGTGATGTCATCTGGAGTCTTACCTGCTGCACCTGGCATTGCAGAAACAGCGCTGTGGCGCTAAGAACCTCGGAACTGTCTCATTTATCTTCCTCATTTATGGCTCAGGAAGTGGCAGCCCAGAGAGGGTACTGAGACTTGTCCAAGGTTGCACAGCCCATAGTGCCAATGCCAGCAAGGAACCTCACCTGCAAACCTTGGTCACACTCCCCTTCCACCGGCCTTCAAGGGGAAGCAGCAGGCAGATTGCTCGGGTCCCAGACATTGCTCTCTGCATCCCATCACAGTCTGCACACTTGAACACACGTGTTAAGACAGACAGGTTACAGTACACTATAAGCTTTTGCCAGCGCGAGTGGCTAAAGGGACATCCCATCAAAATCTCAGGGGCCGCCGGGATGGCTCGCCAGGTAAAACTCCTGCTGAACAAGCCTGGATCGCTGATGTTCAATCAATGGACTCAGCAAAAAGTGAGATCAACTTTATAAAGGCAGGCTCAATGCTACGGCCTGGTGCTCTTACTCCGTGTGTGCTGTGACTCACATGCCACACACACACATACATGCAGACTCCCTAAAAGGAATTAAGGACAGCCCAGGGGCCTCATCCGTGGTGTCACTGGAAACATCATTTTAAATGCAAATAGTTCTACTCTGAGTGAACGAAGCCCACACCTAATAGTTATAGGATGGTATTGTCCACAGAAACTGTATATCAAAATATCTGTCTTTATTTTCCAGCTTAACTTGTCAGGGAACTCATATAGTCTAGAATACCCTCAGACTTAAGGCAATCCTGCCCCAGCTTTCCAGGTGCCAGGATGACGAGGCACGAGGCACTATGCCGGTAAAATACCCATTTTTAAATTAACAAGAAATTAAGTTACATGAATAGACTAGCATTCATTTAGTATGGGGTGGGTAGCCTGAAGAAAACATGAACAGTTTTCATACTTAGTACCATTAGTTTGTAAATGGTCTAAGTAAACTGGTAATTCTTCAGGTGAAAGAACGAGGTTCATGAGCTAGAAATGGTGGCAAGGACCATGAATCCAGCACTCAGAGGCTAACCAGGCAGCTCTCTGTCCGTTTGAAGTCAGTTTTGTCTACATGGAGAGTTCTAGGTAAGCCAGGGCTACTGTTTCAAAGACCCTGTCTCAAAACACAAAACAAAAAGAATAATAAAAAAAATAAAATAAAACCACAAATATAAAAACAACTTCACACTTCAGAAGTAGTGCAACTTTTAAAAAGCCAGCTCCGGACTGCTAATCTAAATACCATTGAGAGGGAATTTCCCACCCCGTAAGAATGAAAATGTAGATGATATTTTATTATTTTCCTGCCCTTATGCCTTATACTGAAACCACAAGCCGACTGTTCCCATGTGCTTTTATGGCCCTGTGAACCATAGTGGGTGCTTTTCTCTCTCCAGGAAACATTAAATGTCTCCTGCGTGCAGCTGTGTGCTGTATGTGCTGTGAATACTCAACGAGACCGTGGTCCTTGCCTCCGGAGACTGGTGTGCAGGCTGTGAAAGAGGCAGGCATGGGGAAAATGGATAGAAATGCAATACAGACAGGATGGATGGACAGACACATGGGGGTCCAGCCACCAGCTGAGTTTGGCTGGGTTTCTTCACACCCGGATCCTACGATCAGGCTTTCTGAAAGGCTTTCTGAGGCCTCTCAGTCCTCTGAATGTTCTCACACATGCTAGCAAGTTACGAATGTGAGTGTTTATTAACGTTCACAGGACTGTGAAACAGTGAAGATCCTAAGGCTGTGTGTCCTAGGTACTGTTAGACATGTGTGCAAGCAATGTGGGATGTAGTCCCAGTTTTCGACATAAGCCAGGTTGGCCGAAAGGAAGTTCCAAACCCATCATATGCCATTCAGCTATGAAAAATGAACAGAAAAACCTAACATTTTAAAATCATTCAGGAAAATTGGTTAAAGTTCTTTCATTATTGACAAAGAGTCAACTTTTGTTTCCTGCCATTTTAAAACCCGACCACTTCTAGCCACGTGCTGGTCAGCAAACTGCACGGTCTGTCCCCATGGAACCGTTTTTTTTT
>NW_022196915.1:43591408-43615056 GCF_008632895.1 Mastomys coucha
TTTTTTTGTGAACTGCTTCACACTACCCGGCAGAGCATTGCCCTGTCTGATGCTTATCTCAACAGAGGCCAAACTGCTGAGCCAGGAGACATTGTGCCAAGTTAGCTCATTTTTTACTTTGAACACAACTGATATTTAGAAAAGTCCCTCCCTTACTCCAGTTTAATCTTTCCATGTTTGTCTTGCAATATATTTCAGGGCACCACAGAAGGGCAGCGTGTGAAGTGATGCACAGTTTACAAATCGTCATAGTTTTGAATGCTAAGCGAGAGCCCGGGCACAATTCACTTCTCGGCTGTTTTATACAACCGCTATTAAGTGGCATCTTGATAAAACGAAAACCAGAGAGCTTAAGTCCCTTTCACAAATATTCAGGAACCAAGACGGCTGATCAAGAGGGTGAATTCTAGTCACCAGTGTAAAGAGTGGACAGAAAGCCCAGCCACTGGAATTTAATGTCACTACAAGTCTCTTAATTAAAAGATTATTGTAGAAGGTAGCTAAGGGTGCTCTTCCGAAAATGTACAGTCTTTACTCGTGCGCACCGTCACACACGTACAGATTAAGAAGCTGGGTCGTGGTACTTAACGACTCAAGTATTTAAGAAGAAAAATAAACTTCAAAAAGTTTCTTCCGAGCAAAGTGAACCCACCTTGTTTCTCTCCAATCCAAACACTACGAACGTACGGGGACACTTGCAGGCCAGTGCCTGCAGCTGAGGGGAGGCTGCTAAAATAACCTTAGGATCCCTGCTCTTTGAGGGTAGGGATTTCCCCAACCCAAGGGCACACTATCTCTGAGAAAAGCATCTCGACCCAGCTTTGGCCGTCCATCAAAGAGAGCAGGCGCTCCGCCCAGGTCTTTAGGAGCCTCGAAGAAGAGTAATCAATCCCAAAGTTTATCAAAGTTTCCCGAGGCTCAGCTCCCCCAGCCCCACGGCACCCCATAACAAATCAAAGGATCACGAAAGCCTCCCAAGATCGGGGAGCAACAGGGCCTTGCCCAGGGGTGGCAGCTCTGCGTCCGGCCACCCCTGGTGCTGTCGGGTCCCCAATTATGGCCCTGGGGCTCCCAGTCTGCCTTACCCCGCTCTGCCGCGGCGGCACCGGCGCTCCTCGCCTAGCCGGGCTCGGCCTGCTCTGTAAAGGAGGCTCCCTCTTCACTCGTGCGGCGACCCTTCTTCCCACGAGCGCCCCGCGCCAGGGCCCGGCTTCTCCGCCCCGGCCGCCATCCCCACCGCCGCGGTCCACACCGCACTCGGCGCCCCGCGCCGCGGCCCCACCGCCCCGCCCCGCCCTCGCCCCTCCCACCCTGCCAGCCACGCCCCCGCCTCCCGCAGGCCAGGCCCCCCGCGCCCCTCGCCCGGTCCTAACTAGGGAAGCTGGCACCTGCTCGATTCTCGCCCGCGCGCCGGCATCCTCGGGCGCCATCTGCACTCTTCTGCGAACTTCGCGCCTCCCTGGTCCCGGCTCCCGCAGCTCGGCCGATCCGCCGCAGACGCCCCAGGGCCGGGTCCTTGTAGGGCTGGAGCAGACAGCCGGGGAGCGAGGCATAACCGACTGCCAGGGCGGCCTGGGCGCTGCGCGCGTGGGCGTCGGGAGGGCGCCTCGGTCGCGTCCGGGTGTCGCCGCCTGGGGATGCAGACTTATTCCTCGGGCCAGCCCCGGCCGGAATCCCGTCTCACCCTGGCGGGTAGAGACGCCCCCGCGGGCAACAAGCTATAAATAGCGGCCGCCAGCAGGCTTCCAGGCGGACACAAATTGCTCCACGGATTCTAATTTTTTAAAATAACTTGTTCCAAGGCGCTTGAAACTTGGCGTGGCCTGAAGTATTGGGGAAGATGTCCCTGCGGGCAACTTGTTCCAGACGGTCTTGGGGATGAGATGGCAGAGTGTGGTCCAGCTAGCCTGTCCGCATCGGGGTGAGGCTTTTAATGTGTCTACCCTCGGGGAGTTTCTCTCTTTGAGAGTCATAGGACACCATAGGACACCGACAACGAGAAGGACGGAATCCTGGCCTTGTCTCATTCCTCTGGTTTCCTAGGATCTAGCAGGGGGCTTGAACAGCAGCTAATCACTAATAAATAATAGTACACTGAATTTTGGTGGCAATTTTAAAAGTGATCCCTTAATTCCGTTTATGAGTGATAGGCTTATTTTAGGAATAAGGAAAATGTGCATTTCTGATTGTTTTACATTGCCCCTAAAGACTCCATTGCTTCATTTAAAAGTTTGGCTCTATTTGGTTTTGCAGTCAGCTAACTTTGAAGATCTGATTCAAAGAACTGATTGAAGTTCAAATCTGAATTTAAGCATATTCCAAGGAGAAAGAAAACAAAACTTGTAAAGACCCATGAAGCCCCTCTCCTGCAGGACTTGGTAACACATGGATGCAGTTTTGTTTTACTTCGTTTTGTCTCTCAAACAGGGCCTCTAGGAGCAGGAGCTGGCCTCGAACGGATCCTCCTGCAGGAATCCCAGGGCTGTGATGGCAGCCTGCATGGCACACCTGCCTGGGTTCTTTTTAAATCCAGACATATTATTCCAGAAGGTTTCATTTTTCTGTTGTTTTTATTCTCTCCAAGAAGTACAAGAATATTTTTCTCCACAGAAGCATCAGAAGTATTAAAAGATTTGCCCCCTCGGACAAACTCTCAAAGTATAATAATGACTTACAACTTTTTATTACAAATAAATTTAAAATATATAACTCCAAACATCATTTGCACATCCACTTCATAACACTATTCCACAGTGGGAAGGTGGAAATAATCCAGACGTTACCAGAATAACGGATGGGCTCACAGATGAGGTAGACACACACACTGTCAAATGTTGTCTGGCCTTAGAAAAGAACATGAATGTACAATAGATATGAAGATAGATCATGTGGCAATGAAAAAAAGGCCAGCTACAACAGGAACAAATGCTGTATGATTTAACTTATAAGAAGTGTATGTTGTTGAATTAAAGTCAGGTAAATATTTATAGTTCCATTGTTTGAGACGTAGGTGGTTTGGTGGGAATTTGAGGCTGTGTTGAGGCAGGTGGGGAAACTGTTTAAAAAAACAAAGCAAACATAGAGACAGAGTTATGGAAGCACACACCTGTCTCCCGCCCATGGGAAGGAGAGGTGGAAAGACTGGGAGTTCAAGGCTAGCCCGGGCTACTTGAGATCCTGTTTCAAAAAAAAAAAAAAAAAAAAAAAAAGTGGGGGGGATTAAGTTCCTGGGACTCATGGAGTGTAGATCGCAGAGTTGGTGGTGGGTGTGGAATTTCAGTTTGAGAAACAGAGTTCTGGAAACAGAATAGGATCCTCTTGCACTGTGGATGTGTTTAAAGCCACAGGAACTGTATGCTTAAAATGAGGAGGACGATCAATTATAAATTACACACACACACACACACACACACACACACACACATATAATTTGAACATTCTACATGATATTATGCAAAGACAAGAAAGACTTGCACCTGCCATAGTACACATTTTCTAGGTGACAACTAATACAAAAACTATATGGTGTAATGGTTGTACAAAGAGTACACATGGGACTCATGGTTCCAGCAGCATATGTAGCAGAGGATGGCCAAGTCATCAGTGGGAGGAGAGGCCCTTGGTCCTGTGAAAGCTCTATGCCCCAGTGTAGGGGAATGCCAAGGCCAGGAAGTGGGAGAGGGTGGATTGGTGAGCAGAAGAAGGGGGGAAGGAATAAGGTTCTTTTTCGGAGGGGAAACCAGGAAAGAGGAGAACATTTGAAATGTAAATAAAGAAAATATCTGATAAAAATGTATATAAAAAATAGTTGGTTGTAAAAGTTTGCTTTTTTGATTTTAACAAAAATTGTATTTAGGGTAATTTGAGAGTAGATATATACATATCACACATAAGACAAGCTGACTAGACAGGGATTCTCAGCTGGGTCACATCTCATGTTCTAGCAGCATTTTCAGCATGAAGATCCACAGTGAGCCTGGCTCTGTGGCAGGTGCCCAGAACCTGGATGCCAAGAGACAACTTCACCCCAGTAGCCACTAGAGTGAAAATGTGTTTGTGTGTGGCGTCCCCTGGTGGTCGAGACGGGAATTGCCTCTCTGAGTGAATCTGTGCTTTGTGTGGGGGATGAAAGGTCAACCCATGTTTGTTGGCTGTGTCTGTCCTTCCTCAGTGTGACAGCTCAGAGTAACACAGCAATCTTGTGTTTGATCTTGTTAGGACAGAATTTAATGGCTCTTTAAGCACCAAAGTTTATGACCTATAAAACTCTCCTGCTTGAGTTTTTAAAAAGCAGTGTAGACAGCGCTGTTCGTTAGCTCCTTAGACTAATTGACAGGGCACAGTGTCTGGTTACTTTGGGGATATAAATGTCTTTAATAGCACATCTGTAACCAGCCCAATTATTTATAAACATCTGGTCATCTAGACTTTGGGCTGGGGTTGGGGGAGGCCCCACTCCATGGTGCTGAGTTGTGACCTCTCTCCACAGGATTAACAGTGTTTATTACAAAGTGAATTCATAGGTACATGTAAGTCTTAGTGAGACAATGGTAGTTAAAGAAGGCCTGCTGGCACAAACCTGTACTCTCAGGATTTAAAAAGCTGAGGCACAAGAATTACTGTGAGTTTGAAACCAACCCAAGCTATACAGAGATATTCTGTGGTAAGAAGGAAAGAAAAAAAAGAAAGAAAGAAAGCCCTGCTTCTCATCCTGACTGACCTCCAGCACATTCAGGATCTGTATAGAGAACGTATCAACCATGACAGGAGCAAGTTATATCACATGCTCTAAGGCCCAGGGGAGCTCTGAAGAGGAGGCAAGCTTATCTGGATTGCCTTGGGTTCAGTCTCTTAGCACTATGAAAACAAAACAAAGAAATCACTGTGATTGTACTGCTGTGCTTCTCAATGGCTGGGAGTCCAGGCATAAGCCACCAGGCCTGGCCCAAATGTGGGGTTAGTAATGGGCCTGTGGGAAGTGGCTGGGGTTTGCTAAGGGCAGCAGGGCAGAGCCTGTGGCTGATACTGGAGGCTCTTTGTTTGTTTTGCTTTGCATGAATTTTGACACAGGATCTCATTATGTAGATCAGGCCGGCCCTAAACTTGAGTTGACCATCCTGTCTCCATTCCAAGTTCATGTTTCTTCTCCAGTGTCTCCTTAGTGCTCTTGTCTCTTATCACATGATGTTTTGTGTCACCTCAGACTACCCAGCAACACCATGACCAGATATGGCCTCTGTATCTTTGATCAAAACAGTGACAGGAATAGACATCTGTTCTTGCGATTTGCCATGCTCGTGGCCCTGCATGATGGGAACTAGGAACTGGTGTTCCTGGAAGATTACGAACATCTGTGGAGTGATTTCTTAATTGGTATTGTCAAGAACCAAACTTCGGTCCTCTAGGAGAGCCAGTACTCTTCACCCACAAGCTGTCTCCCAGCCCAGGCAGGGAAGCCACAGTTGCACTTTTTTATTTCATTAGAAGCTGGTGGGTTTTTTATTGTCTTCATTACAGAGTTGTCTTAGAAATGGATCACTTGGCCCTTTCTCTTCTTCTCCCCTTCCAGGTTATTGCAGGAGATATTAAAAAACGAGCCCGCCAACTCTCCACGGGGCTGGACCACACTCCTGCGTCCCTGCCGAGCCACTAGTTCCCTCCGCTATAGTCCCCTGTAATCAGTGGTCCCACATTTCAGTAACCAAATGGAACTGCCAACCTCGCGGTTGCATATCACAATACTCAATAACCCAGTAAAATCAAGACTATAGACCAGGCTGGCCTCGAACTCAGAAATCCGCCTGCCTTTGCCTCCCAAGTGCTGGGATTAAAGGCATGTGTCACCACTGCCTGGCTAAAATCAAGACTCTTAAAGCTTATAATTATGGTTAACCAATCAGATTTATGTATAAATAAAATCACAACTTACAAGATGCCAATGCGATAATTTCAGAGCCAATTGATAATGATAAAAGCTTTATCCCAATTAGTTTAACCTTGTGATATCATCAGGTCGGCCTCCATTCTCCTCTCTCCCTCTCTCTGCCACTCTTAGCTCCGCCTCCCTTTTCCCTGTCCAATCACCAGGTCACAATGTTTGCCTCTCCAATAGCCCACTCCCTTAGATCTTAGTTCCCTCAGCGCATGCAAGCCTCAGTATAATCTTCTTTGTATTGTAAGCCTCAGTAGGAGGCCCAGCACAGCTGCCTCTACATAAATGTGACAGAGCTGCAAAGGCATCTCCTGCATGAGGACCTAATTAAGGACTTCCTGAGAGACCAAGGGTTGCTGACACAGACAATGTCAGCCAATCAGAAAGTGCTGTTTAGAATGTTTTCTTGGGACCAATGGGGCGCAGGTGGAGGGTATTAAAGGAGCTTGCAATAGCGTTCAGACAGATTTGCTGTGGTGTTTCTCACTTGCTCCGGCAGTCTGTGCATGGATTCCGTGCCATCTCACTTCCAATCCCCAAGGACAAGTAGGGTCAGGCAGTGGGCAATCGAGGGCACAGACAACAAGCCTTTTTGAGGAAAATAGGCTTAGTCTGCCCACCATAGCCACTCCATTTCCTGTCATGACACCACTTTCCCTGGGCAGACAGAGAATCCTTGCTGTTTGTGGAATTGTGTCACTTTGTGGGGCTGGTGCTTGCCACTGTAGATGCTGGCAGGTTTTAGGAACAGCACTCATCTTGTCAGCAGGAGTGCTGTCAGCACAGAAAGAGGTGGAGCCAGAAAAGAAATAGATGTCACAGTTGCGCATTTTAGTCTACCATGGAAGAGAAGTCCCAACCCTAGGAGCTTGGGAGAAGCTGTTACACCTGCAGTCAGCCTGCATGCTAATGCTCAGCTGTACTAGACACAATTCGGGAGCCTCTGCCTAGGGAATGGAGCCATCCATTATGGGCAGATCTTCCAATCCCATTAACACAATGAAGATAATCTTCCCTCCATAGGTCCTTTTCCAGGTTTTGTGAAGTTAACAATTACCACTATCCATCACACCCGGGCTTCATACGACCTTGTCTCCCACCTTCCCTGACCAAAATTAGGAAATCAAAATAGAGAAAGAATGAGTAGTCAATGTAGGGCCATGGAACAGTTTGGGGGTAATCCAGAACTACCCCTCACTATGTAGATTGCTCTCAGAGAAAGAGAGAGGTGAGGGTGGGATGGAGTAGGTGGAAACTTAAAAGTTCTTTGAAGTCAGTTGTGCCGGATGGTGTTTTGCTGGGGCACACACAGGGAAGAATGTTTTCTTGAAGCAGACACAGGTGAAAGGATGTTTCACTAAGATATACTCAAGAAGGAATGTTTTGCTGAAGCAGACACAGGTGAAAGGATGTTCTGCTAAGGCAAGCATGTGATGAAGGGTCCTTCAATAACGACACACATGTTTCAGTCCACTTTATATTGCATAGCTGAACTCCATTTGTCAGGACTCTATAGAAAGAAACTCACCAAAAACAAAAACAAAAACAAACCTTCTAGTGGTGTGTCTTAGCTTCTTGCTGATTCCGTGGACTGGGGCCAATTGGAAGAATGATGTCAGCAGAGACAGACTCAAGCAGAGTTTTGCTAAGATAGACTCACTGTGCTGAGGCAAGCAAGACCCATGGACGTTGGGAGAGAGTATAAATAGGACTCCGCAGACTGTGAGAGGGGCTTGCTTGTGGAGCCAGCCTTGCCAAGTTTCTTGGTCTTGAGTTTTCATTGATTTTTGCTTCATCGAGAGAGGCACGGCCAAGAACCTCGCCTGGCTTCCTGTTGGTCTGGTCCCTCCTGCTGACTCATGTGAGGCCTGGCTGTTCCTGCTTGGTCATGTCACTGCTGCTGCTATCCCGACACTACTGAACTGGACTGCTGGGATAACCGTGAAGTGTTTGCAACCATCTGTAATGGGGATTTGCACACGCCTTTAATCCCAGCAATTTGGAGGCAGAGGGAGGCAGGCAGATTTCTGAGTTTGTGGCCAGCCTGGTCTACAGAGTGAGTTCCGGGACAGCCAGGGCTACACAGAGAAACCCTGTCTCGAAAAACCAAAAAAAAAAAAAAAAAAAAAAAAAAAAAAAAAAAAGATTAGTTATCTATCTGCCACTAGCTCCATAGGTTCCCTAAAAGTTAAAAATTATCATTCTTATGTCTAAGTAACACAATATGTCAAGAGGCAAATCATCTGCCTAGTGTCTTATTAATATTGAAGTTTTGTATAAATAACTCAGTCAATATTTTATCTTCTCTACTTGCACCTATGATAAACTGCTTACCCCCTTTTATGACCTTAGTTATCAGACAATGGTTTTGCAGCCTAAAGAAAAGTTTTCCTTAATTGTAAATCTTTTTCATGTCTGCTTTCTATCCTAGTGCAAGTGGTCCATGACACATGAAGGCTTACAGAATCCTAACTGCAGCTTTCAAATTATAGAGGGCTCAAAATTGCTTGCATAATTTTAGGATTTCTATAGAATTACCATACAGAATTAAGAAATCATCTCTTTGTCTCCATAGCATTGCTACAAAAGAGTACATCTTCATTGATCTGCAGAAAATCTGCCAAATAGGGTGAGCTGATGCCCAGGAATTGTTATATTAATTTAATGACAGGAAAGGCACATCAGGTGCAAGAATCAGTCCTGAGATGTAGTCTCTTGGGGCCTTGTCTCCCAGAGCTCATTCATTGCAATCCATGCAAAAATGGTAGACCATCTCAGAAAAGTCATCCAGTAGCCTTCTCCTATCCTACATGGCTTCTTACAATGCATCATGGTGGGGGTGGGCTTTGAGATCCTCTCTTCAGGCTCTGCCCAGTGTGGAAGAGAGTCCTTTCCTGGCTGCCTTCAGATTAAGATGTAGAACTCTTGGCTCCTCCAGCAATAAAATCTAAACTAAGACAATGGGGACTTTTGAAGTTGGACTGAATGTAGTTCTGCATTATGGTATGGCTACAAGCCTATGGGGGCCAGAGACTCATGTGTTTGAATATATGGTCCATAGGGAGTGGCATTATTAGGAGATATGGCTTTGTTGATGGTAGGTGTGGCTTGGTTGGAACAAGTCCCTAGGGGTTAGACTTTGAGGTCACAGAAGCTCAAGCCAGTTCTCTGCCTGTTGCCTGAGGATCCAGATGTAGAACTCTCAGCTCCTTCTCCAGCACTAAGACTGCCTGTACCCTGTTATGACAGTAATGGACTAAACTTCTAAAACTGTAGTGCAGCACCAGTTCGATGTTTTCCTTTATAAGAATTGATGTGGTTATGGTTTCTTCTCATAGCAATAGAAACCCTAAGACACATACCCTACCAGAGATGTCAGTGTGCTGGCTCCCAAAGGCAGCAAAGATCCAGCTAGGGGAGCGGTAGAAGTATCCATGGTCAGGTGGCTTAATCCCTCTATAAGAAGCATCTTGTATTCCACTTCATGCTAGTCAGGGGTTCTCCAGGCAGGAGCTGTTATCTGTAGTCACAGTGGATCTTTATCATACGAATCTGTCAGTTGTACTGGGGAGTCATCTGGATGAATTGAGTGGTCTGGGGATGTAAGAGTCAAATGGTTATTTAAAGGGGTGTCAGCCGGTGTAAGCCATGAGATCCACAAGGAATGTTGAAAGCCTCTGTCCCATAGCTCTGGTGCTTGTTATTGGATCCCAGAGTCCTGATCAGCTCCAGACAGCATCACCTACCAGATGGGACTGATTTACATCAAGGCAGCAGCGCTCCTCTCCCAAGAAGAGGCAGGGCCTATCTTTTTTCTGCCATCAGGAGACCTAAGCCTTTCCCATTCCCAAGTGTGGCTACTGCTGGCGAGTCTGCCTCATTTTGACTTTGTATTGGGCTTGGGTAACCTGAGACCCTACTGGCACCAGGCTTGGGTAACCTGAGGTCCCCACATGGATTGGGGTCTATGCACCCCCCCTTCTAGTATGAATTTACTAGACAGCTTAGGTCTCTTGCCTGTATGTCTAATGCACCAACACCCAATAATGCATTACCCGGTAACAACACAGAACCCCTATCTGCATCAGGCTACACATACTCCCTTCTCTGAACTCTAGAATACACTTCTTCCCTTGACAATAATCAATATTACCTTCTAGTAAATGTATTACCAGTATATCTGAGCATAAAAAATGGAAAGAACAATCTGGTCTAGACTGGTTTCCAACGCATGCCCAATAAGACAAACTGTGCCTTCAGGTGGACTTTTAGGGTGAATCCCTATATACGACCTTTACTACCTTCTGCCAAGACATAATTTGGCATGCATATGACTAAAGTCAGATGAATTATGGGAAGAGATGCATGCAGTAGAAGAAGCAATTATATCGAGATGATCTCTGTTACTCAAAACACACCTAAACCACACCCTGAGTAGCCAGCCCCTCCTGGTCCCATACTCCTAGCAGCTGCTCAGAGCAATGGTGCTTTGTTTCTGTGCTTTTGGACCCTGTGTGATTATCCTGAGTCATCCTGTTGTTTGCTTCAAGCAACCTTCCCTTGCTGCTGCGGCTAATCCACGTAGGCTTTTATTTGGATTCCTTGAAGAAGAATACCTGATTCCACCCCAGCCATTTTGGCTGAGTCAACATGGGATGAGAAAACTCATATTTCCCATCCTGCAGCTAAAAATTTCCCTCAGCTTTCTAGTTCCTTTTCATGTTGATGTCTGTGATTGACAGCAGGCTTGACCTGTGAGCAGCAGGTGTTACCTAGTGTGGGAAGACAGGATGCCAGAACATTCCTGAAGAAGAGTGGGCAGCTGTGGCTGGACTCCCTCAACTAGCTGTCTCCCTTGGGTCAGAGTGCAAAACGGGGGGTTGGGGGGGGAGAGGAGAGGGGAGCATGCAAGGTAAATTACCCACAGTGCTCTGCCTTCTACTATAGTTTCTGCTATCTGGACCTAAACCAAGCTCTTGCAGCCCCTTGAGGCTTTTAAAAGTTTTTTTTTTTTCTCCTTTCTCCCTTTCCTTTCCCCACTTTTCCTTTTGGTCTCATATGAATCTGGGGTAGTTCTGTTTTACTGTTTCAAAGCACTGGGATCCTCATCCCTTCCGGGTGCTTTCTGCTCTCTTACTGGAACCTAACTTTGTTGCCAGTTAGATTTAAAAAAACAAAACAAAACAAAACAAAAACAAAAAACAAAAAAACAGGTTCCCTGACAATTTAGCCAACCCTAAATGCCAGCCCTAAACACACCTGTGCATGAGCAGTGTGTGAAGTCACAACTTTGAAAGGGGATGGGAGGACATGTGCAGAGGAGAGCAGGGATGGGCATGGCGTAAACCAGGCACTCATTTGAAGTGATCAAAACATTAAAATAAAAATAATTTTCACCCCTTTTTATTTTCGTCTGGACTCTCCTAATTCTCACAAGTATCTAAGTTGTAAAATGTCTGTTTATGAAATTCAGACATTAAGAACATGATTTATTCTTGGGTTGGGGTTTCCCTTGAATAATTTGTATGTTTGCCTGCAGAGGTAATTAAGTAGGAAAGGGAAGGAAACAGAGTCAAGATGAGTGGAAGAGGGGGATCATGGGTACGGGGGGGGGGACCATTCTACCTAAGGCTCAGAACAGACTCATGCAGCAAGCCAACTAAATTCAACAATGCAAAAAAGAATCCTGGTAACAGGGTGAATTCCTTTCCCCACCCCCATTCTTCTAATAGCGTCTCTGCTCTCCAGAACAACACCATTTTAAAGGTCCCCTGCTCCTTCCTTTTTCTCTTTCTCATCTGAATCTGAGTTAGAATCCTTGCAAGTATTAACATGTCGCAGGCAGTCTTGGACCATGAGTTGTCTGGATGAAAGGGAACAGGAACCCGGAAATTCTTACAAAGGCTTGTGTTGCAGGCCACATGGAACCTGAGGCAAAGGGGAAAACCAATCCTGCCTCTGGCCCCCTTGCTGGGGAAAACCAAGCTGCTCCTGTCATAACTTAACAAGTCTCCTTCCTGCCTGTGGCATTGTTTGTTCTCCACGTCTTCTCCAGAGTTTTCTCTACTATTGCTTGGCTGCTTATTCTGTCTCTAAACTTTCTGTTGTCTGCATGGATCGGAGAGCACAGGTTACACCATGAAAATCCTTTAGAGTACGCACTGCTTTAAACCCTCAGTGCTGATGAGTTCTATGTCAATATGACGTAAAATAGCCATCTGAACAGGAACCACAATTGCAAAAAAAATGCCTCTGTGAGGTTGACTTGTAGGCAGATCTGTGGAGGTTTTTTTTTAAATTAGTGTTTGATATGGGAGGACCCACCCCACAGTGGGTGGTCCTGGGTCTTCAGGCTGAGCAAGCCATGGGAGCAAGCTGTCAGCAGCATTTCCCCATGACCTCTGCTTTGCTTCTTACCTCTAAGCCCCTGCCTTGGCTCCCTTCCCAGCGTAATGGTGTGGGCAATATAAGCCAAACAAACCCCTTCTTCCCTGAATCGCTCATGGTGTCTTATCACTGTAACATAAACCTGACTATGACAGATCCAACACTACTAACTCTGGAAGGAAGGGTTCTTGCTGGATAGTACTTTTGGTGTTGTGCTTGAAACAATATCATTGGAACCTTTTATCATTTTTTCAATAATTTAGGAGTTATAATAAAAATGTGCTCACCAACTTAGTCTCAGAATACACACGCGCGCACACACATACACACACACACACACACACACACACACACACACACACACACACACACACACTGGCCTGGAGCTCACCAGGTAGGCTAGACTGGCTGGCCAGGGAAGCCCAGAGGTCCCTATGTCTGCCTCCCCAACACTGGAATTTCTCGATGCCATGCCCAGCCTTCTCACATGGATCTAGGGATTGAGCCTGTGTCCTCGTGCCTTTGAGGTAAGCAGTTCACTGAATAAGCTCCTCTTTGGACTTTATCTCTTCTTTTCTTTTCTTTTCTTTTTTTTTTTTTTTTTTTTTTTTTTTTTTTTTTTTGAGACAGGGTTTCTCTGAGTAGCTCTGGCTGTCCTGGAACTCAGTCTGTAGACCAGGCTGGCCTCGAACTCCGCCTGCCTCTGCCTCCCAAGTGCTGGGATTAAAGGCGTGCGCCACCACGGCCCGGCTTGGACTTTATCTCTTAAAGACAAGTCTTGCTGTGGTGTACGGGCTGGTTTTGAACTCCTGGGCTGGTGTGATCCTTAGTCTCATGCCTCCCTGGAAACTGGAGCCACAGGTGCAGCTTCACACCTGTCTGCACCGAGAGCTGATTTTATTTTGCAAGTAATAAAAATCTGTTCATTTAGAAATGAACATCTTTATTGCTTTGTATTGGAGAAGGGCAATGCCAATACTACACCATTTTTCTTGAGATGCTGAAAAACCGCACAAATACTTTCTCTGGAAATCAATTCAGAGTCACCGTTTTCATAGGGCTCCATATTAAGCTAGAAAAAAAAAAAGAAGTGGATACTTTTGAAGTGCAATGGAACTTCTCGTGCCCCACTTTCTGAGCTGCAGTACACTTACCTAGTTACGACGGGCAAGAACTTTTTCCCTCTGTTTCCCATAGGACCGTTTTGTGAATGATTTCACACCATGCGAACAGTGACAGTGAACTTACTGCCTTCATTTCGCACTTATCACAGCAGGTGCCAGACTGCTGAGCCAGGAGATTGTGTGCCAAGTTATCCCATGTTTATTCTGAACACACTAATATAATGAAACGAAGTGCTCCCTACTCCACTGAACAGATGCCTCGATTTACACTGATTACAAATCTCCATAGTTTTGAATTTTAGGAGGGAGCCCTTGTATAACTCACTTCCTGACGTTTTGTAAACCATCGTTAAATAGCATACTTGGAGGCATATTGATAAAAGGAAAACTGGGGGGAGGGGGGTGCTAAAGATCTTTCACAAATGTTCGGCTGAGCAGGAGGGTGAATTACAATCGCCAGTGTGTGGAACAGACAGAAAGCAAATAGTGCCCAGTCACAGCCGTTTATGGTCACCACCAAGTCTCCTAACGACAGGATTGCTGCAAAATGCGGATGTGATTTACCATTGAACATGGATATTCTTAACACGCAGGCACCAACAAATACGTACAGACCAATAAATTGTGTCTTGGCTGAAGCATTTAAAAAACAAAACAAAACCAAAAACCAAACAAACAGTTTCTCAAAAGAAAGTAGGTGAGCCCACCTCGATTCTAACTAATCTTATCATGGCTTGAGACCTTGGACAACCTGAAGCGACTGCCTGGGGATGGGGCGACAGCTAAGCTGACTTGACCTGAGCATCCACAGGGCTGGTAGCGCCCTCCCTCTCCCTCCCCGCAGAGGCACAACCTAGCTTTAGCCATTCACCAAGGAAAGCAAGTGCTTGCCTAGATCTTCAGAAGCCTGGGAAGGTCAGTTATTCCGCTCGCTCGTTTCTGGAGACTCAGCTTCCCAGACTTGGGTTGGTCCTTGGCACTTCCAGGTCTCCAGCGCCGCCTGAGGGCATCCAGACCTCCTTTTCCACATCTCCATTGCTCTAGCGCCCTACACTCCTCCCGGAATTTGGCTCTGCCCGCTCAGACTAGGAGGCGCCCCTCACTTGTGCGGGGGGGCTCTTCACTGGATCTGAATCAGCCCACCCCAGAGCACCGTCCCTGCTACCTTGCCATTCCCTCGCCCCTGCCCACCCTGTTGTACCACTATTTCTTGACTTACGCCTCATTTCTGCGCGTCCCTCTGGATCCCTCTGGAGGTCCCTCCTTGGGTACTCAGGCTCCTGCATCCTTCACCTGCATTTCGCACCGAAATCCTGAATCTGCACTTTCCGGGCACTTGCATCCTACTTGGTACCACCCTTTGGCCTGCCTGAGCAGACCAGCACACCTAAGCATCTGCCTAGGGGATCAGGTGGAATTTGACTGAAGCGCAGCATTGGGTGTGAAGAGCGCATGCGTTGCTGCTGCCGCCTTGTAGCTACCAGCTTCTGTTTGGCTTCTGATCCGGCTCTTGCAGTATGACCAAGGCAGCAAGCCACACAACAGCACAACAGAATCAGGTCCCTGTTCATGTAGCACTCAACTCAATGTTCACAGACCCTCCTGTTCCTTCTGGTTTGCCAGGGTCTAGCAGGAAGATAGGACAGCAAAGGATAGTCAATAAAAGTAATAGTTGAATGAATTTTGATGGCAATTTTGAAAATGGTAAGAAATTAACTTTTACAGGTGATGGATTTATTTCAGGAATAAAGCAAAACTCAGGTCTCTGGCCATTTGCCGTCTTGATGGAGAAACCTGCGTTGTCTTACTAAAATTAGATCTTCTTGGGTTAGAAATGCGCTCCCCCGTCTCTGGAAGAATTCACTTCTGTTCAGACCTGAATTTAGCTCATTCCAAAGAGAAAGGAAACATTGAAGCTGTAAAGACTTGTGAAGCTTGTCCTGTCTGGAACTCAGAGCTGCAGAGGTGCACTGTGTCCCAGGGGTGTGACGTGGGTTTTTGTTTTCAATTTAAGACAGTCTCTAGTTTCTCAGTCTGGCTTTGACTGTTCTGATCTTTCTGCCCTCACCCCCCGGAGTGCTGTGGTTACAGGCCTGCACCACCACGGATGATATGTTCATCTAGAAGGTTTTAAGGACTTTAGTGTCTGTCTTAGCCTGTGTTCTATTGCTGTGAAGAGACACTACAGCCACAGCAACTCATAAGGAAAACATTTAATTGGGACTGGTTTACAGTTCAGAGGTTCAGTCCATTTTCACTATGGAGAGAAGCAAGGCGGCATGCTGGCAGACATGATGTTGGAGAAGTAGCTGAATGTTTTACATCCAGATCTGCAGGCAGCAGGAAGACAGGGACTCTGGGCTTGGCTTGGGCATTTGAAATCTCAAAGCCCACCCCAGTGACATATTTGCTCTAATACGGCCACAGTTCCTAACTCTTTCAAATAGTGCCAGTGTCTGTGGTGATTTGAGTGATGTGGTCTACTGTCCAGTTGCTTCCCTCTGGGGCATCAGACATCTTTGTTCAACAGACCCAGTAGGGGCAAAGTGGAGCCAGGGACAAATAGGTTCCACAGGACTCCAGTCAAGTTGGGAATGCTAGGAGTGGTAACAGCTCTTAAGACAAGCACCAGGTGGCCTGGCGCAGCAGCAGATAGCTACAGCCTCAGCAGCACAGGTCGGGTAAGCTGATGCGAGCCTCTGCTGGCATGGAGAGCATGGAGAGCATGGTCAGCCAGGGAGGTCCAAGATCCAGCGATAAATGCTTTGGAAGAAAGAACTCTCCCCCAGTGTTACAGATCAGTAAAGACAGTCACCCTTGGACAATCCTCCGTGAACTAGCTTGTGTGCTTTATCCCATGGGGACAGGTACTGTATGAACCTTGGGGAGTGGGATGGGTTTAGGTAGATGTTTTCTATTGGCTGACTCTGAGATGTTAGTGATGCTCTATTTGCGATGGGAGTGGGGGTGGAGGGTGGGGACTCCAGGTGCTACATTAAGTGACGGACTGGCTGCCTGTGGTCCTTGCAGTTGGGTGTTGTGGTTATGTGTTCCGGAGCAGGTATAAACACAGGTAGGGAGCAGCTCTACTTCTGCTATTCTCAAAGCTCTGAGATTCCCAGTGAGGCTCACTCAAGCCTCACTGGCTCCTATGCCTGTCTGGTGGCATGGCCTGCTTGCCCTACAGAATAGGCTTGGCCTCCACAGACTCCTGTGTTTGAATGCCTGGCTATAGGGAGTGGCACTCTTAGGAGGGGTGGCCTTATTGGAGGTGTGGCCTTGTTGGAAGAAGTGTGTCACTGTGGAGGCAGTCTGTGAGGTCTCACATGTGTGACACATTCAGTCTCCTCTTGGCTGCCTTTGCATCAAGATGTAGAAGGCTTGGCTCTTCCAGCATCGTGTCTGCCTGCACGCTGCCATATTCCTATGATGATGATAATGGACTGAACATCTGACACTGTAAGCCAGCCCTAATTAAATGTTTGCCTTTATAAGAGTTGCCTTGGTCATGGTGTTTCTTCACAGCAATGAAACCCTAACTAAGGAAGTGTCTTTCTGTATTGTTTATTCCTCTAACAGTACAGGGGTAGCTTCTATGTTTTTTTTTTTTTTCACAGAAACAACGGATGACTAGTAGTCTCCAGACAAGCTTTATGATTGTTTATACTGGAATTATTATATAGTGGTATGATGATTTACAACTTTTCATTAGAACTATAGGTACAAAATATATAGCTCTGACAAACACTTGCAGACCTGGTGTATAAAATTATTCAATAGTCAAAAAGTGAAAACAATCCAAATATCCCTGGTGGATGAAGGATTCATAGATGAGGTTCATGCTTACAATGGAACACTGTTTGGCCTTAAGAATGGGAATGTACAATGTATGTGCACTTTGAAGAGATGCTGACTGAAACAAGGCAGGTACAACAGTAATAAATATCATCATACTCTGCTATGGTTTGTATATGCTCGGCCCAGGAGTGGCACTATTAGAAGGTGTGGCCTGGTTGGAGTAGGTATGTCACTGTGAATGTGGGCTTAAGACCCTCATCCTAGCTGTCTGGAAGCCAGTCTTTGACTAGCAGCCTTCAGATGAAGATGCAGAACTCTCAGCTCTGCCTGCACCATGCAGCATCCAGGCTCCCACCTTGGTAATAACAGACTGAACCTCTGAACCTGTAAGCCAGCCCCAATGAAAGGTTATCCTTATAAGAGTTGCCTTAGTCACAGTGTCTGTTCACAGCAATAAACCCTAACTAAGACACGATCCAATTTATTAGAGCTGCTGAGAGTTGTCGAGTTGAAAGCAGGCATGGTGTTTCATGCCTACGATCCCAGCACTTGAGAAGCACAGGGAAAGGACTGCTGAAGTTGGAGGCCATCTTGGGCTATCGTGTATGACTGTGGGAGTAGGGTGGGGGTTGGTGTGGGGGAGCAGGCCATAGGACACTCTCTGTAACTTTAGCACTTGAAAAGTGGAATCAGGAAGATCAGGAGTCCTGAGGCTACAGGAGACTCTGTCTTTAAAAAAACAAACAGAAAAAAAATCATAAAGACAGAGAGTAAAATGGTGGTTGCCAGGACTGGGAAGCAGAGACAGAGGAGTTAGTGATGGGTGTGGAATTTCTGTCTGGGAACAAGAGATCTAGAAACAGATGGCGTGGCATTGGCAGTGTGGATGTGCTTAAAGCCACAGGGACTGTGTGCTTAAAATGAGGAAGATGATCAACTATAAATTATATATATATATGTATATATATATATATAGCATGGTTTTGTATATATATGTGTGTGTGTGTGTATATATATATATATATATATATATATATATATATATATCATGGATATTTTACATGATATTATGCGAAGACCAGAAAGACTTGCACCTATCGTAGTATATACATTTTCTAGGTGACAACCAATACAATAACTATATGGTTTAATAGTTGGTTATCAAAGTTTGCTTCTTTTTTGATTTTAACAAAAATTGTATTTAGGGTAATTTGAGAGTACATATATACATATCACACCTAAGACAAGCTGACTAGACAGGGATTCTCAGCTGGGTCACATCTCTATGTTCTAGCAGCAGTTTGAGCATGAAGATCCACAGTGAGCCTGGCTCTGTGGCAGGTGCCCAGAGCCTGGGTGTTAAGACAGAACTTCACCCCAGTAGCCACTAGAGTGAAAAAGTGTTTGTGTGTGGCGTCCCCTGGTGGTCGAGACGGGAATTGCCTCTCTGAGTGACTGCTTTGTGTGTGGGATGAAAGGTCAACCCATATTTGTTGGCTGTGTATGTCCTTCCTCAGTGTGACAGCTCAGAGTAACACAGCAATCTTGTGTTTGATCTTGTTAGGACAGAATTTAATGGCTCTTTAAGCACCAAAGTTTATGACCTATAAAACTCTCCTGCTTGAGTTTTTAAAAAGCAGTGTAGACAGCGCTGTTCATTAGCTCCTTAGACTAATTGACAGGGCACAGTGTCTGGTTACTTTGGGGATATAAATGTCTTTAATAGCACATCTGTAACCAGCCCAATTATTTATAAACATCTGGTCATCTAGACTTTGGGCTGGGGTTGGCGGAGGCCCCACTTCCTGTACACGAAACCTCCATGGTGCTGACTTGTGATCGCTCTCCACAGAAGGATTAACACTCTGTTCACTATGAGTTATAAAGTATGAATTCACAGACACCTTTTTCATCTTAATAAGACCAATGTAGTCAAAGTGGACCTGGTAGTGCATGCCTATAATCTCCACATTTGGAAGGCTGAGGCAGGATTGCTGTGAGTTCAAGGCCAGGGTGGACTACGTAATAAGTACAGGGCAGCCTGGGAAACACTCTGCCAAAAATAAAACAAAATAAGCAAATAAACCCCAAAGCCCTGCTCCTGACTTCCACAAAGCTATGTGAGCAGCCTGTGGTTCAGAGAGAAAGGCTCAGCTACTATGTATCTGGTGAATGCTTTCCTCCCTAGCACTGGCTAGAGACATTTACGTACACGAGCTCATTCAACCCTCACTAAAGTCACCCAGGTTACAGGATCCCTGGCTTTCCATTAAGGAAATAGAGGTTCAGAGAGTCTACTGCAACTGGCCCAAGGCCAAGCAGCTGGTAAGGGCACAGCCAGGGCATTCACATGAATTGCTATCCCAAGCCTGCTTGGCGCAGGCCATATACGTGCAGCCTGAGAAAGACATTGTCTGACAAACAGGCCTTCAGGCAGTTCCTTCATTGTTCCACCTCACAGAATGGACCGTCTCACTCCCAGGCTGTATGGGATTGCTAACCTTCCCTGGGCCATCAAAGGAGGGTGGCACATGTTTGTGTTTGTGGACATATCTAGGCATAGGAAAGGTGGCACAGCAACTCTTAGCTGTAGGGTTTTCTAGCTCCATGGTTATCTATGGAGCCTTGTTGTAATGTGGTACAAGACTGCCTGCTTACCAACAGAGGGGGCACGGGTCTGGTCGCGGAGCCCTGGACTTAGGAGACTTAGAGGGGGGTATTTTAACCTGGAGGAGCCTTCCTCGGCGGTAAACTTATGTGAGGAAGTTTTATCAGTCTTTTCTCCTTCAGCTCTGCAAACTTCTCTGGGGGTCGGGACCCCATTAATATCCATCTCAGGTGCATTTACAAAGGTTTTTGTTTTATGACTTGCTTTAATTTCTATAACTTTGTTTCTTTATTGTGTGTATGTGCATTTGTATAAGTATATGTGTGTATGTTGTGGGGTGCATGTGTGCTGTAACATATGTGGAGATCATAGGACAACTTGGGAGAATCAGTTCTCTTCTTCTACCATGTGGCTTTTGAGGCTCTGAGCTCTCTCTCTCTCTCTTTCGTTTTAAGAGACAACATGCCCTTTTATCATGTGTGGAATCCTGATGAAGACCAGCCAGGGTCTGGAGGGAGCTGCAGGACCACAGGCCGTACATGCTGCATTTGAGAGAGCTTTCAATGCCAAGCAGGAAGGATTCTCCCAAAACCATGCTGCTTGTGGCTCTGGAGAGGACCACAGTTCCCTGAGGATCTCAGCACATCCCAGCAGGGATGCAGCATGTTAGCAAACCATCCCCTGTAAAGTGCCTGGGAGGAGAGAGCTGTCTTTCTGAGACACCTGCTTGGAAGGCCTGAGGCTCTGTAAGTGGAGCTGACTCAACCCAGGGCACCAAAGAAGGCTGTCGGCAATGGGTGAACCCTGGATACTGATTTTGTGCCTGCAGCAACCTTCACCCCTCTAAGAAGCACAGGATAGGCAGATATTGGCCTCTCCCAAGCCTGCGCTTGGCTCAGAGGCATTGCTGCTTGCATTGCTCATTGTTGGAGATTGGTTCTGAGCTTTGATTCAATCGAGAATCTGCATGTCTAGACACTAAAGGTCCATGTCCCCAATTGGTTTTTGATAGATCAATAAAGATGCCAATGGCTGGGTACAGGGTGGGACCCTTAAAGTTGCACAGCAAGGATGCAGAGAGGAACAGAGAAGAATTGCAGTGACTCGAGGAAGGAGGATGGGACTCAGGAGCAGCAAGAGAGAAAGCCAATCGGTCATGTGAGATTTTGGGTAAGTGGTCACTGACCACTGACCACTTCCCGATTGGGCCTGGGGTAGCAGGGGAAGGTTTAGGAGTGCCCAGCCTTTGAAGTAGGCAAGGTATTTTTTAAAAAAATAAGCTAATGTGTGTATGTCTTTCATTCGAGGATCCAAAGATGAGTGTGCACATGCAATCCACCGGAAGCCGCACACAATCTGCCAGGAGCCAAAGCCAAAGCAGTGAAGTAAAATTCACCGCTACAGTTCATTGCCGCACTGTGTTTAGGGATTGCTTTCTCTGATCCCTTTGACTCTAGCTTCCAGTCTTCTGTTTCTATATTTTTAGAATCCCTCCCCATGTTTTCTAGTTCTTTCCCCATGGATCCTGAAGTTGATGGGTTCTGAAATACCTTATGTTAATTGAAGAATGTTCCAATAGCACGCACTCGTGTGCTCCAGGAGTCTTTCCTGCAGATGGTTCATGGTGCTGAACACAACATACATGCCAGAGAGAGGTCGTACTCTATCATCTAAGGAACAAAACCAAGGAAGCAGCCTGCGCACGCGCATGTTCAGTACAGATGTAGTTTTGATTCTGAGTTTGGGATCTGCACTGGGTTGAATTTGCAGATCCAGAAACCACAATGATAGGGGTGAATCCTGTGTTCTTGCTTCCTTCACCTCTGTTCTTGTACTTGCTGCTGATATATCTGCCACCTCCCCCGCCCCCCAGGATTCTTCTTCTCTTACTCCATTCCAGACACTGAGGACGGATGAACACATAGAGTTTAGGACAACCCTCTGCACACTAGATCTTGTCAATATTTCCTCCCAGGGACTGTCAGGTAAGCCATAGATATATTCTTCAGGATAATATGAAATGGATATCTGAGTTTAAGTCACAGGTCTTTTCTTATTAGCTCTCTGCCATTGGGCAAGTGACTTTACATCATGAACCCCAGTCTCTTACACTATGAATGGGGGTGAATATCACCTCAGAGGACTCAGTGTGTAGCTCTCACAGTGCCAGGTCCACAGAAGCTGCTGGAAACTGGACCTCATTATTTTCACTTGTAAAACTGCCTTTTTGTGTGCATGTGTGTTGGGTAGCGTATGTACCTGTTAGTGTAGAGCATGTGTGTGTGTTCACGCATATGCTTGAGAGTATGGAGGCCAGAGGTTGACATCAGGCATCTTTTCTCCTTTACTCACCGTCCTTGTAGCAGTAGGATTTTGAGAGAGCATCTCTTGCTGAACATGATGTTTATTGACTCAGCTAGATTGCCTGGCTGAGGAACTTCAGGGATCTACCTGCCTTTGCCTGTCCTGCAGCACTGGGATACAGGAGTATGTGATGTGGCTGGCTTTTTTCCATGGATTTTGGGGATCTGAACTTAAATGCCCATGCTTGCAAGGCAGGCTCCTTTCCAACCAAGCCATCTCCACAGTCCTGTATCTTTAAAAAATATATCTTAATAAAGCAAGTTGACATTTAAGCTGATTAAGAGGGGGCGGAGAGAAGGAAGAAGCGAGGAAGAGAGGAGAAAGAGACAGAGAGAGACTGTAAATCAGGCTCAGGAAGAAGGAGTTGTATACACTCCCTCCCAGAGGTTGGTGTGGGCTTCTCAACAGAGAGAGTTGCCTAGTTTTCTTTCTTGCCTTCTGGGATGGGACCCTGGGAAGCGCTTTACCACCAAGCAATCCACAACCCCTTTCCTGAGAACCTGTATAGCAGTCTGACATTACCGTGACATTTATATTGTAACTTACAAATGTTTAGGTTCTTCTGAGGTGGAGGGGGACCCCAATATCTCATTTCCTTTTCTTTGTAAAACCTCCCTGTTGTGTCACTGGGTCACCAGCATGTTCCTCGAATGTTAAGGGAATCCACTGCAAATCAAGCTGCCTGCTCAGTCTGTGGGGAGAAGAAGCAGATTAGAAGAAGAAACCCTTCCTCAGCCTCCTGCCAACTCTCCTTTTTGCCTGTGGGAACGCCCATTCTGTTATTAGCCAGCTACTAAGAATACATGCTGCTGGACTCAACCTGCCCCTGGGCAGTCACACTTGATGAACCCAGACCAGGAACTCCAAGTCCCCTCCAAGAGAACTGCTCCCCGCTCCCCCCACCAGTGGACAGAGTTTCCCTGGCCATCCAGGAACTCGCTCTGTAGAACAGACTGGCCCCAAACTTAGAGTTTCACCTGCACAAGAGGGCACATTTCATTTTTATTCATCAAAGAGTCATTTTGTTTGACTCTTTGGGGAACAGACTGGTTATAAGTAGCTAGCTACTGTAAAGATTATAGAAGGGTGGCATTTCTTTAATAGACAAAGTCATCAGGTCTCCCCAGGGGAAAAACTGACATGATTTTCCATAGACTCCCTTTGTGACATCCTCATTACATAGTACGTGTTTGCCTTAAATCAAAATGGAAGACCTCAAGCGTGTGGGTTTCAGCTTACAAAAGCCTTCTGTTTACAAAGGCCAATTGTTTGCCAAGGAAAAGAAAGCAAGCGAGAGCTTTGTCAGAGACAGGACTCATATCCTTCTTCCTGTAAAAGTGAGGCAAGGCAAACCCTTGCACTAGTATCAGGGAGCACAGGCCCAGGGAGCACTGGCCCAGGGAGCACTGGCCCAGGGAGCACAGGCCCAGGGAGC
>NW_022196915.1:43615160-43622827 GCF_008632895.1 Mastomys coucha
GAGCACTGGCCCAGGGAGCACTGGCCCAGGGAGCACAGGCCCAGGGAGCACAGGCCCAGGGAGCACTGACCCAGGGAGCACAGGCCCAGGGAGCACTGGCCCAGGGAGCACTGAGATGTTATCTAGCATAGCTATTGTTCTGTGGTGTGTCTAAGTGCTGGTTCAGGAAGCATAGTGTATTCACTGGTTTATAATTCAAAATGGATTAACATCAATTGTTTCCTAGCAATTCATCAAAATACCTGGTGAGCACCAAGGCCCAGAGCTAGATAACGTCTTCCATTTTGATTTAAGGCCCTGGCCCCTGCTGTACTGGGATTTACAGATGATGGAGACATGCTCACATAGCAAACATGCCCCACATTTCATTGAAACCAAGGTATTATTAATCGTAAGGCATTCTGTAGAGGGCAGGCATGGGCCATGTCAAGGACCCCAGAGCTTCAAACCCACGGAGGAATGTCAAAGCCCCCTTACTCTCATCCCCAGGGTGAGGCTCAGAGGGAAATGGCAAAGCCTTTCTCTGGTTCAAGTGTGGATTTGTTATTATGCACAGAAAATGTCCAGAACAGCACCCTTCCCCAACTTTATGGATATTTACATCCTAGAGCTTGCCCCCCTACAGAGGCTGCTCCTACTGAGATTAGCTAAACTTGCCCCTCGATCCAGCTGTTTACCATAAACCCCACCCCTGTTCATATGTAAGCAAGATCCCACCTCTCCATCCAACTCTACAGCGATCACACAGAGTCCGGCATGCTGCGATTTCTCCAGCAGAGGGCCCAGTTCACCAGCCCAAGTTTTCCTGTCTGTATGTCAATTTGTCTTTTCTTCTTTTGCGTGCCACCGGGTTGTGACCATATATGAACAAGACATCATAGCATCACTCACATACCAACAAAATAGAAGCTACAGCCATGGTCAGGGGTCACCAATTCTGAGACCCAGCTCTCCATTTTTGAGACGAGACAGTGGGAAAGGACTCTGGGTCTTGGTCTCTCTGTGTTGGAGGAGTTGATAGAATGCTTGCCCACTTAACACCCACTGAACCTTGAGTTCCATTGTCATCACCTAATAAGGTAGCTGGGGGAGTCCCACCTGTGATCCCAGCACTCCCAGGTGGATCTCTGACTGAGTCTGTCAGGTCTATAGAGTGAGTTCCAAGATGGCCAGGGCTACTCAGAGAAATCTGTCTAGGGGAAAAGAAAGAAAGGGTACAGGAAACAGTGGAGCCAGAGCTCAGAGTGAGTGGAAATAATGTGGAGGCAGGAATGGAGGTGGATTTTGAATGGCTTGACTCCCGGGAGGAAGGGGAAGAAGGCCAGCTCTGCCTGGTGGCACAAGTTACTGAGGAGGGCCGAGACAGAACTGTAGAATGAAAGCCTGTTTGGGCTGCAGATGAGTTCAAGGCCAGCCTCAGTAGCCTAATTTTCATGAAATTTAGAGTAAGAGAGCTAGGGGTATATCTCAGTGTTAGAGCACATGTGTGAGGTCTGAGTCCAATACTTAGTGCAAAACCAAAACAAACAACCAAAACCAAAAACTGAAAATGAAAGGAGTACAAGACCCCTACACAGTACTTAACAGCAAAGGCAAAGGACTAAGCTGAAAAAAATTCATCTTGTAATAATTCATCTGGATTCTCAAGGGATGTCTAGTAGGTCATCTGGAAAAGGCAGAACAAAGGCTGACTTCAAAACTCAGCACAAAGTCATCAGAATAGTGTGATCCTGACATAAAAACCGACGTGCAGACTAATGGGTCAGAATAGAGCCCAGAAGGAAACCCATGTACACGTGGTCACATGACACATGGTGGGTGCTAAGAATGTCCCACGGGGAAAGGACAGAGGGAAGGACAGAGTTTGAATACATAACATTATTACTAATGTTGAAAATTCAGATGCAAAAAAAATGCTTCAAAGGCCTGAATCACTAGGCATTTTGTTTTGTTTTGTTTTATTTTGAGACAAGTCCTTATTGTGTAGCCTTGATCGGCCTAGAACTCACTGTCTAGACCAGACTGACCTCGAACTCAGAGATCTCCCTGCCTCTGCATCATCATGCCCAGTTACAATACAACTTTTGAAAAAAAAAAAAAAAACAGAGTTAAAAAAAAAATGACAACATTGGCTTTGGCAAGTATTTCCCCAATGTGATACCAAAAGTATAGGAAAGAAAGGAAGAAAACCCACAGAGAAAACATCGTGAAACTGAAAACCATGGCGCTTCACGGACACTGTCCACAGGGGATGGACCGTGAAAGGAGAACACAGTGTGGGTCAATGTGTCTGGTTAGGGATGGGAATCTAAAACTGTAAAACACCACAGTATCCTTTAACGTAGTCAAAAGATGATGATTCACCAGACAGAGCACTGGCCTGCAACCCTGAGGACTGGAGTTCAGAGTCCCAGCACCCACAGAAACCCCACAGCCCAGGGGTCCCACCTGTAATCCCAGGGCTGGAGAGGCAGAGGCAGGAGCCCCAGGGGAAAGCTAGAGAGCTAGACCGCCTGAGTTTCGGCTTTGGTTTCAGTGAAAAATCTCGTGTCAGTAAATCAAGTATAGAAAGATCAAGGAAGACTCCTGATATCAATGCCTGGCCTCCACGTGCCCACACATGTGTCCCTCATGTGTATCGCTACACATGTGAACGCACATGCATTCACCCACATGAAAAGTGGGCAACAGATTTGAGAAGACATTTCTCCAGAGAAGGTCCCTATATGGCCAAGAAGTTCACAGAGATACACTAATCATCAGGGAAAGGCAAATTAAACCCGAAGTGAGATGTCACTTGTGCCTCAAAAGAATAGCTACTGGCAAAAACAAAAACAGCAGCGATGAAACCAGAAAAAATGAACAGTTACTGGATATGAGAGAAAATTGGAATTTATACCTGGTGTGGTGACCCAGACCTGAGTTTGGGAGGTGGAGGTAGGTGAGTCAGGAGTTCAAGGCCAGCCTCGGCTACATGAAACCCTACTATTGAAACAAAATCCTAAGACAAATAGGAAACCTGTGTATTGTTTATGGGAATATCAAGGATAATGTGGCAGAAAACATTCAGTTCCTCAAAACTGTAAATATAGAAAAAGATGATATATGCATAATTGTTCAATACATATATAACAAGAATAAGAAAGAACAGGGCCTCAAAATGGTATTTGCTCACCTATGTTCATGGCTTGTTCAAAGCTGCTAATATGTAAGCAAACCAAATGCCCATTGACATAGAATGCACAAGCAAAAGTGGAGTAGATGTATAACAACACTTACCCAGTCTCAAGGAGGCAGGAAATTCCAAGATACTGTTAGGGGTTCTATCACTGTGATGAAACACCGTGACCAAAGCAACTCAGGGAGGAAAGGGTTTATTTGGCTTACACTTCCACACCCCTGTTCATCACTGAAGGAAGTGGGGGCAGGAACCTGAAGGCAGAAGCTGATGCAGAGGCCATGGAGGGGTGCTGCTTACTGGCTTTCTTTTCCAGGTTTTCTCAGCCTGCTTCCTTATAGTACCCAGGACCACCAGGCCAGGGATGGCACAGCCCACATGGGCTGGGCCCTCCCCCATCCCTCACTAATTAAGAAAAATACCTTACAGCTGGATACAATGGAGGCCTTTTCTCATTTGAGGTTCCCTCCTTTCAGCTGACTCTAACTTGTGTCAAGTCTACACTAAACTAGCAGGACACTCTGTAATGCACATTGCATTGGTAAGCTGTCATGTGCTTTGTAAGATCTTGAAAGCAGGCTCTGAGCAAGGAGACCATCTCTTGTATCTTTCAAAACTCCTTGTCCTGGGTCAGGCTGACCTTTTAACTCCATAACAAGGAGAAAGGAAATCAGCAGGTAGTAACGGGCATTGAAGCATCATATGGTTGACTTATAACAGGCCAAAGTGCCGTGCATAAGGAACTCCGAGTGCTCAGCTGTGGATCTATGCTGGGTCTATCAACTTCCCAACATCCAAGGCTCAGGAACTTCATGGTAGAGGTCATGGGAAGAACTTAAGAGCTGGTATGTAGGACAGAGAGCTATGACGCGTTGACTTCTAGATACGACATAGCTGTTGTACTCACCAACCCAAAGAGGGCGTAGTTTCCTGAACGAGACCTATATGAGATCAAGCCAGTCAAAATTCCAGTATGGATGGAGGAGGTCCTCAGAGGTCCTATGCCTGTTGGAGGAGCTGTTGGCAGCTGAGCACTGCTGAGGAAGGGGGAGTCACTCTCTTTGGGGGACATGACCACTGGTAGATTACTCATGCCCAGTGGATGGCCACACTCCCATGTACATTCGGGCAGCCCTAATTTAGATATGGGGTTATTAACAGCAATAAAAGTAAAATAAAAAAAAAAGGACATAAATTTGGGAGCGGGGTAGGGTGGGGGCGCACTAAGGAAAAGTTGGAGGGAGATATGATCTATATATATTGTATAAATGTGCAAAACTTTCATAAAGTAAAAAAAATATTTAAAAAATATTATTTAGAACAGCTAGAAGGTAAACTGTTTTCAATAGAGGTGACTGCTGTTTTTGTAATAATTCTGAACAGGAAATGGGAAGCCAGAGGCCTCTCCACGGAGGGACCAGAGAAGCCTCTACCAGGGACCCTCTCCTTTGGGAACTCCATCTGACTAACCCTGAGTCCCCTGCTAGTTTCTGCAGGATGGTTTTAAGTGCCTGATCTGATGCTATTATCTATATCCTTCAATTTGCTTTTTTACATGGAATCCTTCTTCTCCAAGAGACACCCTGCCTGGCCTGGGAAGCTTGGTCGGGAAGTCCAGCCAGCTGACTCCAAGGGCCTTCTGCAGTCTCTTTCTGCTGCATGTCCGTAAGCCCTCGATTTGATGGCGGCATCTTTTGTTTGCTCTCTCAAGTGTGCTACTCCAGTTTCTGCTGCATGTTGTGTGCCCCGTTTGATGATGGTTTGCTGTCTGCTGGGTCTGTCTGCTACTCGCTCTTTAGCATTTACTTTTTCTTGCTATGTATCTGATAAACCCACTCACCTAAAGCTGAAAAAAATAGCTACCTAGATCATTCTATAAACCTTATAGACCATGCACGTTGTGACATGGGTGAACCTTGAAGACATCGTTAAGTGAAATGAGCCATTCACAAGGCAAGGAAATGGTGAGAGGAAGGGTGAGCCGTTCTTAGAGAGCTTCTGTCCTGGAAGATGTTCCTGGACGGGAGCAGGTACATCAAGGAGGCCAGGTGAGGAGCTCAGATGTTTCAGGTTGAGGACAGAGGCTAAGGGACCACCAGGATGTGAGTGGACAGGGACATGGGAGGATCTGATGGTAATATCAATGGGTGTGGACACAATGTGCCCAGAACTCATGGATTTTGATGAGCATTTGCCATGCGTCAGTGGGAGCCTGGGGCTGTGGCACAGGCTTAAGCTGGTGTGTTACCATCTCTTTTGTAAATGATAATGAGAAAGGACAGTTTCAGGTTTAGTGGTCAGAACCATTTTAGATTTCATTTGGAATATTTTGGTCAGAGAATACAGAGTGTGTACCTCCCCAAATTCCTAGGAAATAGGGGGGAAAGTACCCAAAGGTCAAATTGTCAGCAATGGTCACTCTCAAGAGAAAATGTAATTTCTGTCAGCACTTTGTCCAGGACTGATCTCTTCCTTCTGAGCCTTTTAGAGTTGGCTATGGAGGCCTGTGACTGCCATGGGCCATGTGTTCCTGTACACGTGTATCTTTGCAGGTTACCTCATAGTGTCAGAACCTCCTCCATGGAAAAGGAAGACCGGGAGCTTTCCAGACTAGGTTGGTGTAAAGTTGGACAAATGAAGGCACCGAGGAGAGTCAGGGGCATCTCAGTGGATGCCTTTGACATCAAGAGAGGATGTGATGGGCCTCCACTGTGAAACACTGACCCTGCTCTCTAAGTAGGTCTGCTGAATGGAGGTCAGCTCCCAGGGAGAAGAGGAACCAGAGAGAGGCCTGGCCAGTGCCAAGTCCTGAGGATATGTGATACTTTTTGGATAGGCTGCCTCACTTGCCCAGCATGCTTGGCTTGCCTTAGTGGATTTTGATTTTCCATACTTAACATCTTTTCCTACTGTTTCTTTCCATTCATACCACTATGAAAAATTTCCTAGGCACCTGGAACAGAGGAAGCCTTTGGCTTCTTTGTTCTGTAGGGGGAGATGCAACAGACACAGGGATGAGAAGGCAGGGGATTGTACTCTGTGGATCTAGAATTTCACCAGCATGGACCTAAGCTGGTGTTCGGTGGCCAGGGTACCCTCTGTCTGAGTTCTTTCTGTTATAGAATGCCTGAATTGAATGAGTTATAAAGATGTTTAAAGCTGAATGTGAGGATGCATAGCTATATTTCCTGCACTCAGAAGGCTGAGGTAGGAGAGTTGCTGTGAGTGTCAGGCCAACCTGAGCTATACAAGACCCTAACTCAAAACACACTAAAGCAAGAAGCAGTCTCCATGTGTGGTAGGGCATGCCTTTAATGCCAACACATGGGGAGGCAGAGGCAAGTGGATCTCTGTGAGTTCAAGACAGCCTGATCTAGATAGTTCTGATCTACATGAGTTCTAGGCCAGCCAGGGCTTCATAGTGAGACCCCCCCCCCCATACACACACATACACACCTAAAAACAAAGAAAGGGAGGAAGGAAGGGAGGGAGAAAGGGAGGGAAGGAGGGAGGAAGGGAGGGAGGGAGGGAGGGAGAGAGAGGGGAGATAGAGAGAGAGGGGGCATTAATTTGCTCTGTGGTCAGAAGGCTGGAAAGTTCAAGATTAGGTGCCAGCATCTACCATCTTTTGGTGAGGGCTTCATGCTTCTCATAGATGGCGGGCAGGGAGTTGTGGTAAGTACTTGAAAAGCAGGGGAGGTGGACTCTTATGGCCACTAACCCGCTCCAGGAGAAAAACATTGATTTATTCATGATGGCAGATTCCTTGCGGTCTCTTAAATGCCTCCCCACCTTTCAGCACCACTATGCTGGGAGCAAGCCTCAGCACAAATTTTGGTGGGGACAAGCCATATCCAAACTCGTACCTCCCAAGCTCAGAATGACATAAGAGGTAACACACAGGACAGGCAGACAGACACTTAGAGATCCCAGCTTTAAAAAGCTAGAATAAGGTGACTTCATATTAATTTGATTTGACTGTTATTTTTGTATGACTGTAGTAACGTTGTGTGTGTGTGTGTGTGTGTGTGTGTGTGTGCAGGCCAGTGATTGAAGGACCAGAAACAGAAGCTCTTACTAGCCCTGGAACTTCCTGATTGGCTCTTACTAACCCTGGAACTTCCTGATTGGTTCTTACTAATCCTGGAGCTTATTGATTGGCTCTTACTAACCCTGGAGCTTACTGATTGGCTAGGCTGGCTCTAGGAATACTATCCAATGATGGGCTTGCAGACAAGTGCCTCACCATGTGGCACCTTTAATGTGGGTGCTGAGGATCCAAACTCAGGTCTCCACACTTGCGCAGGAAACACTTTACCATATGAGCCTTTTCTTGGTTTTGATTTTAGTTTAATTTTTGGGACAGGGTCCCACCATATAGCTCAGGTTGCGCCGCGGACCGGGGTTTCTTGCGGGGGTCCCTTGTTCCGCGGGACAAGGGATTCTGGCCAGGTGGGCACGGGATTCGGCTTTTGACAAACAGACTACA
>NW_022196915.1:43623593-43650538 GCF_008632895.1 Mastomys coucha
GCAGGAGACTGACTTTCCTTGAAGTTTACGCCTCAGATACCGCCTTCACGCAAAGTGTGCGTGGCAAGGTTGGATACAAACTTGTGATCCTCCTATCTTGGCCTCCCCGACTGCTGGGATTGCAAGTGTGTGCCACCATGCCAACTGGAAAGGTAAGTTTTGAAACCTCTTTTTAAAATAGATGTTGGTCTTTTGTAAGGACAGACTAAACGCCTCCTGGGCTTGAGGGTGGTGCCACCCAGAACAGGGTAGAGGGTATTGAATCTTGCAGGTTGAATCCATCTCCCAGATGGAGAGGGTAGGGGGATTGTAGGGGTGGATGGTGGGTAGGGCAGGGAAGGACAGAAAGAGGGAGACAGGACATCGAGTGTTACTCAGTCTGGGTACTCTCTTGAACTAAGAGCACACAGGGAGGAGCCTCATCTGAGGCCAAGGTGTCATTGTATCCTGTATAAGGGGACAGGAGCACCTCCTTTCATGTTGGAGCTCGTGGATTTTACATTCTCTAATGCTTGACTAAGTGGGAGTGGAGCTAAAACACGTATCTTCTCTTGGACACCACCCAGGGTTTGTGCGATTTTCTCACTCTGTAGGTCGTCCACGTCATCCTCATCTCAGTGGGCTGGGCTCTGGCTGCCTCATCCAGCTTGTGCCCTCAGCTCATACGGACACCCCCTGGCTAGTCGGCGCTGGCCCAGGACCCTCAGGCCTGTGATTCCCCTGCCTCCAGCTCTTCCTCCCCTAGAGACTGCAAGGCTATCCTTCCCTGTCCAGAGACTCTTACGCTTCCTCCTTAGATGTGGGAGATGAGGCTCTCAAGCCTCCGACAAACCAGTCCTGACCTTGTTTTGGCACAAACTCAAAGAGAAGTCAGAAGCTTGCTGAATCACCCACACTGGCCCAGCACCCCAGCAATGCCTGTAATTAGAGCCTTTTTTTCACACCTTGAATCTTGAGGGCCCCACGTCTGAAATGAGGGGTGTCCCAGTGCCTGCTGCAAGTTTACGAGCAGTACACAGTCTCCCTTCCTCTGGAACTCAGGGGTGCTGCCTGCTCCTGGCTTCTGTGGAGGAGGAAGTAATGCCTGTGGATTAGTAAAAGATCATTTTCCTGCTGTTTGTCTTGGCCTCTGTACTTCAGAAATCAAGTGCTTGTACTCTTGACCCTGCAGTGGTGGCTGGTTTTTGAGTCCACTTCCTGTCTGATCGCTAGAACACTCCTTCTCTGAGGATCTTTAGTTGAAGTCACTGGCCTGCTAACAATTAATTAGTAATTAATATTATGATTAATTTTTGTTGCAGGGTTGGCAATGAAACCCAGAGCCTCGCACAGGCCAAGCAGGCACGGTACCATCAAACCATTTTCTTAAATTTTTGCTTTTTTATTTTTTTGTGTGACAGGGTCTCAAGTAACCCAGATTGACCTCAAACTTCCTGTGTGGCTAGAGTGGCTTTGAACCTCTGGCCCTCCTTTTCCCTCCCTTCTCCCTTCCATGGTGCTGAGATTACAGGTATGTACCACCAGACCTGACGCCCTGATGCTGTGGTGAACTCAAGGAATGCACATATCCAAGGTTGGATGCTAGCTGTTGAAATACTAGAGACATTTAAAATAATTTGCCAATTACAAAAAGCTTTCTAGGGCACACAGTCCAATTGAGTCATAAAAACAAAACACAAGAGACTTTGGTCTTTCAAATTCCAACTTGGTGGCTTGTTCTGTGTCTTCTCTGGGCAAGGCCTCTGGCTCTCCTGTGCTTGGCTGTAACTCAGGGAAGGCCACGCCCACTTTATTGGCATCCTAGAGATGCCAACATTGGCAAAGAGAAGGGACAATTAAATTCATTGAGGCCCGTGAGGTGTGTCAGCGACTCTGCCAACCACTTTCTTATCTTGGTATCATTTAAATTAGTTTGGTCACTTAAACGGCTGTGTAAACGTGGCTCTCTAGTATTAGAAGCTGTTTTGTATTATTATTAGTTGTGTTCCCTCAGGGAAAGTGAGCTGCACTGAGCTCCGTCTCTTCATCTGCAATCTGGTGCTAATACCTCCAGACTCAAATGGCTGTCACAGTACTTAGCTACGAAGGGAAGGGTTGAGGCAAAAGTCAGAGCAGTTCACAAATATTAGACGCACTTACTGATGCTCGTGATAAATTCTTCAAATTGTTGTGCGATAAAGATCGCAGGGTTTCTCAGACAGCTATCTTTCCCATCAGGGCTGTCTGTTCAAGTTAAAGACAGCTTGCTTACTGGAATGTTTCTGTAGCCTTTTATCCAATCCAGGATTTAAATATACCCTGGGATCAGATTGTAATGCCAATTAAAGACCAGAGAGGTGTCAGAGCCCAAACCCACGCTGTGCCAACCCCGGGGTTGGCATTCTGGATTCTGGGAAGGAGACCCTCTGGGAGTCTTTGTAGTTTTTGTTTTCTGTTTTGAGACAGAAGTTGCTTTGGGGAGTTTTATCTCAAGCATCCGAACGGTTGTGAAAGCAAGCAAGCAGTGCAGCTACTGTTCAGGTGGCCTCGATCTGCTGTGGAGAATTTCCATCGTGTGAAGGGAGTTCAGGCGACCCTGAATAGCCTTGGCACACCCCAGATGTGCTGCTGCACTGTAAGGTTTCCTGTCCCCCAAAGAGGAGGCATTTAAAGGAAGAGGAGGGACCCAAGGGAGGGTCACCTAGGCAACAGGGATCTGAGCACCTGCTAGGGAGGAAGCCTTACCGCCTTGAATGCTGGGAGACAACAGCCAGCCACTACCCTGCCCTAGAGCCTCACTCAGGAAAGCTGCATCAGGACCGTGAATCCTCCCCTCTAACTGTTCCCATTTCCACTGTCTCCAAGGGGGATCCCAAGTGGGCACATGGCCTTCATTCTAGTGCCTAAGCCCCACTCTGTGGACCCTGTCACCTGAGTTTGCCTGAAGTTGGTGTGAGGAAATGTAACATTTAATATTATGGGTCTGGGCCACACCAGTAAACTAGCAGGCTTTGTACTCGAAGCTGCCAATGCCTTTCAGTCACCTGACCTCAGTGGCCATTGATAAGTGACCTTGGTCCAAAACAATTGCTCCAGTGTTCTGTTCTGATGCTCCAGTGGATCTGCTTGTGTCAGAGCTGATGTTTCCAGGCTATTGCTGGGGCCAATGATACCATTAATTGTTATTTTTAGATTGCTGTTTGTTTGTTTGTTTGGTTGTTTTTTAGTTCTAGGCAGGGTCTCATTATATACCCCAGCATGGCTCAAAAATTTACTAATTTTTATTCTTTGTGTATAAGTGTCTTGTGTGCTACATGCACACATATGTGCCCTATGTGCATTCCTGGTGGTAGGAAGCTAGAAGAGGGGCTCAGCGTCTCTGGAACTGGAGTTACAGATAATTGTGAGTCACCATGTGGGTGCGAGGAACCCAACCTAGGTTGTAAGCACTAAGCCATCTCTCTGGCTTCCTAGGCTGGCTTTGAACTTGCAATCCACCAGCCTCCGGCTGCTGATATTGAACCTGTAGCACTGCCACATCTGGCTCTGTCCTTGTTTTGATCAGGGAACTGACAGGGATGGGGAGGTCTTGCTCAGCTGCTTCTGGTTCTCTGAGAAAGGATATAGCAGGGTTTCTGCTCATAGCTTCTGGCTCCATGAACAGGCTGGAAGGGGCAGGGACCTCTGTCCGATCTGTGTCCCAATCCCCTTTGAGAAGCCCTCAGTGGATGAAGCAATTTTGATGCTCCACACCTCACCTTGGAGGTGTGGAGAGCAGAGAAGGCTGAGAGAGCCAGGTGCCCTGTGCATAGAAGAATTCCCTGCTGCTTGGGAGGGAAAAACCTAAAAGTCCCATGTTTGGTGTCAATCTTTAAAAGCTCAGTAAAGATGTAGGTGGGGCTAAGAGCACAGAGCACAGCCAGGTAGGTGGAGAGATTGGACATACACAGCAAGGTCAGGACCCCGGTTCTTTTAGACTTCTGTTCACATCCACCGACTTTTGCCCCACGCCTCTCATGTTTTAAAGTTTTATTTCTCTTGTCATTGACAGAATAACTATACATGTTTATCAGCCATGTGTTGTTTCTTTACGTGTAAATACAGTGCAAAGATCAAATAAAGACCACCCGAAGCCCAGAGGTGATGGCTCATGCCTTTGATCACAGCACTCAGGAGGTAGAGGCAGGCAGATCTCTTTTGAGGTCAGCCTAGGCTACAAAGTGAGTTGCAGGACAGCCTTATCAGGGTCATAATGTCCTGTTGTTTTTACATTTTGAGGTCTTCTCACGTGGTTTTCACGATGGCTATACTACACAGTTCCAAGCAAAGCTGTGCAAGGGTCCCTCTGTGCCCACATCTCGGCACTTGCTATTCGGTCTTTTTGGTAAGCCATCCTAAGAGCTGCGAGCTGTGCTTCCCCGTGATTTTGCTTTGCGGTTCTGCTGGCTAGGGATGTCCATCGGCCTAACCAATGCTCTCCAGTCCTAGTTCCTAGGTGTAGCCTTCTGAGCCTCACCTTTGGATTCATTCTTGCTGCCTGAGCTCTGGCCACAAAATTCCCAAACACCATTCCTGGCCAGATTGCCCTCAGCACCTGCCTTTCGTTGGACTTTGCCTGTGAGCTGTGTCACTAATGCTTTAACTAATGATTGACAGGTATGGGGTATACACATCCAGTCCCTGTGACTGGACTAGCAGTTCCAAAATCTAAAAGTGTCCCTTTAGAGAGGCTGCCACCCACCCTAGCTGGCTCAGCCAGGCTCCCAAAGGCTCCCTTCCGTGGTCCCTTGCATCTCGCAAGAGTTACAAACATTCTGTACTGTCACAACGTTACTCTATGGGGTCCCCACACCTTTGCTGACTATAGAGAGTGCTCAGAGTTCAGTTTTCTTTCTTCTCTTTCCCAGCCCCTGGTACTCTCTGATTCCAGACATTGCCACCTCCCTTGTCTGTTCTTCTCCCCTTTTCCTTCAGTGATCATGTCCAGAGACGTCCATTGCATGACCCCAGATAGAAGCTCAGAGGACGCTGCCCACATGCATGTTTCTGGCCCTGATGTTTTTGTGCAGTGCTGGCAGTGGAACACGGGACATCTTGCATGCTGATCAAGGTCTCTGTCACTGAGCCATTCCCCTAGCCCCTAGCCCTGATCATATGTCATGAGTTACTGCCTAGCCTTTCTAATGCTTGCCTTATCTCCCCACTTCAAACGTATCTCATTTTCAACATACTTTAACTCAGTCTTACCTCTCAACACAGTCACCCCACTTACCCCATTTCTGGTTCCCACTGTTCTGGCATGTCTTCATGATCCCTCCGCCCTCCTATGTGGCCTAGGCTAGCTTCAAACTCACTATTCAGCTAAGAATAACCTTAAACTTGGTCCTCCTGTTTGTTTTTTTTTTTAATTAGATATTTTCTTTATTTACATGTCATATGATTTCTCCTTTCCCAGTTTCCCCTCCAAAAAAAAAAAAAACAAAAAAAACAAAAAAAAACCAACAAGAACAAACCCCTGTTGCCTCCCCCCTCCTCATGCTTGCCACCCCACCCTCTCCCACTTATTGGCCCTGGCATTCATTCCTCCTGTTTCTATGTGGGGAGTGCTGGGATGACAGATACACTTCACCATACCCTGTGACCTCCTGTTCAGGGGTCTGAGCTATCAATACTCAGCGCCCACCCCGGTCTCTTCCCTTCCTCCCTCCCCCAGCTCTGAAGCATGATTCAACTCTGCATGGCCGTTCTTTGCTCTACAAGTTTCCAGGCCTGAGTTCAAAGGGCTTCCTAACTATTTTAGAGCCTATTTGAGTTCATGTTTTTGTTTGCTTTTCTGTTAAGTCATCCTTAGATTCAATTAAGCTTTTTCCCAAACCTTCTGGGTTTTTCTACTCAGTTCTGTAAATAAATGCAATAATGTCATCTTATAACACTTTGAGCAGATATAAGTAACTCAGGGAATTCATCTGTACACTTGTCCTGTCTTCCTTGTTGAAAATAATTTATCTTAACTCTCCCATAGCATAGTCCTATAAGCATAGGTGTGCCCTGGCTCCCTCTCTCCGGACTCAGTGGTTCCCAACCTTTCTAACGCTTCTTTTAATGTGGTTCCTCATGTTGTGGTGACCACCTCCAACCATAAAATTATCTTATTGCTACTTCACAACTGTAATTTTGCTACTGTTATGAATCAGAAATATCTGATATGTGACTGCCAAAAGGTCATGACCCACAGGCTGCGAACTTCTGCTCCGACTGAACCCAGAGCCCTCCCTCCTCACCCCAGAATGAAGAATGAGCCGAGCCGAGAGGCAAAGCAAGGAGTAAGCAAGTGTTAGTAATAAAAGCTGGCCATTTCCTGCCTCCCCTGAAGACTTAGTTGATGGTGGGGCCTGGTGGCACAGGCCAGTATCCTTACTGTTCAGGAGGCTGAGGCAGGAAGACTGAATCTTCAAGGCCTACTTGGACTATGAGTTCAAGGCCAGCCTAAGCAGCTAGCAAGACTTTGTCTCAAAGTAAAACAAAAACAAAAACAAACAGACAGACAAACAAAACAGGCCTGGAGGTATATCTCAGTGGTTTGTTCCCAGAAAAGACAGGCAGAGGAAAGAAAAGATGGGAAAGGGAAGAGGATGGAAGGGAAGAGGATGGAAGGGAAGGGAGGGGAGGGGAGGGGAAGGTAGAGGAGGGGAAGGAAAGAAAAATGCAGCCACTTCCAGGAGTATTGGGAGTGTGTTTTTGGAAGACTTTAAAATTTTTCTTTTATTACATTTATTTATTTGTGTGTGCGTATTCAGACACATGTGTTGCAGCCCATGCATGGAGGTCAGAGGACACCTTGCAGGAGTTGGGGCCCAATGTATTAAGCTCAGGTAGTTAGTTTTAGTTGGTGGCAAGAGTCTTTGCAAGTGCTCATGTACTTGTGACTATAGAAGATGTGATGATTATTAAAACCTTTGTCTCTGAATTGGATAGAAAGGAAAATTCCTAAACAAGATCACTGACATAAATATGAATCTATGCAGGCTTCAGGAAATAAGCTGTCACAGGCTCAATCAACTGGGAGCCTAGAGAACTGGAGCTTTGATAGAGCCGCCTTGGGGCTAGACCCCCATCTTTATCAATATGATGTGAGAATAATATTTACAACATTCTACTTGGCATAGGCTTTCAAGAATGCTGTGCGTAGCTTTGAGAGGGGCAAAGGTCACCTCTGGCAGCCTCATGCGTGTGAGGCAGCATGGTTTTCTGGTATTTCTCCCTTCCAGAACTCGAGCAGACTACAACACGGTTGTTTTTCACCAGGCTGGCTAAGCTTCAGTACCTGTGCCAACTTGCTTCACTTGTCTAATGCTTGTGGTTAATTTCTATAGGCTTTGGAGTTTATTTTGGTGTAGCACAGCACTAATAAAGCAAGCCAGAGTCGTCTACAGTGTTGTGATGTCTGCATTCAGAGCACATCTCAATGAGTTGTGTCTTCCACTGTGGACCATCCACTGTCTATTGTGTGGACAAAAAGATTGTTTTCTCCTCATTAAGACACTGTGGCAAGAATATTTAAACAAACAGTCATCTTAACTGCTTTTTTTCTTTCTTTCTTTCTTTTTATTCCTTTGAGACAGGGTTTCTCTGTGTAGCCCTGGCTGTCCTAGAACTCCGTCAGTAGACCAGGCTGGTCTCGAACTCAGAGATACACCTGTCTTTGCCTCCCAAGTACTGGAATTAAAGGCATGTGCCACCACCACCACTCAGCTATCTTAACTGTTTTTAAGTGTGCAATTTATATTATTGCTGTGTGAAAAACTCCACCAGCCATCTTCAAAACGGTCTCATTCTCCAAGCTGAGCCAAATGGTACCAATTAATCAATATCAACCCCCCCTCATCTTTCCCTCTAATTCTTGACAACCGTCCTGTCTTTATATTGTCTTGGCCTCCCCTGGAACTACAGGATATTTGTACCTGTGTGTCTGGCCTGCTTAGCTTAGCATGACGACCTCAAGGTGTGGCCAGATCACATGAGTCAGAGTCCCCCTCCTGTTTAAGGCTGAAGGAGTCTCTATTCTGTGAATAGAGCATATTTTGCTGGTGGACATCTTGGTAGGTGTCTGTGATGTTCTGAAAGAGGCTTACCAATCTGTTCAATTGAGATTGCTTTTTCCTTTTGAAAAAGGTTTGGTAGGTGGGAAAAATGTTTTCTTGAACTATTATGATTCAGAAGTTTTCTCAACTCATTTTTTTTGAGGTTTTGAGGAATAAATGTCACATTTGTGAAAAGCCTGAAATTGTTTGGATGGTGGGTGGCCTCTATCCTTAAGAATATAAAGGAGCCTGGGTGTATCTCAGGGGCAGACTACTTTCATGGTATGCGTGAGGCCCTGAGTTCCATTCCCTACCACAAACAGAGAAACACATGGCAGAAAACAGGGAATTCTGATGTCCCACCTTGATGTTACCTAATGACATCAGAGTAAGGAATGTCCCTGCACAGAAGAGTGTTGAGAAAGAAGTCACCTGATTTCATTGCAGTTATGATATAATGGTAGGCTTTTAAAACCAAAGCCAGGCTAAGAGCCAACGATCGAAACTATGTAAGGCAAAGTACAGCTGCAAGGCCACACAAAGTGGCTAGGACTGTCTTTGCCCCATTTGTAAGAACTTCAAGCTCCCCTTTCCCTCTCCCTCCCTCCCTTCCTTCTTCCCTTCTCCCCTCCCTCCCTCTCCCCCCTCATATGTGTGTGCATACACACACACACACACACACACACACACACACACGCACACACACACACACACACACAAATAATTTAGGGTGGCAATGTTCAGGCTGAAGAATGTCTTGATGCTCAAGGGAATTGCAGAGGCGACACCCTGCAATTACCCACGATGGACTGCAGGTGGCAGCAGAGAGAGAGGCATGCTACCTGATGGCAGGTTCTACAGGTGGGTAAGGGTCTCCAAGAAACCCTTCAGCCAGTTATAAATGAGAACAACTAGTGAAAGGAGCCCTTGGCAAGTTATTGAGCGTCTCACAGAAACAAACAAACAAAAAAGACCAAACTAACCACGGGTCTCAGGTCTTCCCTGAAAGTTAGTGGGTCTTTCATGATTTAGCTTTTATGAAGTTGTTCTTGAGGGCCCACAACCAAAACCCAAACCGTGCGACATTCCGCCTGAACTGTTGTAGGCTTTAGTACTTCTGTCGCCGAGCTCTGCTGCACACAGTACATTAGCCACTTCTCCCACATCTTCCACCAACATGGTGCCTTCCACACCCATCTTTGTCTTTGTTTGTCTTTGAGATCACAGAAGGATCTCAATAAACGGCCCTTTTTAAATGCCTCATGAGATGATTACAGCTTGACTACAGGTTTTTTTTTTTCAAATTGCTTGATAAAATGTCATAATCTCTTCATATCAACACAGAAGCCTGAAAACTAGATGTCACTAAGTTCATTTATCCTTAAAAGTCCAAACTCAAACCTTGCAGGTAAGTGAACCCATACAGCCCTGGGAGAGAGTCTTTAACACTTTTTATTGGCTTAAGTGACCACGAAAAGTCATGCTTATTAAACTGATAGATGCTCTGCAATCTAAAGGAATTGCTAATAAACAGAAGACAGGGTTCCAGGCCTGGAAGGACAGGGGAATGGACAGGCTAGAAAAGCTTTACACGTGGGAAACGTATTTTGTTAGGAAAGGGGAGGGTAGTTTTTGTGAAAACTGGGTAACAGTGTAACCGTCCCTTAGCAAGGAGATGGTTATTATGGGGAACAAGTATTTAAATATATGAATCTAGGAGGAGTTCCAAGGCATATCACTAAGTAGGAACTGTCATAGAAAAAGTGACATTAGAAATGGAAGCAAAGGACAGTAATATGGCTCATCTGGTAAAAGTACTTGCATCCAAGACTAAAGATCTGAGTTCAATCCCCGGTACCTACATGGTGGAGAACTGACTTCTCCAAGTTGCCCTCTGACCTCTGCATACATCGTAGTCCTTATACACAGCGCAAATAAATAAATAATGAATAAATGTGAGAAGATGCAGAAATGTGAGCAAAGCCCATTGTGACTCTTTGTTATAGACGCATGTGTAGACATACAGGTGGTCCTTGACTAATACAGGCTTATATCCTAAAATCTCATTGCAAGTTGAAGTTATTCTGAAGTAAAAATTCAATTGATCACCAGGCAGTGGTGGCGCACAACTTTGATCCTAGCACTTAGGAGGCAGAGGCAGGCAAATCTCTAAGGTCAAGGCCAGCCTGGTCTACAGAGTGAGTTCCAGGGCAGCCAGGGCTAAACAGAGAAACCCTGTATTGAAAAACCAAAACAGAACAAAGCAAAAAGAAAATTCAGTTAATCCACTCCCTTTACTGAGCATTTTAGCTCAGTTTTACAACACACTGCAGAGTGCTGCAATTTCCCCTCATGATCTCCAGGCTGATTAGGAGCTCCAGTCACTACTACTCTGGAAAAAGAGAGGATCAAACAAATAGTGCCCTAGCCCAGGAAAAGGTCCGAACTTGAATTCAGAGCATGCACTCTGGCACCATTGACAAGTAAGGCATTCCCAAACTGAACCATTGTTGTTAGGGCTGTGTATACACGACGGTATGGGAAGGGAATGGAGGGATTCATGGAGAGATATGGATAACTGAGATTTCTGTGTGAGAGATGAAATGAGGCTGAATTCCACTCCTGACTGCATACACCTCTGAGTGATTTAGTTAGAAATAAAAACGTCTCTATATTAGCATTTACACAGGAGCCGCCTTTTCATTTAAAAGTGACTGAAGGAGATGATGCTGTTAGAAGATTGAAATTAGACAGCAGCAGCAGCATCATGTCTAGAAGAGCATCCCTGGGGTAGGGTTCTGCCGCAGCACCGCACTGAGCACAAGGCTCCTCGAGGCTTGTCACCTCCCTTCAGCAGGTCACCAGGGCACCAGGAGGCTTTGGGGAGGGAACTCCTGGCCACGATCTCAGCTTGAGGGCTGGAGTTGTGTTTCAGTCATCCCCCCGGGGGAGCTTAAACCAGCTAGTATTTACTAGGGTAGTATACAGCAACCGCTTAATGTTGAAGGGGTGGAGGGTCAGCCTGAGAGTGAAGGCTGGCCTGAGCTTGGCTCTATCCTCCGGTATCTGCAGAGTGCCCACGTAGAGAACAGATCTGCTTTTGATTTTCCAAGTGCGAGCAGAGCAAGACTGGGCACAGAGCAGGGTGGCAAGGAGGCAGCTGTGGGCACAGCAAGAAGGCACTCAGGGGCATAAACCCTCCTGGTGGCCACTTGGCCTCATGGTGGTCAGGCCACCTCCAGTTTTGGCCTCATCACCTCCTTATGTGCGCCTGCTACCTGGAACCCATTCCTAGCCTTTCGTCTCACTTCCCCGAGGCAGGTGGTTCCGTTACTTGTTTCCTTTAGGTTTCCTCTAAGAGTGACCAGCCCACACCAACCTGTGCGGGCACCATGCCCTGGTGCCCGACTGTCCCTGCTCTCTCTTTTTGCTGTGGCATTGGCCTGCCCCAGAGACAACCTATTGGGATTTGTCGACATGCAGCCTCCTTCAACATGAAGGCTCAAGTTCTATTTATTAGCTCCAGTCCCGGGGACTCAGCGTGTCTGGTGCTTAGCTGGTGCTCAGTAGATAGCAGCCGATGAAAAAAATCAGGAGGGATGTGCAGGAACAGACCTGGAAATCTTTCCGGGGCGCAGTTGCACCATGGACTCCAGCAGCGTTGCAACAGAGATGTAGGTTGCGGGCCCCTGGAGTGAGTCTTCATTGTGAGAGGAGTAATTCCACAAGGCCTATCAACATAACCTCCGAGAAGCTGAACCATTCTTGCTGACCTTCGATCTTGACAGTTACCAGATTTGTGCCTCCTTCATGATCCCTCCACTACCCCTCCACAGGTGATGACTGGATGGTTTTTAAGTTGCAATGAGAATGACGGGAAGCAGGAGATATTCCTACTCACGACGTCTTCCACCGTGTCACTCAAGGTCTATTGAGTGGAAAAGAGAGGACATTATTCATGGTAATATCATTCTACTGTCTCAGGTAATCGCCCCTATTGATTTTTTCCAGGGGTGGGAAGTATTCAGGAAGCCCACTGTAAGGTGAAGAGCCTAGGCTAGGATAAGCAGGGAGCTCCCTTCTACCCACTGCCGTCCACTCAGCATTTGCAAGCTGCTTCCTTGTGAGTCACCTAGTTAGGACAGGGGCTCCTGAGACAGCTTAGGCCCAGGGAAACCAATAGAACACTCTGTTGTTCCACTTGGACTAGCAGTGGCCTGTCTCTCCACAGGTAGCACCACGTTTCCTCTGTCAGTGAATGCCACCCATGTTGGGGGGCATCACCTGTAACCTTCAGAGTTCACTCACACCAAGGCTTCTTCTCTTCGCAGACAGATTGCCCACTGCTAGTTGAGGATGATCACATTCCAGAGGTCAAGCTTTAATTTTCAAGCTTGTGGCCAGCCCTCTCCGCCGGTCCTATGAAGTGGTTGTTGGTGGTTTGTAATTATTTTGGCCCTGTTCTTTAATACCTTAAGAGTGATAATCTTCATAATGTGTAGGAGTGGAACTAGCCATTTAAAAAGCTGTGCATTCTCTTAACAGGGTATGTCCAGGGCACCCTGGCAGGTGGGAGAGACTATTCACCTGTTCTACTATCTGAGTAGATGTGGGCTGGGTTTTATACCTTTCAAGCTATGCTGTATGGTCCTCCATAAAAAAAAAAAAAAATAGTATCATTGATGTTTAAAAAGCTTTGACAGCCTCAATGTGAAGCTTGTACCTTAAGGGATGAAAGTGTTGGTGCCATCCAGGAGAGAGCGGCGTATAGGCAGTCACTTACCTGGGACAGGCTTGCCTGACGGGGTATGTCCCATGGGAATAGACATTGAGGAAACATAAAGAACAAGGGCCACATGCTTCTAGACGCACAAAAAAATCTTGGAACGTTCCGCAGAAGATGGTTCTCCAGATGTAGTCTTCACAGTAGAAGATGTTTTAATTTTTAAATATAAAGAGTATTATTTATTTATAGATTTATTTATTTATCTTATGCATATGAGTACACACTGTAGCTGTACAGATAGTTATGTGCTTTCATCTGGCTCTTGTGAATTGACTTTAGGACCTCTGCTCACTCTGGTCAGCCCCTCTTGCTCTGGTCAACCCCACTTGCTCTGGTCAGTCCCACTCACTCCAGTAGACCCCGCTTGCTCCTGCCCAAAGATTTATTTATTATTATAAATGAGTACACTATAGCTGTCTTCAGATGCCCCAGAAGAGGGTATCAGATCTCATTATGGATGGTTGTGAGCCACCATGTGGTTGCTAGGACTTGAACTCAAGACCTTCGGAAGAGCAGTCAGTGCTCTTACCCACTGAGACATCTCACCAGCCCGTATTATTTATTTTTCTGTGATAATGGTGTTCCACTATGGGGACTCATACATGGAGACAGGCGCTTTAGCGCTGGTTCCACACTGAGCCTAAGGACCTTGTAAAACTGTGAGTTCCCCTGGTTTGTCTAGAAACTGGACTGATCCTGTTCAGTTTAGCATCCTCATGTTGTGCTCTGGCTCTCAGACCTTACCACCCTTAGGCTGGGGTTCACTGAACCTCTTAGAGTGCATGGATTTGGGAAGCAGTGTTCTGTCCCCTTTCTCTTTATTGAGCTTTCTAGCCACAGGGTATATTTTGTAACTGGAGTAGAACCCAAGAACATGTTATAACATGTGAACATACTTCTGGGATGCTTTAAGATATAAACTATGAAATATATGTATATACAAATTAGTATAGTTGGGCATGGTGGTGTGTACCTTTAATCTCAGTCCTTGGGAGGCAGGGGCAGGCAGATTTCTGACAGTTCTGGGTCAGCCTGGTGACAGGGTGAAGCCCCGTCTCAAAGACGAAAAAACAAAGCACAGCCAGAAAAACTTACTTTTGATCAAGTTAAAGTTTGGTATTCTATTAAAAACCTTATTTAATTTTAAAGTATACAAAATAATCATATTTTAATAAATGACATTTAGGAGTTTACAAAAATGATATCAGTGGCAAGCACGAAACCACAACTCTTATTTATTGTTACAAAATGGCTTCCCAGTGACATTCTTGGCAGGAAGAAGTGTCCCCTGTTGGTTTTGTTGACTGTCATCTTGTGGGAAACACACTAGGCATAATGGTGATGCTAAGGTTCAACTTGCCCTAGAAAAGTTACATATTGACCTAAGCTAGTTTCTTCTATTTTTTCCAAATATCCACATTTCTGTTTCCAGTTAAGAAGGCAATGCTGAAGAGGGAGGCAAACAGATTTTCAAAGTAGAAAAACTTAGTTTTAATCAACAGGATTTAAGAGTCTAGAAGTTTCATTGGTTCTTTGGAAACCACCCCATTTGGTTTCTGCACCATTAAATTGTACTACGGCAGGGACATTCCTAAGCAAACTCCTGAAGTCGATGTCTTCTGATGCTCACTGCCATATCCCACAGCTACAGAGTAGACAAACAGGTGGGGGTGGGGCTGAGTTAGGCTCATGGCAGGTGGCAGTTGTTGGCACATCCTATCTGTCTCTTAGACAAAATTACAGTTGAATTTTCTAATCGAGGCCTCTTCTTGTCGGAAGCCAGCCTGAGAAGCTTCCAGTTTGTCTCATTTGAGACAGGCTGGAGCGTTGTAGCCCTGTGCCCAGCACACCAGTGATGAGTACAGTAGGTGGGCTCTCAGCCACACTGCAAGTTACCCAGAGCCCAAAGGCCAACGTTTTAAAGACCTTGTGAGATCTGGTTACATACCATGCTCACTTCACAAACTCAACCTCTGAACTAGGAAGAATGTATAATGCTTTCCAGATCATTTTAGGAACAAAAGAACCTATCTTATTTTAAGGTTTTCATTTAAAAAGAATAAAAAAGAGTACACAGAGCTTGAAGCATTTAATAGCTTTTGTCCATTGTTGCAGACTTAAACTACCAAAGCAAATAACAGTATGGAGACTCTTTACCTTTAACTAGGGGCAACTTGGGGAAGGGTACCCTGAGGGAGGAACTTCCTCAGGACTGGGCTCCTCTCTCCTGTCCTCAGAGGAAGAGAAACAATGTGAGATCCCTTTGTTCAAACTGTGAATGTATCCTACAAGCTACCAGCACGGGGTCTCAGTGGAACTAACTTTAGAACCCATTAATACAGGCATAGAATTGGGCCTTTGTTTGGCAGCTTTGGGGGAAGGGAGGCCCACGGAGGCTTCTGGAGTTTCATGGGAGGCCTACAGGGACTTCAAATGGTGGCATTTAAGATGAGAATGTCCGTCTTGGGAAATGCTGGTGGCTGAGCTTTGACGACTAAGCGTGGGTTGCCTCATCCTCTCCCTCCATCTTTGCTCTAGCATCCGGGCGATGCCTTAGACTGGTCTTTTGGACCTTCTTGAGCAATACCTAATGAACAAATAGCACAGCTCTGTGATATTTAGCAGGATGCAAATTCCAGACACAGAAATCATGAACACGGTGAAGACAGTCTTTTCTGTGGGCCTGGAAATGAAGCAGTCCACTGTATTGGGGCAAGGCCAAGCGTTGCACTTCACCAGACGCTGCATGAAGAAGCCATTGTACATGATGTAAAAGACGTACATGAAGACGGCTTCAAAGATGACCCGGAAGAAGATGCTGGTGGTGTAGGTCCACCACAGGGACCCTTCGATGGGGACCTTCTGGTTTTTGATCTCTTCTATGTCCTTAAACTCGTTCTTTATCTCTCCCTTCATGAACTTCCGCTTCTTTTCGTGTCTCCGGTAGGCCACGTGCATAGCTACCAGGAGGGCTGGCGTGGACACCATGATCAGCTGCAGAGCCCAGAGACGGATGTGAGAGATGGGGAAGTGGTGGTCGTAGCACACGTTCTTGCAGCCTGGCTGGAGAGTGTTGCAGACAAAGTCGGCCTGCTCATCTCCCCACACCTCCTTCGCGGCCACCACGAGGATCATGATGCGGAAGATGAAGAGGACCGTGAGCCAGATTTTCCCAATGCTGGTGGAGTGTTTGTTGACACCCCCGAGGATGCTCTGGAGCGTGCCCCAATCCATCTTGTCCTCTGGGTGGTTGGCACTAGAGAAGACAAATAAACATAAAGCAGGAATCATTGGTTTGGCCAGAAAGTGGGTCCTATCTCTGATTCTGGGTATGTATCCTTCATTGCCTTCCCAGACAAACACCAAAGTACACACAGCCTCCTCTGGAATTTGGATAGGTGACAACACAATTTACTTTGTCACAGGATTAAGTGTGTAGCTCCCAAACCATTTCCAACATATTTCTGTGTGCATATTTCTAATACAGTTCTCAAAAAAAAAGTTGGTTTTTTTTTGTTTGTTTGTTTTTTTTTTTTTTTACCTGAATTAATCCACCTAGTCTCTAGCACATAATAAAGATGTGGGTATGGGGTGCACCAAAGCAATGTACTTGTTACTATAAAGGTAAAACCAAGTTCTGGCTAAGCTCCCCCCACCCCATATGTTCGAATTTCCATACAGGTCACTCCGTGGGCTGTGTCAGTAGCAGCAAGCTTTGTAGTGTATCACAGGAACAGAAAGTAGCTTGGGTCAGCCTCACCTTAGAGGCATGGCTGCCCAATTCATATGGCAGAATTTGTGAAATCCCACAGGACCCCGTGTTGTTTTCCGGCAGTCTCTTGGCTGAAGCCACTTCTTTAAAATATTTTAATATTTATGGGCTTGGGAGGCAAGAGCGCTATGTCATTACTAATGGTTTGTATTTACATTTGAGATTCCTCAACTTAACCTTTCACTACAAGCCTTGCTTCCACCTTCTGTGTGAGAGGAACAGGGCATCAAAACAAAACAAAACAAAACAAACAAACAAGGGACAAAACCAGACAAACAAACAACACCAACACAAACAACAACAGCACTAAAAACGAGTCTCTGCACTTAGGTCTTTCCGTGCAGGCTGGAAGTTCCCCGATCTGGTTGGGACTGTTTGGTTAACTCTGTTCTGATAATGTGTCGCAAATGAGTGTGGCACTGTGGACTATATTTTTTTTTTTCTTTTTTAACCTTGAAGTGATTCTAAAATAAATATATGATGGGAAATGACGGAAAATTAGCTCAGCAGTTCACCAGTTGCTGGTCCAAGGAGCCACCTGATGGGGGTTTCGCCTTGGGTGGCACCACAGTGTATAGTGCCTGGGTGACACAGTGTATATTGTCTGTGTCCTGGATGAGCTTCTATTTCATCCCAGGGCAGGAACCTTCCTCACTGATTCATAGCTACACCTCATCTGTCACAATCAACCCCTCTTTTGATAAGTCCCATCCTTCCTCCTGGCTGTCCTGACTCACTTGCTTCCACTCCTTCTGAGCTGTAATGAATCTTCTCGCTCTTTCCTAAAAGCATCCTGCCCGCCTGTTTAGCAAGTTACATCCTGTTTTGCAGTGGACTCAAAGCAGGCACAGAGAGAAGTCTCTCCTTGCCCATAGTGGCTGTGGCAGAGCACCAAGGGGACCCCTTTTGGTGGAACCCACTCAACTCTGCCTTGGTCAGAGGAGATAGGGCCAGGGGCATGGAAATTAAGGGAGGCTGACATACACTGATGGAACATCAAGCCCTACCCAACCTGGAAAACAGACACACGGCAGGGAGAAACAGTGGCTGGGCAGGTTCAGCCCTGACCCATTTATACCTAACCGGTCAGGGGCCCTTAGGGAAGCTGGCTGTCCTTTGAATGGTCTCTCAGCTCCATGTGGTCTGCCCCCAACAGCAGAAGGATTGAAAAGCAACAGTGTTCCAAGTTTAACAAAACAATCTGATTGGAATTAGACCTTCTGTTCTTCCTGCCCCTTCTGCTGAGTGGAGATCAGGACATTGAAAAAAACATCCACACACCTGACCCAAAATCCAGAGCTGGAGGATCCCTGGAGCATGTACCTCTGCTTGCCTATAGCATCCACAGACTAGCCCAATTATTATCAACACAGCACTTGTTTATAAAATTACTTTAAAGTGTTTGTTGAATTTGAGTTTGCTGTGTTACCCAGGTTGGCTTCTAAATCCATGCAGCTGGGGTGAGCCCAACATGGGGGTCGGGTATACATCTATAATAGCAGAACTCTGGAGGCTGAGGCAGGAGGAGTGTGCTAACGTGAGGAGAACCTTTCTGCAGAGCAAGACCCTGGCTCAAGAAGCAAACACTGAAAGAGACGAAACCAAAACCGAACATAACAAAAAACAAAACAAAAAAAAACAAAAAAAAAACAAAAAACGGGAAAGGGGTGGCCGGACTGAACAAACGAGGCCAAGAAGAAGAAGAAGAAGAAAACCTCCAAAAGAAAACCAAGTAGCTGGGTCATAGCTGTGGCCCCGGCATATCTGATTGCAGCTGCAGGTCTTAAACAGCCTTTCTAAGCAGAGGGAGAGGTTAAAATGTGACCTCACAAAGAGGTTAGGAATACTAAGCCAGCAGTTGAAATCGGCAACCTTCACCTGTGGTGTAGCAGGTAATTTCCAGGTGGCCCTAGGACTAGGGGGTTACATGCAGGTCCCTTCCTGGCCTGGGTCACCTGCGGATTACCTCGAACCCCGTGAATCCTTAGCTCCCGAAAAGAAGTGCGCTTCTCCTTGTTTTATAGCATATACAGCATATATGGTCCTACTTCGGGGAGCTGGTGGACCGCCTCCAGATGCCGACCCCACCGCACCCTCCACCCTTCCTACAATTGACTGGCTTAGCTCATAGTTCCCAAAAGACTCCGGGATCAGGGGAGCCAGGAGTGTGCCAGGCTTCTCAGGACAGTCCCGTGGAGCTGAGCAATGGGTCCCATTTAGATCTATGCTCCCTTCCAGTGTGGCAGCACCGAGGGGCTGATGCAATTGTCCTAAGCGACAAGTCTCTCAGCAGCACACCATCTGTGAAATCTGTGAACCTGTGTCTGGAAGCTTCCCTTCCAGCTGCAGCGTCCTGCCTGCACGCAAATCCTTTTCTTTCTTCCTTCCTTCCTTCCTTTCTTTTTTTAAAAAAGCATTTAAGGAAAGAGAAAAAGCAATCAAAATCTCCACCCGAGTGCAGGCTGGGGTTCCCCAGCTCGCGGGAGCGGCTACGGACGCGCGTTTTGGGCGGTCGCCCACGTCACCCCAGTAGCTTTAGGAGGTAAAGGTCGGTGTCTTCCCACGGAGGCCTCCTGCTTAACAAATGAAACTGAGTTTTCCTGCTAAGCTTTCGGTTAGTTAAAAACTTTCAATGGCGGCAGGCAACGCAGCCAGGCCTCGGGAAAATTCTAGCAAAGGGACCCTGGCGACACGTCGCAGTGGCGCGCGGGACAGCCTGGCCACCGCACCCCTCCCTACCCCGCACCGTGCGGGACCTCCCGGCTCAGGCTGTGCGCGGCGGCGAGAGCAGTGGGCTCTAACCCCTAGCCCAGCCAGACGCCTCCAGCCGCAGAAACGCGGTCGCCGCTCGAGTCCCTGTGCACGGACCGCGGTGGTCCGTGGGGACCGCGCAGCGCGTTCCGACCTCGGTTTCCCAGGACCGCGGCGGCCAGCACCCCTCCTCGCACCACACGCGTCCCTACTTGGCTGAGTCTCGCGCCCCAGCCGCCGTGGCGGCGTCGCGATCAGGGGCGGGCTACCCCAGTGTGACTCGGTGGCGCGCGGATTGGCGGTCGCACCTGTGTCGCGAGGAGCGTGCAGCGCCGGGTGGCGGGAAGCGGCGAGGAGCTGTCCCCCGTAAGGAGCTGGTCTGGAGTGGGTCCCGGGTTGGTCCGAAGTGGGTATCGGGCCGCTCCTGGGTTGGTCCGAAGTGGGTCGCCGGCTGATCCCGAGCTGGTCGCCCTGGGTCCCGGTGGAGGCTGCGCTCAGTGGGCGGGAGCGCCGCCGACTGGCTGCGAGTTGGGAGAGCGGAGCGCGCTGCGCGCTGCGATCTTGGACACCTGTCGGCCGCGGCGGCTCCTTTTAACCGAACCCCTCACCCCGCCTCTCTCACCCTGGAGCGATTGAGAAAGTCGGAGGAGGCGGCTCCCAGGAGCCCGCCACCCCCAGCGCCGCGGGCGGGGCTCTCCGGCCACCCAGAGCCATGAGGGCCCGAGAGCCGTGTGCTCTCCTGGAGCCTAGGTCACTCCCCCACCCCTCGGCCCCACCCTATCCCCAGCTCTTTTGCTCTCCCAGTGTCCTGTCCCGAGGAAGCGCAGCCTGAACGGAGCTGGTAGAGCTTGGGTCTTCCTCCACCCAGGATGCAGGTCGCAAAGCTCCAATTCCCAGCGCCTGGCTTTTGGGGGAGTGGGTGATGTGAAAGAGTGTTGATGTCGCTATTACTACTGTCACTAGTGGAAAGCGTGCTGTTGCATTCGAAGCTTCGCTGTAGTAATGGTACATTATATACATTACTACATGTACCGCTGGTACATTACTACAGCGGTAATAATGGTACATATATAATGTACTAACCTACTACAGCAGATAAACGGACGCTCCAGTTTTGTGTAGGCCTACAGCTTCCAGGAGCACACAGGAGGCTCCTCTTCCATAGGGGACCCGTGGCACAGTGAGGCATCTAGAATTCCGAGTGTAAGGCGGACTAACAGAGGGCGCCGCCAGGGCTGGCCAAATTCTGGCTTCTGTTTCCCTGAATTCCCGATTTAATTCGATCACTTTGAACAGAGTGCCAGTGGCTAGGACAGGAGGAGATGTAGAGGTGAGTCTCCAGGGCTGGCCTGGAAGTGGACTTGTCAGTCTCTGGAGGGTTCTCTGCCTGAGCCCAGCTCTCTGTGTGCTCTTTTCCACAACTGAGAACGTTGCAAGAAAGGGGCGCCCAGATTCTGCTGGGGCGGAGGGTGAAGAAGGGGGAAAAGAGCAGAAGAGGCTAGGCAAGCCCATCCGTCTTGGAGTCCAGGCTGCTGGGAAGACCCTGGGCAGCCTGCATCTACCACTCAGTTCTCTCTTCTCCAAGCTGGACGTGGGCTATGAGGGCCCGGTGTTCACATTGCTTGGCTGTCTGGATAGTGTTGAGAGGCGAGTGACATTAAGTGGGCATTTCACAAGAACGAGCTACGCGTGGGATTACCTAGGCCAGCTAGCTTCACCTGACTCAGTTCCTTGTAACCAGAGTCCTAGAGTGGCCAGGTTTGGGATGCAAATGGCACATCCTCACAAAGTTTCTTCAGATCAGGTTTACACGAAGTGAAGAGACAGTGATTCATTCTGACAAGGCCCATCTGGTCTAAGGAATGGCCTTCAATGAAAAGGAAACTGAAGGGTACGAGCTTTTCCTGCAAAGCTGGCTCGTTGCCACGGGCAGACCTGACTGCTCTTGCTTGGGCAGAGGAAGGTTTTGCATGGACGCTACTACCCCCACCTCCTTTCTAACTGTAAGTCTTAATCTAAGAGGGAGTGTCTCTAAGGAAGAGAGCCTCAGATCCTTCAGAGAGAGAGAAAGAGGCTGAATCAGCTTGTGAGGAATAACTGGCCAAGCCAGATGGGGCGGAACAACTCCTTTGGCCTGAGCACATCTAGAGATGAATCGAAGAGGTGATGAGACGGTGGCAGCCGGCAGGGGTGGAAGGATGTTGGCACCTTTAGCTTCTCATGGGTCATACAGTTTTCAGTCAACTGGAGCTCCTGTTCAGTGAGAATGAAAGAAGCTTCTAGAATTATTTTAGGAAGCTGGCCGGTAAAAGATAGGTTGGAGATCAGAACTGACTCACTTTCCCCATTGAACAATTTCTCCTGAGGTTTAGTGCCCAGGTTATGATTACAGGTTCAGCGTCTAGTTCACTAACTTGATTCTACAGATTTGCATAATGGCTGTGTGTTGGCTGATGGTCACAGCTGCTGGGAATATTAGGGTTTATAGTTCATCTCCTCATCTGTTCCAGCCATTCCTTGTTTCTTTATGTTATGTTTTCTTCCCAACTAGACCAGAGGCTCCTCTAGGGCAAAGAATGCTAAATTTATTTTTGTATGTGCATACTCCAAAGGGGGAGAGGGGAGAGGGGAGGGGAGGAGAGGGGAGGAGAGGAGGAGAAGCTAGAAAAGAGTTGAGCATGGTTTGGTGGAGATTCTCTTCAATTGAGGCTAAGCGTGCATCTAATTAGAAGATCAAAAGAAAGAATTCCTGTACCCCTTGTTGCGAGTTACCTTGGTAAAGTAAGCATTGGAGCTAAACCATATACTCTTCTCCTCCCAGCTCCTCATGGCTTCCTGTCTCAACAGGAAGCTCTTGGGCCCATGAGAAGCTCAGCTCGAGCAATACAGTTGGAAGGGAACAGGAACTCATGGACCTGCAGCAGACCCGCTTACCTTTGTCCCAGTTGTGTGTAGAAACCAACCAGATAGAGGATAGCTTTTGATTTGGCTTTAAGCAGAATCCCACGGCACCTTCTAGGTTGGCCGTGAATGAAGGGAACAGCAAGGCCAGACACGGTGAGGGGTGAGCAGGGGCCTATGAAACAGCTATTGATGATTAACCAGCGAGGATCTCTGACCACTGCACTTTGTCGTGTCCACGTGTCTAGACAGGCGAGGGCTGCTTTGTTCTGGTCAATACTGAGAACAGTAACCCTCGTCCTTACTGCTCAGCTGAACTATCCTGATGACACTGAAAGTGCTTATGAGGTGAAACAGCTAATGTTTAGGTATCTTGGTAGCTTAATTCTATAGCTGTTTTTTTTAATGTATATATATGTATATATATATATGTGTGTGTGTGTACACATACACACACATACACACACACACACACACACACACACACACATATACACATAATTATACAACTTGCCATTTTGATGGATGATTGCTTGCTGGCTTCCTTCTGGGGCCATCTCTTGAATCCTGGGAAGGTTGCTCTGAACGCACATAAAAAACGTCTCACATTTCTGACTCATAAATCAAATGTAGGTGATGGCAGAGACTGTTTCAGAACAAGAAAAGGCTTGTGTGTGTCTGGAGCCCCTTGACAAGTTTTCAGGCAAGATGGCCCCATCCGTCGCCTCTGGGAGAGTCATCAGCCCTTTGGGTTCATACTCTTTTCCTGAGTTTGCTACTGAACCATTAATCCTATGGGCATGATTAATAAATCCTATTCAGCTCTTCCCAAAATAGCCTTTGGAAACTGAAGGGCCTCTGGCTTCCCTGGATAGTTAATAATGCCTTACATTTGATAATGGAATGTCATGGCAGAAATGGCTTCTCGGGGCCCTGCCAGTCTGCGTGGGTGATTATTATATGAAATACGCTTTCACCACAACTTCTGTTGTTATTTTGTTTGTTTTGAGTCAGCTTCTTCAGCCCAGGCTGGCCTTGCCCTCTATGTGGCTTAGGATGGTGTGAATTAATGCCCTGCGACTTCAGTGCTGACATAGCAGATGGCACCTCTGAACTGGTGTCTCTAGTCACCCCCCAGTCAAACCCATCCCTATGCTTTCTAAAACTTATTAATCTGAAACCATTTAGGAAGAAGAAGCCAGTTGTTATATTCAGGGTAAAACCAGAAGGCATTTCAGACTTCCAACAATTTAACCTCTTCCAATTAAAGACGCCTAAGTCCCTAACTTTTTAGCAGTGGCAGCAAGCGACAAGGTTTCCTCATTTTTTACTTTTTATTTCTTTAAGTTTTGGCACATAAGGCATTCTGGCGAAACTGAAGTGGCTGTGTCTCAGCTGCACACACATGATGGAAGAGGCCAGTCTCGGTGGCGTGGCTAGATGAGCCCGGACTCTTGCGGGCACACTGCTGTGCCTCTTCTGTGGTTATTTAAGCAGACCGTGGAAGAATTACAAAGATTCTTCCAAACATGTTTGTGTCAAAAGCACACACAGATTACTCTGAAATGAAGCAATGATGGCTGCCTTTGCTGGCCAGCAGGAAACATTCTTTCCTACTGAATATTCAATTCTGTGTATTATAGTGGCTAGTCAGCATAGAAATCCTCCATTATCTACAGAGGAGCCAATGGGATTTCTGTATTCTGATTTCTGTGACAATGGTATTGTGCCCTATGTTATTTTTAATTGTTTTTGAAGAAAGCTGGGAGGTGGGACTCCAAAAAAACCTCATGTACTATTTTAGAACAAAATTGTAGTCAGGATTGATAATGGACTGTTGGTTCTTTGTTTTATTTGATAGACAATAGTAATTCAGTGTGAAACACTTGTCTACCATGGTCTGAGTTTAAGGTTTGTTTCCTGGCAACCACTGGCTATGGTTAGGCTTTTGCTCCCAAGGTCCTAGTTCCAGTGTGTTCTGCAACCTGTAAATCCCTTTTGAGGACTGAATAAGTAATATTTGGTCTTGAGATACAGAATAGAATTTATGTGGTAGTTAGTCGCTTAAAACTCTCCTTAAACTGTTGGGAAGCATTTGTGCTTTAGGGGGAAATGTCCTTAAAGGACAAAGGAGGAAACTAAATCTCAGGGTCACAAAATAAGACAACAAAACAAAAGACCCAAATAGTGTTCTTGCAATACCCAGAATGCACAGTAGATGGCACTGTTAAGACTCGCTCAGAGGCCCTGTTCTGGAAGAACATCTTACATTTTACTTTTCTAGTTTAGTGTTGCCCTCTTGATCTCCGGAGTGGGCTGGGAAAAAAATACATTCCTACCCTCTCCCCCTTCCTCTTTCCTATCTCCCTCTTCCTTAAGCAGACATGAAACAAAAAGAGGAGAATGTCAGAATGTATTGTTCTTAACAAGGGTAAGCAATGCTCGGTGAGATATTTGCACATACGGACTCCCAGTTCCCATGTAAAGTGCCCTTCTTCTTGCTGTCAGTCTCTTCTACAAGCAAATGTGGAAAGCCACTGTGCCGTTCTGTTTCCTGAGTGACAAGATCTATCACAGTGACTGCAGATGAGGAGGAGAGACATGGGGCCTCTAAATGTCTAAATATCATCTCTGCTGCCTTACATTCATGGTTGGCAATTCCAACAGGCTCCAAGCTGGCAAGATGTATTGTGGGTGGGCAGCTTAAGCACTTTCTTCAGGTTGAGAAAGGACATCTGGTCTATTACTAGACCTCTTTTTCCAGGATTCTCTATTCTGAGCTGAGAGCAATAGCAATGTCTGGCTAGGTCTTTCTCTCCCCCAATCCCATCCCCTTTCTCTTTCTTTCATTCCTTCCTTTCTTCCTTCCCTCCCTCCCTCCCTCCCTCCCTCCCTCCCTCCCTCTCTTCCTCCCTCCTTCCCTCCTTTCCTTCCTTCCTTCCTTCCTTCCTTCCTTCCTTCCTTCTTTCCTTCCTTCCTTTTTCTTTGAAACAGAGCTGGCCTTGAGCTTGCTATGTAGACCAGGCTGGCCTAGAACTCAGAGATCCACCTGCCTTTGCCTTCTCATGCTGAGATTAAAGGTGTATGTCACCATGCCTAGCTTTTAGGTCTATTACTAAATAAAAAGGAGTATAATTAGAGCTTTTGGTAAATAGCACTGTCACCCATTAGTCACTTTAGTGGATTTATGTATGTAAAGAATTACATGGAAATGTGTAAAAGTATGATGTGTGCATGTGTATATATGCACATGCGTGTGTGTATGTGTATGTGTGTATAGGTAGGTGTGTGTAGGTAGGTATACATGTGACACAGATGTGTTAGAAGTCAGAGGAAAAAAAACACCTTAGGTTTCAGTTCTTGGCCACGCAACAAGCTTCCAAGAATTCTCCTGTGCCTGCTCTCTACTTTGCTATAGGAGCACTAGGATTTCATAGGTTCTGGGGATCCAAAGCTGAGTCTTTATGCTTGCATAGAAGGTAACTTACGCACTCGACCATCTTCTCAGCCTCTTCTTGGATACTTTCATCGTGGGAGTTTGCATTGGATAATTGGACTCTGAGAAGAGACAGCAAATGTTGATGCTTTGTATCATCTATATTTGAAATGAAAGTATTGGTGAGAAGTTTAGGGTATGCTGATGGAGATTTGGGGATCCCGTGCACATGTAGCGTACAGGTGTGGAAATGGTGCCGAGCCCTTTGCAGAGTCTCGGCATTGCCATTGGAAAGGACCGCTCACTTTTCCTGACAATTCCATGATGAGCATGCAGCCCACTGGGAAGCTCATTTTGATTTTGTTTTTGTTTTTTTGAGGCAGGGTCTCTCTATGTAGCTGTGAATGTTCAGGAACTCTCTTGGTAGACTAGGCTGGCCTCAAACTCACAGAGATTCTCTTGCTTCTACCTCCCAAGTGCCAGAATTAAAGGTATGCACCACCATGACTGGCCACTTGCTAAGCTTTTGAAAGATGTTTGTGTGTGTGTGTATGTGTGTGTGTGTGGGTGGGTGGGTTTTTTTCTTTTTGCTTATGATTTATCAAAGGATAAGATGTTGCAGATATAGCATGGCTAAGTTTAGATTGTATAAGTGATAGACAGAAACACACATACACACACACATACATGAAGGAATCTCTGGATATAAAGCGATGCAGGTTAGTATACTAATCATTTATGCAGAGTTGAGGATTCCTACTCATGCGGATGCTTCATGCTTATCTCATTGCAGGAGTCCACGAAGAAAGTTCCTTCTTTCTTGCATGCTTCCTTGCTTGTTTCCTAGGACAAGACCTTCTTATGGCATCCCTGACTGCTCAGAACCCACCGCATAGACTGGGCTGACCTAGAACTTACAGTGCTTCCCTCTACAGCCTCTGCCTCCCAAACCCTGGGTTTCTATACATGTGTTACCAATCTATCCTTTCAACAGACATAGAAACAAAGTTAAGAATTAGAGAGCTGGGCAGAGTCAGTGGCTCAGTTGGCAAAGTGGCCATGAAAGCCTGAGGACCTGGTTGGGATCCACAGCACCGGTGTAATACTGCTGTGGCAAAGGACTTCAATAATCCAGAGCGAGTGAGAGGAGAAGGTGGATCCTTGGAGCTCACTGGCTAGCCAGTCTCATTGGATTGATGATCTCTCTCTCCCTCCCTCTTCCTCTCTCTCTCCCCCTCC
>NW_022196915.1:43650572-43693247 GCF_008632895.1 Mastomys coucha
CCCCCCCGGGCATCCAAGAATCGAGCTTGTCCAATGCTCAGCACCATGACACTCTGCTTGCCATGCAGCCGACTGACTAAAACTTGTGAAACTTCTCTTCCCTCCCTGAGGATCCACAGTAGTTAATGGTTGGTGAGGGAGAGGCATTTTCTTTAGTGGAGTAGCTACTGGTAAGTCTCCTATATTCATGTGACCTTATAAACTTAGAGCCATATTCCTGTAAGTAATGCTAATGAGAGTCATTCGTTCACACATGCAAACAACAACAATAACAGCAGTAACCCCTCTTCAAAGCAAAAACACTCAAACCTGACATGAAAGTAGAGGGAAGACTATCTAAGAAGAGGAAGAGGATCAGGAGTGACAGGAACAAAAAGAAGGCAAGGGGCATGTAAATATTATCAAATTATACAATGAGCAAATATGAGAAATCATACTTGACATCTATGCTGATAAAAACTTGAAACAAAAAGCCAACCAGGAAGCCCCCAAAGCTTCTCCTCTCTTTAAGCTTCCTCGGGTATTTTGTGAAATACAGAGACAGAAACTTGACCCAAATGCAGTGATGACATCTGCAGTTTTATATCACGCCTTCTCCCAGTTGACTATAAATGTGGCTGTTGATATAAGGCTAGAAAGCAGAATTTAACAGTTTCGAAGTGTTTGAATTCTGGAACCATGTTAGAGTGGACCACAAGGTATGTCTCCAGCAATACTTACTCTTCCTAGCTCAGACACTGATGAGACCAGAGACAAAACATGGAGGGTGAGGGAGGGAATAGTGAACTTGGGGTAGGAGCCCAGGGTCATTGTTAGCATCAGACTTCAGTTGTGCTTTCCAGTCTTCAGTCTGACTCAGCCTCAGCAATACCTCCATCTTGAACTTTGACTGCTGAAGGTCTCATTCTAACATCTGGCAGCTGAGGGTCTCATTCTAACATCTGGCAGAAAGAAAAGGTCTTATGTTCACTGCAAACAAACAGCAAAACACTCTGGAGGTAGTTTATATACGATAGCCACCATTTGGTAAAAGATTAAAAGGACGCAAAGAAGCAGGAAAATGAAACCCACAATCAAGAGGAAGAACAGGGAGTAGAAGTAGATCTGCAGATACATGGAAATTAACAGGGTGGAAAACAAATCTAATGTCAACCCAAGTCAAAGGGAAGCCGGAGTGCTATATCACAAAACACCCATCAAAATAAGATGAGAAGAATTGAAAAGGCATTGCAAATGAGCAAAGGGCCATTTATTTCATCAGGAAGACATCCATATTGACTGTGGAATCACTGCATACCAGAGTTGTAAAACACAAGAATGAAAATTGAAAATACTAAAGTGGAAAGTGACAACTTTGTATTTATAGATTAACGGAATTCATAGAAAATGTTCACAAAATTATTAAGGACATAGAAGATCTAAACCTTATCATTAATATTTGTGGAGCATCTTGAGTTCTACCCCCACAAACTTATCTATGCATAACTGTCCTCCACAGGCCTCATCCCTTATCCCCAAAGATTCTGAATCATAAAACAAGTCTCAATAAATTGTGAAGAAGGGAAACTGTATGGGTGTTTATAGAACCAAATTTGATAATTAGGTATCTAGAAGTTACCAAATGTTTGGGAATTAAACAACAACACATGAATAAAAAATAATGACAAGGGAAATTTAAAATACTTTATTTTTACCTTGTTTTGAGCCCAAATCCCACAGTGTTGCCCAGATTGGCCTTGGTCTTGGAGTCCTTTGCCTGAGTCTACAGAATAGCTGAGATTCATATTTCAAATGGATAAAAACTGAAAACATAAAGATAAAAATCTTAGGATGCGCTCTAAGTAATGCAGAGAATTACATGTGTGTGTCTAAAACAGAAGACAGTTTAAAGCTGGTCACCCACATTTCTACCCTAAGAAGCTTCACACAAATAACAAGTGAAGCTCAGTGTGGGTATAAACAGGTAGTTAAGATAAAAGTATTTAAATCGGTGTCACAGGATCCAAAGACATCTGTGTTGACAGGCAAGGGATAATCGGGAGATAGTCACAAGTGCTCAGACTGGGAAAGAAAGTGTCCTGGGGCAGGCTCTGAGTCACCCAGCAGTTTGCTTCTCCCTGGGCCAGTATACTGTGATGTAATATTGGAGGGCAAAACGTAAACAACACCTTGGAGTATCTTTGATGAGACAACTAAGGCAGGTTGTCTGCACCCTTCACCACATCTCTACTTCTTGTCAGTCTCTGGTCCTTCCCCTTGTCAACTTGCTGGCCATAGGCAGAACAGCTTGGCTATGGGCACCTGCTCCTCGGGGGTTGAGGTTGTACACATCTTCCATGGAGGGTGGATAACACCTGGTACAGCATCATGGGGGCCTCTTGAGGAAAAGATCCCTTGGTATAATGGAGGGAATCCTGATTGGAAGGAGGCACTACTATGCCAGAGTTCTCTCCCTGTCCCCATCCTGGGAGGAGAGACTAACTGGAAAGAGAACCTTCATTCAAGTAAGCACACTGTGGTGGGGCTGCAGTAACTTCCAGTGAAGGCACAGAGCAAATGGGGACACTTGGTTCTCACCTGGGGATGACTTTGCCTTGTGACCTTTTGTGGTACCAGAGGAGATAAGAGAGAACATTCTGAAAGGAAGAGAAAGAAGATAGCCCTAAAAACAAAGCAGGCTGCTGGCATAGAAGCCATGAGGGCCAGGGCAGCAAAGGACACAGAATGGAGTAAAAGAACTGGATAAAGAGAGGAGACCCAAGAGAACTCAGAAGAGGTCTGCAGTGTAGAGGGCTGCAGTGTGGCCTTGCTCTGTAAGAGAGCAGATGCAGTGTTGGAAAGGATGGCCTACTGACCTCTGGAAGTTGGTCACCAGCTGAGAAGCTGGAGATATTCTTGGTAGCCATGGGGTGGGGGTGGGGCTCTGCTGGAGGATTGGTGGGCCACCCCCAGCCTCTCTCCTTGAAGGGGAGAAGTTGTGAAAGACCAAACTACTGTCTGTAAAGACCTGAGCCAATTCGTGTTAAACAGTTTTGTTTAGTACCTTGAGGCTGAACAGGACACATTCCCAGAGTGAGTATTTCAGAAAGGCAGCTGTTTTACAGAGCTTACTGGAAATTGTAGGTGTCTGACTCTATTTAGAACAAGCACGAGGATAGCCTAAGGAGCTTGAGAGTTTCTGGGCTGTGAGATTAGACATTCTGATCATAGACCTGGAAACCTCCAGCCTGTGTCTGTGTGCATGTGACTCTTGCTATCTGGTGACTGGATTCACCTGCTGAAATCCTGCTCAACTTGAAGGTTTTAGGAGGCGATGGGATGGAATGGAATCCTCATAAGAGACCGGAGAGATCTCATCCCATCCCTCATGTCCATGAGGACACAGGCACAAATCACTCTCTGAAGCAAGAGAGGGTTCCTCACTAGGCACCAGTGGATATCTGTGGGTGCCTTATCTTGGACCGCCTAGGTCTCCAAGCTTCAAGAAATAGAGCTCCATTGTTTTTGAGCCTTGAAGTCTACAGTATTCTATTAGAGCCACCTCAGTCTAAGCCAGGACAATTTTGAAAGAGGTGCCTTGGAGGACCCTTTAAGACCTTGAGCCTTCTCCAGCGAAGGTCACACATCCTGTGCATCTGGTCCATAAGTGAGAAGTTGTGATACATTTTTTTTTAGCCACAATTATCTCTGACTCAAATACTAACACTTTTGAGATGTGATTTCACTCTCTAGGCCAAGCTGGCCTTGTACCCACGATCACTCTGCCAGTGCTGAGATTATAGGTATGCACACACCACCACCACCAGCTCAAACCCCAACTCTTGACTGCTATGAACCTTCCCTCTCCTGAGACTATTCAGAGGCTCCGAAAGCAACATACATTCCCCTCTGGGTTTCTCTTTCCCCTTTTCTTGCTCATGTTAGCCTGGAACTTACTATCTAGCCCAATCCCTATATCCCTGCCTCAGTACTAGGATTACAGGTATGAGCCACAAGTTCAATTTACCCTCCCCCTTTCTGAGCTCAGAACGTTGAATGGACTCTGATAGCCAGCCTCTAGTTGTATTGATTTTTTAAAAGATTTTTTTCTTTTACTGAAAATAGATTTTTTTCTCAAATAATATGTCCTGATTATGGTTCCCCTCCCTCTACTCCACCCAGTTCCTCCACACCTCCCTCCTAGCTGGATCCACCCCCTTCCTGTCTCTCAGTAGGAGACAGACAGGCTTCTAAGGGATAATAATAAAACATAATGTAATAAGATAAAACAAAAACTAACACATCGGAATAGGACAAAACAAGCGGAAGGAAAAGAGCCCAAGAAAAGGCACACGACACAGATAAAGACACAGACACCCACTCCTTCTCACACTCCAGAATCCCATAGAACCCCTAAACTGGGACTTATAATATATATGCCAAGAACCTGTAGGGTTAAAAAAAGGATAGAAAGAAAAATAAAATAAATATATAAATAAAAGAAAATATAAAAAATATTTTTATAGGTCGGGCGGTGGTCAAGGCGCATTTAATCCCAGTACTTGAGAGGCAGAGGCAGGCGGACTTCTGAGTTCGAGGCCAGCCTGGTCTACAGAGTGAGTTCCAGGACAGCCAGGGCTACACAGAGAAACCCTGTCTCGAAAAAAAAACAAAAACAAAATAAAAAAATTTTTTTTTTTACAAATGAATTCTGAATAGCCTGTGAGGGGCACCTGGAAGAAACACTGCAAACAGTTAACTAGTTCCTTACAACATGGTTAGTGCTAACCAAAAGTCAAAATACCATATAAATTCTGAGTCCGTAAATAGACAAAAATATTAGGAAAAGCGAGAAAAGTTATTTTATTGCCTGTCTAATAAATCATATGTAGAAATGATCTAGGTTGACGAGTATCTTCACGTTTCTGAGGATGATGAATGCTGGAATCTCTGCTCCTGGTTATTATCTTTAAAGAGATTCTTGGCTGTCAAGCCCCAGCTCCCCCACTGTGCCTGCCCTCTGAATGGTTGCCAGGCATTCTTTTAGGGCACCAACCCCCAACCCCCACAAGTCAGTCTGAAAAGGCCTTGGCCAGCCCCGTTCCTTTTGTCAATCAGCATTCACCTAGTAGTCCTAGGGGGTGGGAGAAACCATGGCGACCGCAAAGCTGGCAGGCAGGAAGCTGTTTACTGGTCTTGGAACCCCTTCGCTAAGGGTTAGGAAGCCAATGAGCCTTCGTCCCTACCCAACAGTCAGCCAAAAAGTTGGGAACGAAAACATTGGTATTCTGGGTGCTGATCAATCCAACACACGTTTATGGGTTCTCATTATGTGAAGCATGTTGGGGGACAAAGGGGCAGCTCCCCCACTCCCATCCCCCGTGCCCCAAGAGGAGGACCCCTGAAGTAGCAGAGAGAACACCAGAAAGCTTACACAGCCTAAGAGCAGGCTGGGAGAGTGTGGAGGAGTGGGCTTGCCTATGACAGAGGGAAAATCTCCACGCCAGCCACCCTGCAGACTTCGAACTGGTCCAGTGGATGGGCTGAGAAGAAAACAGGCAGGAAGGACGTTCCAGGGTTAGAGAGAGTTTCTGCAATGCCCAGAGGCAAGGGCAAGCAAGTGGCTTTTGAAAGCAGCAGACACTGGAAGCCGGGGAACCCTGACAGTGCAGAAGTGAATGATGAGAGATCACCAGGGAAGATTGCGTTGAGGGCAGACAAGCAGGAAATCCAGTGACCAAAAACACCCATGGGTGCAGACAAAGCCACTACCCCCCTCCCAACCCCTAATTAACTAATTAGAAATTACTTCAGAAAGGTTTTTTTCTGACCAGGAAAATTGACTCCTAGTGAGACAGAGTCTAAATACTGCTACTGAACTTCAACTCCAAAAAAAGGCTCCAGGCTATCTTGATGAGACTGCTCTTTCCACAAGGATGCTTCAGGGAAGCACATGCAGGAGCTTGACTTTCATCCCAAGTGGAACCCAGGCCTCTCTGCTGCATGTTATGGTGTCTGTCTGGACTAAGGGGTTACCTTCCTAATCCTGTGTTGTTCTGTGGGGACCTTGGTGGGAGTTGGGATTTCCACCAGTGGTCTCCCCCCGCCCATGTTGGTGGAGATCACAGTTGGAGCTGGAACTCTAGTTCTGTCTCAGCAATAGTAAGGAGTCCCCACATACCTTGGTTGTCAGTGGAGGCAAGTGATATGTATATAAAAAGATAGAGAGGGAATATGTTTTGGTGGATATGTGATGAGGTATGGGGGAAGGGGGTACCTTGGCAGGCCCATGCTGAGGCATCCCCTCCCCCTGAGTGCCAAGCAACAGGACAGTATAATATAGAATAGAGTTTATAGTGTATTCATAGTGTATAGTGTATTCATGGCATGGGGAGGGGAGTTGAGAGGGTAGTAGAGGCAGAGAAAGCAGAGAAAGAGGGCAGAGAAGAGAAGTAGAGGTGGGTCATGAGCATGTGGGGGGGAAGAGAGAATGGAGGGGGGGAGGGCAAGGGGACAGAGCCGGAGCTGGAAGGCAAGAGCAAGTGCATGAGAGAGTGGAGGGGGCAAGCAGCCCCTTTTATAGTGAGTCAGGTATACCTGTTGCCAAGTAACTGTGGGGCGAAGCTTAGACACAATGCTAACAGCAAGTGCAAACTCTATACTTTCCTTCAGTTGACAGTGTCCAGGAGCCACCTGTCCTTGCCTTTAGATCTCGGAGAACATTGGCTGAAATAACAAATTTTAATGAAACTCACATATGCTCTAAATACATTTGGTACTCACTCCCTTGTCATACCAAGAACAAGAAAATTTCAGTAATAATAATAATAATATCAATAGGGCTGTGTTTAATCCCTAGCACTCCTGTAAAAAGCCAGGCATGGTGACCTGTGTCTGCAATCCCAGGGCTGGGGAGGCTGGGACAGATCTCTGGGCCTCGCGGAGTATCCAGTCTAGAAGTAACAGTGAGCTCCAGGTTTCACGAGAGTCTGCCTCCAAGCTAAGATGGAGAGTGATTGAAGATAAATGGCACCAACTGCTAGCCACCATGTACATGTGCATATGCACCTGTACATATATGTGCACACACACACACTCCACGTACTCACACACCAAAGGAGTTTAAGCAACTGTAATAAGAATGCTTCAGTGAGCAACTACAAACGTGTTTGAAACAAATAAAGTAGAAACTCTCAGTGGAAACATGGTGATTCCAGTCTGGTAGGGTGGCTCAGGGCTAGTGTATGGGCCTCAGTGGAAACATGGTGATTCCAGGGCTGGTGGGGTGGCTCAGGGCTAGCGTATGGGCTCCAGGTATATGCGACAACCATTCAATCCACAGCTCCATAAACATGATGTAAAGGAGAACCAAATGGAAATGTATGAACTGAAAACTACAGCAGATAGAAAGCCCAGTGGGTGGCCCAGAAGCAGGTAAGTTCGAGATCAGGGGGCTAGGGAAGTAGAGAGAGTTCTGTTTGAAAAGGGGGAGAATTCACCCTGGGGAAAGAGTTCCAGGAACCCTCATCCAAGAGACACCCCAATGTTTCTGTGTCAGAAGCAGGACTGAAAAAAGTTCACGGAAACAATATTTGCTGAAAACTTTGCAAATTTTGCAAGAGACCTAGCTTCAGAGCCAAGAAGTGAAAGTTGAGCAGAATAAACCCAAAGAAATCGAGCCAAGACATCACAATTAAACTACTAAACTACTTAAGTAGTTTTAGCTTGAAGTAAAGACCAAGAAAAAAGAACCTTGAACAAATCAGGAGGGACACACTTTACCTGATGAGGTAGGAGTGAGGGGAGTAGGCACACAGAGGAGTTCCTGTTGGAGGTGACAGGGGCACAGAATCAACACAGAATTTCTTTTTCAGCAAAAATGCCTCCAAATGCCAGACACACTTGGAATTAGAAATTGGAGACAGAAAAATGGTGTTTGAGCATAGCCTGGGTACACACTGAAATCCTACCTAAAAGAACAAAACAAATCCTTTATGAATGAAGAGACAGTAGACACACATCAGAGGAAGTTCGTCATTGGAACGCTGTTATGAAAGGTAACGAAAGCGTGGGAGCACATGCCTGTGATCTGAGCACCTCAGAGACTGAGGTGGGAGGACCCAGTTTAAGGCTGGACCGGGCCAGATAGCAAGATCTGGTTCAGCCTGGTCTACATAGTATCATAAACAGCAGCAAATAATGACCAAGTGAAGTTCTCACACAGAAAGGAGAGACAGAGGAAATCTCCACTATGTGAGCAGATACACGAGGAAGCACTGAGGGCTCTCCTTGTGTCTTCTGAACTACGTTGATAACTCCATTGGGGGGGGGGGCTCTAAACGCAGAAGAAATAAGGAAAGGGCTTGTCAGTGGGGAGGGGTAAGGGAGAGACTGGGAGGTGGCATTTCTGTATGGCACTCAAACTGGCAAAATGGTGACACCATTTATGCATATGCTAAAATATGTAGAAAGTTTAAAGATATATACAGAAGTACAAGATAAGTAAAAGTGAGATTCTTTTTTTTTTTAAAGATTTATTTATTATTATATATAAGTACACTGTAGCTGACTTCAGACACACCAGAAGAGGGTGTCAGATCTCATTATGGGTAGTTGTGAGCTACCATGTGCTTGCTGGGATTTGAACTCAAGAAGGGCAGTCAGTGCTCTTACCCACTGAGCCATCTCGCCAGCCCCCAAAAAGTGAGATTCTAAAGGACATAAGCAGACCACAGGAAGGCAGACATTAAAAAAAAAGAAGAAAAAAGAAAAAAGAAAAATCAGGCTTGAGCCACAAAGTATCAACAAGGTATCAACAAAGTATCAAAGGGCATAACTGGTTTAACTTAATTAAAAGATGGACTGACAGAATGAATTTTAAATTGACTCAGTTACATGCCATCTATAAGAAAAATTCCAATTTAGTGACATAAGTGGGTTGGAAGTATAAGGACAGGAAGGTTAGATTATGTGAACATCAATTGAAAAAGAAGACCCAGCTATGCTAATGATAAGCAAAGGAAGAGAGAAGTGTCAGAACCGGACAAATGTACCCACAAAGAGGACTTATAAATGTGCACACCGAATAAAACTAAAATGTAAAAACTGCCCTGCAGTGACTTTTAGGAGTGAAGAAAGCTGTCATTTTTTTTCTTTCTTTCTTTCTTTCTTTCTTTCTTTTTTTTTTTCTTTTTTTGGTTTTTTTCAAGACAGGGTTTCTCTGTATAAAGAAAAAGTTTCCCTGTATAAAGTTTCCCTGGCTGTCCTGGAACTCACTCTGTAGACCAAGCTGGCCTCGAATTCAGAAATCCACCTGCCTTTGCCTCTCCCAAGTGCCGGGACTAAAGGTGTGCGCCACCACTGCCTGGCTGGGACGTTGTCATTTTATGGTTTGATTTCCTATTTCTAAAAGATCCAGTCTAAGATACAAGTAAAAATGTATCTGAGGTTTTCCTCGGGGTTATACAGAATAAGGGAGAAGCAGGCGGGCTGTTTAGAATAGTTAGCCAACAGTAGGTCCCATGCCACATGGGGTAGACATGTGGATTCTGTTTTTGTTCTGTTTGAGGCAAAGTCTCATGTAGCCGAGGCTGGCTTTGAACTCATGCAGTTGAGGATGACCTTGAACAGATCTTCTGGCCTCCTTTTCTGAGACATTTGGGTTGCTCCGGTAGCCGTTGGGCAGGTTAGGCTCCTGACTTTGCAGACACACTTGGTGTGAATCTTCGATGTTCCTTATCTTAGTGACCTTGGACCAGTTATTGAACTTTTTAACCCTGCAGGGTGGGTATCAGATGCAGATAGATGATGCTGCCAGGAAAGAATGTAAGGGAAGGAAAGGGAGGTGTTTTATGGCCACTTCACCTGTAGGAGACAGGACGAAAAGTTAGACGAGAGAGGCACAGTTGCAGGTGGGTCAGCATGCCAGAATCCAGGAAAAGATTTCAACCTTGTAGCACCTAAGAGTTGAGAAGAAGCCCTTCCCTTAGGGTTGATGTTCAGGCCTTTGCTGATAATGGCTTTGGTTCTGTGGAGAGCATGGGCTCAAATTCAGTGATGAGAAACAAGGCACGGTGCTCAGAACAGTGGTAGCAAGGAGAAGAGAAGCGGTGGCCCGACGGGAGGGGCTTTAGTGAGGTTGAGGATCAGAGAGGAATTTGAGAGGAAGGTGCTGGAGGACCTGTTTCCAACCCTGGATTCTGGGGGTGGTGCTGTGCGCACGAGTGTGCAAATGTATCATTGACATTCTGTCGCCATGCTAGGTGTGTACTCAGAAGTGCCCGTTCTAATGTGGCTGCTGCGCCAGACAGCACATCTGTTTTCAGTGTTCAGTGGAAGCACAGAGCTGTCTTTCCATGGCAGCTGCACTGCCTCTCACCCTCCAGCAATGCAGTGGTTCCAGGTTCTCCACAGACTCTCCAGCACCTGCATGCTTTATTTGCTATGTTGAAACAGTCATCCTCTGAGATGTCAGGTGATGTCTGGTCAGAGTTTTGACACATCAATGAAGAAAAGTATGGGGTATATGTGTGTGTGTGTGTGTGTGTATACACACATATATATAGTGTACATATATACTTCTATATATACATGCACACATATATGTAACAGAGTATTATTTAACCTTAAAAGGAAGGAAGGTAATCCTATCTTAGGCTACAATGTGGGCACACCTGAGGAACATTACCCTCAGTGAAACAGAAGGACACATGCCAAGTAATTGCACGTCTGTGCTTCTATGAGGTGGCTAAAATTGTCTCATAGAAGCAAAGAATACAGGGTGGTGTCCAGGGCTGGAGTGAGGCTTGAGGACACCATTGATAGTTTAATGGGTGTGAAGTCCCTGTGATCTCTACTAGAGACTTCAGGCACACTGTGTCTACAGTTGACAAGGCGGTATAGTGCCCTCCAGCATTTGTGCAGATGGTGGATATCACATTTAATGTTTTTGTTTGTTTGTTTTGTTTTCCCCACAAAAATAAAGGGACACCAGGGAACTCTTAGGAGAGACAGATCACATATTACCTTGAATTGGTGATGGGATCCCAGGTATTCATAGAGTTCAAAGCTCATCAAAATAGACATATTAACTACATGCAGATCCGTGTGTATTAATCATACCTCAAAGCTGGAGAGAGGGGGAGAAGGGGTGGAGGGAAAGAGGAGGGCCGGTCTGTCCTTAGTAGAAAGGTGGTCTCAAGAGCAAGATGGGAAGTCATTCCAAGCAGATTGGGACTGTACCCAAGGCTGCAATGTCTGTCCTGAGAGCCCCCTCTTCCTTTTGGGTTTTATTTGATACCCATTCAAAAGAAAGGGACAGCAGAGGAGAATCAGGAATTATAAAGACTGACTATCTTATTCAGCATGATGATGGAATCATGATGTTTTAAAAGGTTAGTTTCTTGCTCTCTATTGGCTCTAGCTTGTTTATAGATGGACTATGTTCAGGATTCGCTTTACCCTGTGGGGAATCCAAGGATTACTTCTTTGTTCTTCTAGAGAGAGGCTCTGAAGCAGATCTCTTAGGAATCCAAGTGCTGTGTCAGGCACACCTATGCTTGCTCATCCTTGACTAGATGTCCTCCGGTAGATGTCATTAGTCATTTGGGATGGTGAAGCATTGAGCAGCATGCTAACAATCCCTTGGCAGGGAGATTATGTTCCTATTTCATTATTCTCAAGAGTGACCAGTCTGCAGTGACTCGTTCACACCCACGGGGAAGCATGTGTGTCCAATCTGGAAATCCCTGGGGAGAATGACATTTCTCCATCCCTGGGTGTGGGGTACAGGTGCTTTGCCCAGTCCCTGTGGACTGGAGGGCTCAGGAGGTAAGTCCTGCAAGGTCAGTTTTGTCTGAGGCTGCTACCAGCTGGGTGTTGTTTGAGAGGGTTGCGCAACAGTAGTTAGTGGGCGATGTTGTTGGCAGAACCTGAGCGAGGAGGAGCCTTCCGGAGGGCATTTAGGTCATGGGAGCATGCCCATAGAAGGGATGAATGCTGGTCTTGTAGGAACCCCTAGGTTGTGATAAGCAGCCTGACGCATCCCCTGACTCACTATCTCTCTCTGCCTTGCATATGATCCCTCTCTCTCACATCCACTACCACCATGAAGCTGCCCTCCATGTCCCGATGACCTAGAAAGCCCTCAGTGCTCAGCAATGCTAGAAACCTCCAAATCACATAGTCTCTGGCACTTTGTTACAGTATCATGAAATGGGCCAAGATATCTGTATAAGACTTCCTCCCTCTTTTCTTTAAAAAAATTATTATTATTTTTTTTGCCCGGCGGAGGTGGCGCACGGCTTTAATCTCAGCACTTGGGAGGCAGAGGCAGGCAGATTTCTGAGTTCGAGGCCAGCCTGGTCTACAGAGTGAGTTCCAGGACAGCCAGAGCTATGCAGAGAAACCCTGTCTCAAACAACAACAACAACAACAACAACAACAACAACAACAACAACAAAAAATATATATATATTTTTTCCCCACACAGGGTCTTCATATGTAGCCCAGGCTAGCCTAAAACCCCTTTACTACGTAGCCAATGCTGACCTCTTCTTGCCTCTGCTGCGCCCTAAGGAGAACCATCAAGGTTGAACTGACAGAGAATTTCCCAGAGTTGTATGAGCATCTGTCTCCAAGCTGAGGGTGCTAACCTCAGCCTTTGCTGGTGCCCACACCTGTGGGCACTAGTACCTATAGTAACTGCTACCTCTCCAGAAAAAACTTACTAACACATCAGATCTCTAGTGGTGATGATGTGGGCCTGGAGAGAACAGAACCACACAGTGTACACAGAAGCTGAGGCAACAGGGTCAAGCTTTATTGGAGCAATCATATTCACGTTTGCACTGTTCACCATAGGTGGAAAGCCGAATTTTAAAAAGGGCCCCCACTTCCTTCAGTTCCATTCATATTTAGCAAATGGCAATGCACATTGTCCAATGAACACATCCCGCCTTAGGAGCCCACACTAGCTCATTAAACTGTCCTCAGACAGTATGAAAACAATATTTATAAAATGCCAGACCCTTTGCAAATTCAGACTTTAGATACTTGGGGTGCACTTGTAAAGCTAACTTTGTTTATTTTTTTTTCCAGGTAAGGAAGGCCAGTCATTAAAAAAATACTTTATATAAATTCAAAGTCAGAACTAAAATATTCATTCCTATAAAAATATCTTACTGATAAAACTATTAATTTCCAGATAAATTGCTCTTTATAAACAAGTTATATAAATTTTCAGGAAATACTAAGTCCTACAGTTCACATAGGACTTGTCTAAGTGACCTCAAGGCCCAGTTGTCATGAGGGCTTGGTTTTCAGAGATAGACCACAATTTTGACTTACATGGTGTGTGAACAGTTCAGGTGTTCTATGATAATCAAACTGAAGTATCTATTGTCTACGAGTCACTTATAGACAAACTCTTGACCTAGAGAAGGAGGTGTGTCAGATCAATGTTGTCTACAAAGAGGGTGCATGCTCAGAAGGGCTCACCTACACTTGACCTTGAAATGCTTAACTTGGGAAACTTGTGATTGCATTCTGACCGCTATCTGAGATCAGCTCATTCATTTCATTCTGCTTGCTCTCTTTCAGGGCATGGTTGGGGTGGTTTCTCTGTGCCTGTGTTCGTTTGGATCTCCTAAAACACAATTTAAGCAGCAAGTAACACAACTCGGCCACATTGAGCAGCATGCAAATCACAGATGCAGAAATCATAAAAACAGTGAACACCGTTTTCTCGGTTGGCCTCGAAATAAAGCAGTCCACGAGATTGGGGCAGGGGTCGATGCCACACTTCAGTACCCAGGGCAGGTGGTACCCATTGTAGAGGAAGTAGAACACATACATGAAGGCGGCTTCGAAAATGATGCGGAAGAAGATGCTGCTGGTGTACGTCCACCACAGGGAGCCCTCGATGCGCACCTTCTGCCGTTTGATGTCCTCCAGGTCTTTAAACTCGTTCCTCTTCTCCCCACGTATAAACTTCCGGGCAGTTTCATGTCTGTAGTAGGCCACATGCATGGCCACCAGCAGCGCTGGGGTGGACACAAAGATCAGCTGCAGGGCCCAGAGGCGGATGTGGGACACCGGGAAGAAATGGTCATAACAGACGTTCTTGCACCCTGGTTGCAGAGTGTTACAGACAAAGTCCTCCTGCTCGTCACCCCACACTTCCTGGGCAGCCACCACTAGGATCATGACTCGGAAAATAAATATGACCGTGATCCACACCTTCCCTATGCTGGTCGAGTGCTTGTTCACGCCACCGATGACAGTGTGCAGGGTCCCCCAGTCCATCGTGCAGGTTTATTCTTAAACAGATTAAAAAGAAGCGAAGCTAATTAGTAGAGGGCACCTCGGAGTTAACTGACCAATACCGTATTGAAATTACGAGGGGGTCATGGGAATCTAAGCAAGTCCCACTCGCCTAGTCTGCTACTTACTGTGTGTTTCTGAGAAGGGACACCCATGATAAACCACAAATAACAAATAGTGGACAAACTTCATTTATTCCCTGCATGAGGTATCATCAACCAGACAACTCCCTTATTAGGTGAAGGGTTTCAATAGGTACTTGATTTCACTTTTTGCATAATAACTGTGCCTTTCACATGCAAAGTAAGTCATGTAAATTCAACTGAACTCAGGTTGTACTTTAGGCTGCTGTTTGTCATTAACCCACCAGGTAAACAAACACACGCTCAAGTTCCTTTTCCTCACCGTGCAAGCACACATACCTTATATCAGGGTGGTTTTATTCAAGGACTCAGGTTTTAGTCCTAGGGCTTGTCCAAGCCACAAAACACAGCAAAAACCACTCATTAGAATCACACATTCTGGTTAACTCAGCAGACAAGAAGAAACGATGCCATCAATTGTCCTTTTGCAGTGTATATTTAGATTTTTTTTTTTTTTTTTTAGCTCGAATGGCCCATCTGCTACAATCACGTGCTCTTAGGAAAGTTAATATCTTCAACTACCTCTTCCAAAAGAGAATCACAAGGTTTGACACAAACTGTTTCCTTGTTCTCTGGTGGAAGCAGGCCATGTGTCCAGGTCCCATTGCACTAGAGGCCATAGCAGCCCTGGGCTGTCCTCCCTTGGCAGAGAAAAGACCTCCTTCTGTCTACGGCACTGGTCCTCAGCCTTCCTAATCCTGGGACCCTCTAATACCGTTCCTTATGTTGTGGTGACCCCCAACCACTAACTTTATTTTTGTTGCTACTTCATGACTGTAACTTTGATTCTGTTATGAATCATAATGTAAACATCTCTGTCTTCCAGTGATCTGATGAGCCCTGTGAAAGGTTCCTTCGACCCCCGAAGCACTTGAGAACTGCCTCGCTATGGCGGTAACTCTTGCTGCTACGGATTCTCCGGGAGTTTCACATCTTGCATCCTGATCGCACTCCCTTCCTAATCCTTCCATGTTTGCTCCCCATTCTTGTGTCCCCTGAAAAAGTACTGGAAATAAAAATAAAAAAGAAAGAGAAAAATAACTGCTGTCTATATACTCACTAGCGCATGATCAAACGCTCAATGGCCAGGCTCCCTAAAAAGAATTGAGCCCTTCCCACACTGCACCCTGCCCAGAAGCCATCAATTGTGGAGATCGATTCAGCATCCCAATCATTCTTTTAAAGAGTTCTCTTCAGTGGCTTCCTGTCTACAAACAGCCACTTCCTATCTCACGTGACCAAAAAGAAAGAATTGGATGGCAAGCTCTTAAAAAAAAAAAAAAAGGTGTGTATGAGTGTGGGGTAATGAATGACAGACACTGGGCATCCTTAGAAACAAGGACCCTCAAGAAACTTTTCATCTACTTGGAGGTGATAAGAGAGTCACCAAAGTCCTTTTGTTGCTGGTATCAGGAGAACTTTCTCTTCTAAGTGGGTGAGGAGCCCGGTCCCCTTCTCCCAAGTTATCGAGGTCCACGGCCTTCCCTGAGCACTGCTGGCCACTCTTCACCTGACCACCGCGCCCCTTGGAACGTCCCTGGTTTGACTAATTTTAGAGTCTAAACTTTTCTCAGAGAGCCACCTGGTAGCTGCCATGTCCATGTATTTGTGTGCTGCTCTCTGCTCCTGCCAGGTCAGACAGTGGCATCTGAGGTGCACGCAATGCGGGTGAAAGCAGGTATGATAGGGTATATCTGGAAATTTCCCTGTTTTGGTTCCAAGAATTTGTCCCCCTGCCATGGGCCAGAACATCGAAATGTTCGTTGCTGACTACATGCGAGTACAAGAGAGGTATCACACAAGAGTGAGTGGATTCTTCCAGCCACATTGAACTTTAGCTAAAACCTCAACTCCAGTACAGGTGTTAAACGGATGCAATGACTTTAATTTAGCCTGAACTGGTTAAATCTTAATTTTTTTTTAGTAAAAAAGAAGAACTGAATTTCATCATCAAGGATTTGCAAAAGTGCCCTTGTTGTGAAGGGCAGGTGACGGTGGGGGACCTACAGCCACAGAGAGATGGGGACAATTCAGATGGAAGGTGAATGGAGAGGCCTAAATCTGTAAAACAAAAAGGAAATGGGAAGACAAAATAAAACATGCACACTGTGAAAAGGAGAGAGACTGTGCTCCAAGCACCAGGCTCGGATCACATTGCTATGTTTAGCTTTGGGTGCTGCTTTGTTTTTGAGACAGTCTCATGTAGCCCAGACTGGCCTGGATCTCCCGATTCTGCTTCCTGTACCTCGGGAAAGTTGGGTTTACAGACATGTGCCTCACAGCAGACAGTACCACTTTAATTGTCAACCAATAAAACATCTCTATTGATTTATTCCTAATGCTGGGGAATTGAACCCCAGAACTTTGTATGTGTTCAGTGAAGAATCTACCAGCCGAACTATATCCAGGAGCCTGACCTAGGATATTTTCTGTTTAACCTCCAGTGAAGTTCTCAAATGGTGCCGTTTAACTATTTTGTAATAATTATTACAGCAATGGCATGGACAACATCTTAGGTATAACTAGTGTTTGTAGACATCTCATAACATCAGTAACATAGTTGATCCTTACAGTTCATTTAATAGTGCACCGCAGCTCTGTAGGAGGAGCTCTGTTATCAGCAGGACATTAGTGTCTTTCCTCTTACTGTGGAAAAAATGACTGAGGCTACATGAGAACAGAGTGTCCAGGTTCCCATTTCCTGGTTTGGGGAAGATCCTGGTATTCCTGCCTAGGGCACCTGTGGGAGTGTAGGCAGGTGGTGGAATCTTGAATGAGAGTCTCTTATTTCACAAGGGGAGCTCCTAAGAGGCCCAAGACAAACTAGTTTGAGGGCCTGACCTGTGGGCACCTGGCAGTAATGTTGGTGGTTGTAGCAGAAAGATTCAAACCCTGTGCTGATCTGGAGCTGAGAAGCTGGACAGAAGTGTTTGGCATTAACGGAAGCCTGGGGGCTTGAAAACTTGAAATAGGCTCTCCATAAAGCTATGATGCTTAGCCCCAGAAGCCTTTGGTTAGAGGCGGGTCATTGGGAAGCCACAGTCCCAAGGCTCCACAACTTAAGAGTATTAAAAATTCTCTTTTATTTAGTACATACTCCATGCCTCAAAGACTTTCATTGCCCACCATAAGTATCTGTGTAGTTTAAAAAAAAAAAAAACCTTCATCTTAAATAATACAAATTATGGAAATTAAGTTTTAGTCCTTGCTGAAAGTCACTGTATCAAATTTCCTTAAGTGCTGCTTCTGTGCTCTGGAGGCATGTCAGTAAGTGACAATGGGGAGCAGAAGTGTGTAAGTTTTGAAGTTCACACATACTTTGCCACAGCTGTTCCCCCATGAGGCCTTGCTTGTTTTAAAATGTCCTCTTGTTAACCAATTAGCACATAACTCCCAGTTTGCTCAACAACTTGCCCAATGGATGAGTTTTATCAATTAAATCCTTTCTCTTTCCCCCAGGGCTGCAACATCCGTGGGGTTTGAATGGTCCTGTTGTTAGAGGTCTGCTCCCTCTGTAAGCTCTCTATCATGTCTCTTGGCACTGGTCACCTGACATCTTGGAAACAAATGGACCAGACAGGGTTTGAATGAATGTTGAGGGACTGAAGTCAAGAGATCATGTTTTCTCCCTAAGAACATTGGTCCCACAATCCTAGAAGCAGGACAGGCAGAGACAAATGCTAGCATTAGCTTTAATGTTTGTCCCCCATGACTCTGGGCTTCCAAGACTTTCTTTCTATTTGCCTACCATACCTAAATAGAAGATAACCAATTTTCAATACACTTACTTAATTTATTACTAACAGCTAAGAATTTAGCTGTGTGTGGTGGTACATGCCTATAATCTTAGCACATGGATAGCTGGGCAGAAGGGTTGGAAGTTCCAGGCCCTCTTGGGCTACAGGATCCTATCTCAAAAAAATACTTCAAACCAAACAAAAACTACAAAGGAAAGCAACCTCATTGAGCAATGGTTCTCAACCTTCCTGTGACCCTTTACACACATGTTCCTCACATGATGACCCCAACCCTAAAATTATTTTTGTTGCTACTTCATAACTGTAATTTTGTTACAGTTACAAGTCATAATGTAAATATCAGGTATTTACAGGGGTAGGTTGACCCCAAAGGGGTCATGTCCCACAGATTGAGAACAACTACTTTTAAAGGAAGACATGGGAATTCTAAATCATCAAGGAAAACAAGGTTAAACTTAAATATTGATGTGTTTAGCCTACTGGTCACTCAAGACAATCGGGTAAAAAGCAGGGCACCTGATTCAAGGCCCCTTCCTGAAAAGCAATAAAGACTTGTTTGTTTGTAACAGACAGAGTGAGAAAAGGGGCTATTACTATTTTCCGTAGTTCACTCTGGCCCTAATTGGCTGCACCAAGGAAGGGCACGAAGTGAACTTGAGCCAGTCCTTTCCATCAGTGAAATGACTCTTGCGGTTTCTTTGTCTAGACCGTGTCATTCATTCCTGAGGGTGTCTTTCATAAAGCCTTGGGTATCTGCCCTACACAGCAGTTTTGCAGGGGTCCAAAGCAAGACAGTGGAGATCACCTTACAAGTATTAGGAGCCAGTTTAAAGTGAAGGTTAGTTTGGGGGTGGGGAGGGTTTCCTGAGTCCTACACTTCTCTATACATGACTTCAGCATCTGGGAAAGTCTGGCCCATTTCTGGAGACTCTTCCCTGCCCAAAGAGCCCCATGAGGAGTGGACGTGGTGAACAACTGAAGATTAGAGGGCGTGTTCCTCCTGGCCTGCCTTCTCAGTGGGCAGAGACACCGTGGCCAGTGGGAGACAGATGGAAGACAGGGCCTGGGAAGTTCCTGCATCCTGCCACCCTGTTGTCCTTGCAGATACACAGGACCTTGAGGCATCTTCAGCTAAAGAGGAGAGGAAGCAGCCACCACTCTGAATAAAGGTCACTAATGCAGAAGTCATTTCTCAAGTTACTGCAGCCCCCAGAACCCTTTGCTGCCTGCAGTGAATATGCTTCGGTGGGGCCACAGCTGGTGGGAGGAGCCTTTTCAGTGAAAATCAAACTATTAACTGTTTCTTTGTATACCAGAGAAGTTCATTTAATCTGACAGCTTCCTGGCTTGCCTATAAGGAACAAATACATAGATATGCTTAGCCCCATAGATGTCACCTTACAAGAATGTGGCTCCATTTAGATTTAGGAAGACAAATCACATCTATTTTGTGATGTATTTAATTACAGTGCATAACTCTATGCTCAGTTATGAGCATTATATTGATATTGATATTATAATTCCAATGTTAAGTATTTACCACTAAAGATACAGCGGTGTGCTCACTTTTGGGACATACTATTATGAAGAGGTTTTGTTCTTCCTTTGATATTTCAAATAAGCTGGGTCTACTTTCGTCCCAGCAGTGATTCGATTCCTTGATCATTTTTACAATCCTGTACAGGTCTTGCTACGTATTTCTAACTGGCTCATAGGGTGACCTCAAACTCATAGGAATTCTCCTGTCTCAGCCCTCAAGAAGCTATATGCCATAGTGACTGGCTTTTGAAACTTTTGTTATTTGAAGGCGGAGGACAATCTTATTAGAGTTGAAGAGAAACCATCAGGACAGGTGAGTTGTGATTGTGAGCAGCTGCCAGGAGGAGGGGGCAGCCAGGAGGGGAGAAAGCCTTGCCTTCTCTGTTAGACCTGCATGTTCAGCAAGGAGGATCTGAAGCTTTTTACTTAGGAATTTAATTACAGCTGGCTAAATGGTGTCATTTTAACTCTGTGGAAGACAGAACCCAAACGAAACCCCTCAGCACACAGAGAGAGCTCTCTTTTTCTAGATCAATCTATAGTACACTTTGGAAAAAACAAAAACTTGCTGCTGATTTAATAGACCCAAGAGGAAAGCACTCTCCCTCCAATGCCCATGCGAGCTCTGTAGAGTTGAAGGTACCAGAAAACCAGGTTCAAGAAAACATCCAAACCTGAGTCTCGTTCCCAAGGACTTCCAGCACCTCCAGCTCAAGGGCCACTGCAAAATCCCTCTGCAAGGACTTGCGGCTTTCCTGTCTACTCTAGACGTCAGCAGTGTTAGTGGTGGTGGCACCGCGTGGCTGCTCTGTTTAGGGTGGCAGTGGGAATGTCACCTGTGGAATGAAAAGTAAATCATTGTCACCAATGTTGTCAAGTTCTGTGCAAGTTCATTGGACGAACTTTATATCACCGGACGCCTTAACGGGTAAATTTGGAAACTGTCCGTTTTCCTCGCTTTGTACTCCTCTGCCCCATGAAGGACTCTCCCCAGGAGAGCTTTCTTTCTCTGTGAATCACAACAGCAGCGGTGGTGATGATAATCCACTATCCTCAAACCCAACTCCCAAGTAAGAAAAAAGTGGTAGAATTAGAGAAGCTGGGTACAGCCACACACACCCCCAATACCTGAGTTTTTTTTAAAAAAAAGAAGAAGAAGCAGCAAATCTGAAAGGTCGTCCTTTAATCGAGAACTCTCTAGAAATCTCAGGTGGCCCCAGAGACAACCTGATAGTCCAGTTTGAAATTTAATGACGCAAACCATTGGGATCTGTGATTTCAAAACAGTGAGTAGTGATGGCATCAGGTTTAGGATTCATCTACCTTGTCAACATCCACTCGGCGCCAACGAGACCTCTGCTGTGCCTTTAGATTGAAGAATGGGCAACCCACAAAACTGAGTTTCTTCTTCCACTCCAGTTCTAAACGACAATTAACTTCAACATCCCTTCCCTAGGCCTTCTTAGCAGTTGCCCATTCCAAGCAAGGCTCTCCCCTCTCCAAACATTTCCTTTAGATTCAATTACAATGAGATGACTCTGAAAGAGGTAAGGGGGGCTCCTGGGATCCAGTTTCACTCTCCCAGATCAAGCAACGGCTCCTGAAAATCCCACCTAGGATAGTGTAAGATTATGGCCTGGGGGGCCAGAAAACTTGGGATACAATCAACCTCCCCATGATTGTACCCTGCTTAGCCAGTGCACCCACATCCAGATTCCATGGTGAGGATGTGCAACTCAAAGTTTTCTTTCTATTGATGAAATGGTTGAAAGACCCTCCCCAACTCTTCTCCTTATCTCACACTGGCAGAGAGAAGAAGAAACAAAGAACAAAGTCACCACGGGATTTTACCTTTCAGTAACAGCCACCGGTGTGATCTGGGTTGGTAGACCAGTCTTCTGGGCCTCAAGTCCCCCGTGTGAGGTGAACTGGAATCCTTCACACCCCCAGTTATGTGACAGGCTAACACCCAGGAGCTCTCTCCATCACTGCCTCCCTTGCTTGGCAGAGTTCAGACAACCCCCCCCCCCCCCAAAGACTCCACTGGATCCAAAGAGCTGACAAAGCTCTCCACAGGGGCCGTTCTGAGCAGCACCCTGCGGTTCTAAGGAAACTGCATCGGGACAGGACGTTTTTCTTCTAGAACACTGGTTAGATTCTGCTAGAACTGGGGCAAAGAAAGCGTTACATCTACTTGAAAGAAAACAAGGCTGCAGCGGTAAACTTAATAAGGCACAGACTGACTCAAGTCTCCTGGTTGGTGTCCCTTACCACCACTGCAGGTCCACGACTTCCCAGTGTCCATAGCTGTATGAAGGCCACACTCTCTGAGACCGGAGGCCTGGTCTCCAGGAATAGAAGGGAGCCCAAGACTGCAAACCCCAGGCTTCTAACACCCGGGACTAGGGCTCATTCAGGAAGTATTACCCGCATCTGAACTTTTTAATCCGACATGTCACCAACTACTTTTAATTACTACTGTGAACTCTACTGTCATCTTCGTTTCATAAGTTCCCGAATCTTAATCATGCAGCCTGAATGGGCATTTCTCTCCAAGTCGCAGGGTTTGACTGACAGTAAACATCATTCCTTGCTCTGCCTTTTGCTCGCTCCCTAAATCCAAGCGGAACAGGTCAGTGACAGCCCAAAACCAGCAAAGGAAATGAGAAAAGGGACTTAATCCAGACTCTGGTCACTTTAAACAACCTGATGTATTTATAAAACCTGTCATGCAAGTCAGAGGGGCATGGTGCATACAGAAGTCAAACTAGTCCATCCCAGTTCCTGATGCAGTGCACGAGGGAGGGGGCGGCGCGGGTAACAACCACGCCGCTGCGGTTCTAGTCCCCGGGGGGCGCGCAAAGGCGGGATGCCGATGGGAGGCAGATAAGGATGCGGGCACCCCCCGCACGGACAAGACTCTGCCTGTAACCGCCGACCCACCTGGAGACACTCGCCAGCCCCGCGACCCACAAATCTGGCGAGGAAGGGGACAGACCTTTACCTGCCCGGGCTTCTCGGAGGAAGTGCTCCCACTCGCGCTTACCTGCTGGGTGGGAGCCAGCTCCCGGCTCGCAGCGACACCCAGAGCTCCTGCTCTGCGCGTAGGTTGGATCAGGCGCTCGCGGTTCGCGGCGGGAACGGAATCGGGGACAGTTGCGGGTGGAGCCCCGGTTTCCACCTGCGGCGTCTTTTAACCGCGCCCCACCCCGCCTCTGCCTGACGCCGCACGGGAGGGCTGCGGGAGAGGAGCGCGGGCACACGACGCGCCTGCTGCGGTGCGCACCGCCCTCTTTCCGGGACAGAGGAGCGGGGCGGGTCCCCTTCTGTGGAGCAGGGAGCAGGGGGACCTTCCTTGTAGGGTCAGGGGAGCAGAGCGAGTTCCCGTCTTAGGGGTGATAGATTAGGGCACTCTTTGGGATCCTTCCTCTGAAGCCAGGGACCACTGCGAGTGTCCCCCTAGGAGAGACACCAGGTGTAGGATGGTCTTGCCTTGGGTTGGGGACACAAGGCATGTCCCTTCTTGTGGTCGTGGGCGGAGCGTGGACTGCAATGGGCAAGCTCAGCCAGATCCCATCAGGGGCAGGGAAGACTTGTCCGCTGAGATCTTGCTGGGGCTGGACACCGGAGGGCCCTTAATAAGATGAGGGCTGCCCAGAGTACCAAGGGGACAGGCTTTGGGTGAATGGATCCAGCTAGTCACTCCTGTTGGCAATCCTGTTAAGGAGGCAGCTGGCTTGTTTTCATCCTTTCTGGACCCTTTGGGCACCCTCTTCTCTAGAGCAGCCTGGAGGTTCTTTATTCCTTAATGACCACTTAGGAGTCTGAAAGGTTTGTTTTTATTAGTCACCTGAATCCTTTACTGCATCATCCAGGGAAGTGGAGTGGACTTCTCTCTTGAGAGACTCCACTGTGTCTGCTGTCACATCGAGGGCAGGGTAAGGTCAGGGCAAGCAGAGCGGGTGGTACAGGAGGTCTTGGGCTGGAAATGTTGGAAGCCATTTAAGGACCTGGTTTTACAGGGCCTGCCCTACGCTACTTCAGACAACAGATGTGTAACTTGGTTATTTTACAAAGCTGGTTGGCAGGTATGTTCTTACCTGTTGGGTCATATTCTCACCTTAGCTACATTCTTCCTGTTGGGTCATATTCTCTCACAAAACAAGAATAATAGTGCTTCCTGAACTGTCTCTCCCAGGTCATGGAGGTTGAGTCAACACTTTATAAAGACCCACCTTATAAAATTACTTGAACACAGGGTTCTCAGAATTGGACCCAAATCACGAAAATTTGGAGCATGTAGATGGTCTCTGGAATGACCTCGAACCCAGGGATGGAGACAAAAATGAGGCAGCTGTAGGCTGCCCTGGTATGTCTCCTGCCTCCCAGTCTGGCCACGGCATGTTCTTAGTTCTTCCTCCTGAAAGCACACAATCCAGCCAGACTCACCTGTGGCCATACCCCCCCAAGCCCCCCTCCCCCACCACCACCCCCCTAAGCAGATTGTAAACTTCTTTGGAGATCGTAACATTTTTTAAGTTTTAAGTTCTTGCTTTCTTTCTCCTCTCTTCATTCCTGCAGTAATGGTCACTTTGCACATAGTAGGCATGTGTCCATGAGGATCTGTGCTTAGCTTGACAGAGCTGAACCAGCACAGCAGATAATCCTGAGGACTTTTGTTTCTTCCTATAGAACGACATACTACCCCAGTTCTGGCTCCTTGTACAATGTACCAGGGTAGCCAGGCGGAATGTGCTCCAGGACCACACAGGACAGAAGTCAGATGAAAGAGCCTGGAGGATTGCCTTATCGCACGGGTGTCCAAAGAGGAGCCCACTCAACACAGAAAATCACCTCCTTGCGCTCACAGCCTCTGTGCCAGCGCAGAGGCCTTTGATCTAGTCACGTATTTCTTGGCACCTTTATTTTTCAGGCAGGCTTGTTGCAGCAATTAATGGACACTTGGTGAGCTTACTGATCTGATGAGCTTCTTATCAGGATACTCAAGTCAGTTAAACATCACGTGGGAAGGATACAAAGATGCCCCGAGTGGGGACGGACCATGTGGTTTTGTGTGTCGGACATGAAAATGTTCGGGGGACAAATCTAGCATCTTGAAGCATCCGACCACCCTGAGACAGACCCTTGCAGACTTGTTTGGCAACTGGAACTGATCTGAATACTACCTTCCCTCTGCATGGCAATCGTGATTTCTAGGGCCTCAAATTTAATGGGCACGAGATGTGTAAAGTGTGGGTTCGGGAGGAGACTCTTCACTCCCTCTGCCTGGCAGCTGGTGTGGAGGGAGAGAGCCCTGTCCCAGTGCTCAGACTCTCACTGTCCAGTCTGGAGACACAGAACCAGACGGTGTTTGTCACGGGCATAGTTTCTCCAGGCCAGGAAGACAGGAAAATGTGTGTTCTTTGAAATAAAAGCAAACATTTGTCTATTCATTCAGCGACAGGGCCAGATTGCCTTTGGCAGACCGTCCCTCGCTGGGGTTTGTCTGATTCTGTTTGCAGGATTGACTGGGGGTTAAGTACTTTGAGAGAATGGCCATGGAAGGGAAGAGTTGTTTCCCACACATCCAAGACACATAACTAATGAACTGCGCCGCTCTCCCTTCCCCGCTTACTGCTGATGCCCGCGGTGGCCAAGCAGCTGAGGTAGTGGCTGTCAGGTTTTGCCACTGCAAGGTTGCTCTCTTTCCCTTCCATGGATCACTTGCACTCGCAGGGCCCACACCACCTGTTAGTTTATGCAGATGAGATTTATTCCCTTTCCCAGCCACTTCTTCAGCCCGTCCTCCTGGGTATTTCCTTTGTTGCACACCCACCGTTGTGCATATGTGTGTCTGCTGCAGCCCTTTCTGTCTGTCACTGTAAGATGCTGCAGGCTCACTTCACATACTCCCGGCTCCAGCCCTGGAAGCAGGCATTTTCCTAAGGAGCTGCATCTGGAGTTCCACTGTAGGAAGCAGGCTTGCTTGCATAGTTGTTGTTGGTCTTCCTGCTCTGCTGTGAGGTCCTCACTCACAGCATCCTCTGGCTCCGCACATGCCTGTACAAGCACAAGTGCTGTGTGTTGATGTACTTTGGGATCCCAGCAGGTGCCAGGTGAATGCATCCTAGAAAGTATTTGTGGGACCCAAGATGTAGCTCAGTTGCCTAGACTGCATGAAGGCCTGGGTTTGATCCCCTGAATAGTCTAAACGAGGTGTGGTAGTGGACACCTGTAATCCCAGCAGGCAGAAGAAAGAGGTAAGAGGATCAGAGAGCAGTACCTCCCACTATTTAGTGAGTATGCCGCCAGCTTGAGTTATTGGATGGCTAATTGTAAACATTAGAAGAATCTGGTTTAAAACAACAACAACCACAAGAGTGGCTCTAGCAATTTGACCATCAGTCAACTGCCTTGAACATAATATGGTGGCAGCTGGAACATAACACTGTGCTTTCTGTAAAGAATGGTTCAGACAGTGAAGTGTGACATATGCTGTTATATGGTAGAGGCTATCAAACACAGACGGGCTTCCTGACCCAGCCAGCTAGACATAAAAGGCCTTAACAGAGAACCAGAAGGGATCGATGGCATTGCGGGTCTTTACTCTCCAGGTCCAGAAATAATGTTTTGAAGACAGCATGCTCAGAAAGGACCCCATCCTAGGCCACAATGGCAGTGCATTTTCTGTCAGGGAATGTACCTGCTAGGCAGTACCCACACATGGTCTGCTGTTGAGCCTAGATAGAAGATCATAAAAGTTGGGTGACTTAAAGGGTTATTTCCACCATGAGAGCCTGAAACACTGGCCTTCTGGAAAAATGATCTGAAGCGTCTACAAGTAGGGCACCTTCCCAAAGAATTCTCCCTTCTTTGTTTTTGGTTTCTTATACCATACTTTTTTTTTTTTTTTTTTTTTTTTTTTTTTTTTTTTTTGGTTTTTCGAGACAGGGTTTCTCTGTGTAGCCCTGGCTGTCCTGGAACTCACTCTGTAGACCAGGCTGGCCTCAAACTCAGAAATCGGCCTGCCTCTGCCTCTCAAGTGCTAGGATTAAAGGCGTGCACCACCACCGCCCGGTTGTTTTTGGTTTCTTGCTGACTTAACATGTATCCAGCCAACAGCAGGCAATGGGGTGAATGTTCCCTTTGAAATGACCATGCAGGAATTAAGAATGTGGCAGGGCTATGAGATGATTGATTAGGCTACCCCTCTGAAGGGATTAATGCCTTCATGAAAGGGTGAGCTTGGTCCCGTCTTTGCCCTCTTCCTTCCTCCCGTGTGAAGATAGAGTGTTTCTGAAAGCAGAACTGTTCAACTGGCCAGCATCTTGACATTGCCCTTCCCAGCATTCAGGACTGGAGCCAGTAACTCTGTGTTCATTATCAACTGCTCAGTCTGAGGTATTCTGCTAAGGCAGCGTTAAACCTGCTCAGACAGTAGCCAGCAGCTATGGAAATTTGGATGATATCGTCTAAGCTGGTATGAGCCAACAGTCCCCTGCCATGTTGTGATACAGGAAAGAGTCACAGCTGAAAACCAAACAGGCAGCTTGGGTGTGTCAGGTGATACCATGCAGAGGCCAGAGAATGGCTCACAGGTAGGGGCTGCTGGATGAGGCATGGGGCGACAGGTTTTCAAGTGACACTGTAGAACAGCTGAGCCCCTGGGTCTGGGAATGAAGACTGCTATGCCACAGTTATCTTTCAGGAGGAAGACATTCCAGTGAGCCAAAAGGTCACTTTCTTTCGCCACTGGCAGAAAATGCTGACAGAAAATGTGGTCTCAAGAGTACCTGGTGTTGGCTACCTTGGCCTTGGGCTGAGCTGAACCCCCCCCTCCCGTGAAGTAAGATGAGAATCAGCAGAGGAGGAGAATCCAAGCTCTGCCTCTCTGCCCTTTATCCTTACCCCACCCCCACCCCACTCCTGTCTGTGCACTTACCTTCCTGCTCTGTGCTTGCTGCAGATAGATACCGCACATCCATTCTTCCCTGGCTTCATTCCTATGGAGTCTTTTAGACCCTGTCTCCTTCTCATTGACCCACCCCCACCCACCTACATTCTGGAACACTCTCCGTTAGAGTCGTGAAACAGTACAGTTCAAGTGGAATTGAATCAGCATACAGTTTGCTGATCCGCAAGAGCGAGTTCTCTGTTCAACAAAACTCAAGCCAGAGGAAGCCTTTGTACTCAAGCCCTCAGGCAACAAAACGCAACCGTCTTTAGTACAGATAATCAATTAGTCAACACATCAGCCAGTCAGTCATTGGACGCATTGGATCAATGGACCAACATGAGTTGAAACGCTCAGCGGGACAGTTAGCCTCATACGTGCTCATTCTGGCTCTCTCCCATAGACCCGATGCAGGTAAGCCACAGCTCTGCTGTTCTCATCAGCTGCTTTGACTCTGAGGCCTATTTGGTTCTAGAATTGTGAACAAAAGCCAGTTCAGATGTGCTTTCTGGGTTTGTCGTAGCTTTGTGCTTTGGTAGGAATTGGTTGGAGATAACACGGAGGATCGAGAGCACACAGGTTCACCTGGAGTGGGGGTGGGGTGAAGAAGGAATCAGGGAGGGTGAAGGTGAGGTAGGGAGGCAGGGGAGGAGCCAGTGTGGCAATGTGTGCCCAGGCAGGTGGGGACAGTTTCCTGCAGGATGATGTGGAGTGAGTCAAGAGTTCTCCAAAGGCAGAGAACCCACAGGCAGTATGTGTGTGTATTCAGAGAGCTTCATTTTAAAGAACTGGCTTTTGAAATGTGGGGCCACCAAATCAGAAACCCACAGGGCAGGCTGGAGAGCCAGGTAGAGCAAGTGACTCAGTGCAGATGCCAGTCTGGGGCAGAGGTCCCTCTTCCTTAGCCTACCTCAGCCTTATCTGTGCTATATACTCCCATAAATGTTATTGTTTGTTGTGAGCCAGGGGTTTGCTGTACAACCCACGTGGGCCTTGAACTTGAGATCCTATAGCAATTGCCTCCCTAGCCTTGGGAGTACATCTCACCCAACAAGATGTGAAGTGTTATCTGTTGTCTGTAATAAAGGATCTTGTAAATAATTTTAATCTTGTATTCTGCTTTCCCCAAATGAGTATGTAATATATTTATCATGAGAGAAAAGATTAGAAAGAAGCCAGAAGAGAGTTGGGATACTTAAGTATAAGTGCCTTCACTTTTTCTTTTAAAGAAGATTAATACTACTGAAGACATTTATATACATGAGTATGCCCCTGGAAATGAAGAGATTGCTACCATTAGGTGTCAAGTTCATTAACTACATCCTTTGAACAAGACGTTCAATAACTTCTTGTGCTGACTTTTGCCTATTTAACTCCTTTCCCTTAACTATTCTCTAAATCAGAAGTCTGAGGATTTGACAGTTTTAGCAGGTGGGTAAATTGCCAATGAATGATTTCAGGGTTTGGGCAGAAGATTACAATGTTTCCAGTCCTGAAGGAGAACTGAGGAACCCAGCAGAATTACAGGCCAGCACCGAACACAAGACTTGTGATTCCAGGGAGTATAAAGTAGACCATCTGCTGATAAGTCTCACTGGAGTCTCCCTGAGTGTTTCTGTGCAAACTTTCTCAGGAATGTACAATGATGGCTCACCTTCCACTGTCAACCTTCGTGGATTTGGAGTCACCTAGGAGACACCGCTCTGGGTGGAACTGTGAGGGCATTTCCAGGCGGGACTGAAGGAGGAAGGAAGACCCACCGTGAATGTGGGCAGCCATCCTTTGGGCAGAGGTTTTGGGTTGGATTTTAAGGAGAAATGAAACTGAGTGGCATCATGCAACTGCAATGTGACCGCTTGCCACTACAGCCTGCCTACGCCTGCCCTACCATGGAGGTCTGCGTCCTTTTAAACAGTGAGCTGAAAAGAAACCTCAAGTTCCCTTTGTCAGATAATTTGTCATAGCAATTAGAAGAGTGATGAATACCCTCCCTTTCCACCCTCTCTTGGCTACAATGGCTCTAATTTTTCTTCCTGGTGAAGGACATTTTTCTTTAGCTGGTGGCTGTATGTTTGGTGCATAGATGTGGAGGGCATGTGGGAGCCTTGTTCCCTAGCTCTGGGGTCTCACTCAATGGGCAGCAAGTCGTGACTGTATTTTCAGACTATTGTAGGTATCATTTGAGAGAGCACACGAGGCTGAGTATACAGGAGGATGGGAAGGAAGGCACAGGTCTGAGAAAGGCAAGGAACTCTGATGGAGTCTGTAATATCTCCTATGGTCCTTAGATGCAGCGCTATTTTGGGAAGTCCTGGAAACTTTGGGCGTTGGGTTCTACCTGATAGAAATAGATCACTAAGGGTTGTATCTCATCCGCAATCCTGCCTTGCCCCCTCTGCTTTCCCCTCCCTCCACTGCAGCCTCCACAGGCCAAGCTCTCTCATTGTGTCTTCCCAGTCAAGAGGAAACCCTTTGAAATTGTGGCTGACATAAACCCTGAAGTTGTCTACATCAGGCATTTCGGTTACAGTGTCATGGCAGTGACTAATACAAGCGGCTCCTGCAAGATTCCAAACTCCCTGCCCTGCTGGGTCCCTCCCGTAAGTGTTTCCTTCAGAGGAAGCCTCAGGAAGGCCTTCCCTTCCTGGGTTTCCAAGCCCAGTACACCTTCCCTCCAATGATGAGCACATATTACTAAGAATCGTGACGAGTGTCACCTAGTCACAGATACCACAGGCGAGGCAGGATCTCACAGATGTCCCCTTTCCAGGGAGGTCATGATGATTCTGGGATGCCCCGAACACCAGGTGTTCTCTGCTGAAGCTGACTTCTGCAACCTTTCCTCATTTACTCTCTTTCATTTTTCGCTCTTTAAACTTTCGATCCATCTATACTCGGTGACTTCCCGGATGGGACTGTCACTGTAAGCAGCCTTCCCTGGCTGTGGCACACCCCTCAGCTAGCCAGGCGTGGCTCTGAAAGCCTCCCTGGGCTGGGTAGGTTGTAGAATGTTTAACTATAGCCATGACCCAGCTCTCATCAATGATAAATCTCAACCGAGCCAGGCTGCAACTTAGAAGGTGCAATGTGGGGATTTAGACAAGTTCCCACCAGTAGCTGACGGCTGTGCAGGGTGTCCCGGAGAGAGTCGCTTTTCCTCCCCTTCTCTTTCTTCTTCTTTATGTCATATTCTTACTCCTTTCTATTAGTCCTGCCCTTGGGACAGAGGGGCTAGCTAAGTGACAGAATCATGATCTTAAAGGTGACCTTGCCTCTGAAGATCCAGGCAAAGTGTCTGGAGTGTAACAAAGACTCTGTATATGCCTCCTCTCTTCCCAGTGACGTTTCCCACACATCACACAAACATCTGTTTGCACATTCCTACTCATGTCTCATTTTCTGTCTTTTGCTCGTTTCTTTTGTCAGGCTGTGTTGATGGTGGTACTGTGTCACTGTGATGTGGGTGGGGAGTCAGGGTCTAGTCTAAGCGTGGACAGTGCCATGTTGTCATGGACAGTCCTTTATTCCCATGGTCTCTGATGCCTCACTTAGCACCTGCACTCCACTGGTTGCTTCAGTCTCTTGCTCTCAGATGAGTGCAGGAAACACATGGCAAGGACATGTGGTAACATCCCTAGGGCCACAGGGGCCATAGCCAGGGAGAAGCTGGGCTGTAGAAGAGGGCTGCCTAGGAGCACTTTAAAGCATAGGCCTTGGGTTCAAAGCTGTCCATTGGGTTTCTTGTGCTTTATTTTGAAAGATATTTTCCCAGAACATCTAATTGTTGCTCAAGATGTATTAAATGTGTGTCAGGTATATCAGCACACACCTATAATCCCAGGATTGGGCAGAATGGTATGTGACACTGTGAACTTCTGACCAGCCTGGGTTACACAGTGAGGCCCTGTCTAAATAATAAAAGGCAATATCTGTTAGTTCAAACTTCAAAACTTTAGATTTTATGAACAAAAGCAATTCATTGGAGAAAAGATAATCTTTTTTTTTTTTTTAAAAAAAAAACTGTGACACTTCTCACAAAATGGATCTCTGACTTAAAATGGAGCATGGAAACTAAATGAAACATGCAAAACTGTAAATCTTCTAGAAAGCAAGTGGAAGAGAAAATTTAGGTGACCGTGGTTGATGATAACATATTAGGTACAAACATTAAAAGCATTATCCCAGAAAGAGGAACTGGAAGCTGGACTCTATGCCCCATTTAAGACACTGCAGGGGAATCATAGAAGCTAGCCAGACACACACACACACACACACACTTATCAAAGACAGACAATAATTTCTTTAGACTTGGCTCCAAACTCCCCAAACCATTCAAAGCTGGAAAAGGTGAGTCACGTCTACAATCCCAGCACTTGGGAGACTAAAACAGGATTGCCATAAGTTTGAACCTTGACTATGCAGAGAGTTCCAGGCCAGTCCCTGTCCTGTTCTAGCTACACAGTTTATAATACAAAAAGTCAAGAACCTCGAAAGACATTTCCCTAAAGACACCGATATAATTAGCACATGAAGATGTCCCGTGTGACATCTCCTTAAGGAAATGAATGTTAAAATGTCAGTGAGGATGCCACCACACACCTTTAGAACAGTGAAAGTTCAGAACACCAATAACACCAAGTGCTGTTGAGAATGTGGAGCCGCAGGGACTCTCTCATTGTTCCTGGTGGGGTGAAACCTTGGAAGACAGTTTAGCACTTTCTCCAAAAGCTTCTTCATGACCAAGTAATCAAATTCCTCGTTATTTACCCAAGAAAATCAGGACTGATGTTCACATAAAAACTTGTACAGGATGTTTATAGAAGTTTCATTTGTGAGTGGTAAAACTTAGAATCGAACACAATGGCCTTCCTTCTACAGGTGAAACAAAGTACGGTATGTCCATACAGTGAAATATTACTCACCAATGAAAAAGTCCTCCATGGAGCTAAGGACACATGGAGGAACGTGTGTGTGCTCTGGTGAGCAGAACAAGGAGGTCTGGGAAGCCTGTCTACTGCAGGATTCTGATGGGAGTGAAAATGTCAGTGGATATGAAAGATTGCTGGATGCAAGAGTGAGTCGGTGTGGCACAGGATTTCAGATAGTGAAATGATTCTATGATGCTCTAATGGGGAGCACATAACATTATGGATCAGAAGCACCAACTGTGGGCCCTGCACTGGATGGACTTCAGTGAATAACAAAGTATTGACATTGTCATACCAGCTCTAACAAGTCCACCAGGGCAGTGAGGGATGTGAATAGCAGAGGCAATTAGAAGAAGGGGCCTGTGGAGACTCCTGATGCAAATGCGAAACTGCTCTTAAAATGTCTCTTGCAAGATCTGAAGGTGCCCAATGTGTAATTCCAGCACTTATGAATTACAAGACAGGAGGATCACATGTTTGAGGCCAACCTGGGTCCAAAGTAGCTTCAAGGCTAGCTCGGACACCATAAGAAGACTTTGTCTCAAAAAACATCAAGGTTGGAGATCAGCTCAGCAGTAAAGAATTTGTACAAGTCACGTTCTGTACCATACCACAAGAAGTAAAATACAGTAAAAAACAGTGATATCTACTAATTAAAAAACCCTTGGTTCTTCAATGTTAGGTATTGTATTAATTAATGGAAGCATATTCAACAACAGCATTTACGTAAAGATAAGACAATAAGATAAGCACTTTCTTATCTTAATAAATGTGTTGTCTTTTGCTTCTTCTATTGAGTTTATTATTAATTCATTCACAAGTAGTCAAATATTCATTGTATCCCAGGCTTAACACAGTGTCTAATGCTTGTTGAATAAATAAATCCAGCTAGGAAATCTTAAGCTATGGCTCATTTGGATTTTAGAATGCATGAATGTCACCTCACCTCTCACTCCAATCTTTATAGCTACAGTTGACCCAGCCTCCACGAGCAGGTCACTTATTTATAACCTCTGTGATGTGGCCCATTAGGAAGTTGAGAGGTATATATTCTTTATGTTTTTTGCTGTTGTGTTGTTTCCCCAAAGAGAATCTTATTCTGTTGCCCAACTTGGGCACCAACTCTCATTGATCCTCTGCCTTGGCCTCTCAATTACTGGGATTAGAGGAGTGGCCCCTCACACCTAGCTCTGATATTTCCTCATTTTCATAAGAAACCAGCCAAGAAGAGGACCCAAGACAAGTCATTTAGAAAGCTCTGTCACTTTCCCAGAACAGGGTTTTGCAAAGCGCTTATAACCTCCTCCTACTCCAGACTCACAAGTGCGGCACTGAAAGAGTGTAAGGCTGGAGGATTTAGGGGTGTGCTGTGAAATGCTGTTTTCTGGGCATGTGTCATTACTGTACTCATGAGCCCACAGCAGCTGTGGTCCCTTCAAGAGACTCACGCAAGATCAAGGAGGGAGGCTGGGCTCACGAGGCACCATCCTTATGTAAGAAGCTCTAGGCAGTTGGTGACTGACGGGAAAGAGGGAGTCATTTTTCTTTAGGAGTATGACCCCTGCTCCAGTGGACCTACACATACATGGGAGTGAAAATGGGCAGCACTAGCTGGATTTAGTGGGTTGGAAAAATAAAATAAGAGGAGGGTGTGAAGTTGGTAGGAGGAAGTGGAAAAGTGCTGGGCAGAGATTGAGGGGAGCTGGAGCGGGGTGATGGGTCTGAGCAAAACACATTGTACACATATACAAAATTCTCAAAGAACAAATAAAAATAATATAAATAAATAGAAGAAAAGAGATGGGCGATGAGCTAGTTCACATCCAGTATCCAACCTGACCTATAACCACACTTTGCCAGACTTTGACTGGGAGTCTAAGCTGTTTATCATGCAGGCTCTTGTATCAAAGCCCCATAGCGACAGCAATCCAAGCAGACAGGATCCTCTGTCTTAACTGATGAAACAAGATTATGTCTCACTGGCTCTGTTTTGAATCTTAAACTAAACACTTGGCTCAGCGGAGAGCTGGCTGCGTAATCACTAACTACAGCCCAGGGAAGGATCAACATCCATCTTAAGACTGGCGATAAAGGAGTCTGTCTTCACCAGGAGCTGTTCCAGCTGGTATCAGAAAGCACTAGAACAGCAAGTATGCCATGATACACTCTTGTGTCTGGGAGGCATCAGGCTGGAGGAGCCTCTCTGACGGGTTGGATTCTACACCAAAGCCGCCACTCACCTACTTGAACCAGACAAAGAATATCGCCTGACAGATTAAGAGTGATGTGTTTGATGTTGTTTCTTGTGTGATAGTTTCCCAGGGAGTAGGGGAGTGGGAGAACATGAAAGTGGAGATTCTGAACATCTATTATTTATAAGGCTCAGTTTCAGCTCCTAGCAACGGGCTGGGCATCCCGGTGGTTAGTGAACAGTAAGAACAATCTGAAGACTGAGGGAATCTTCTCTCCCTTCCTGGCCTGTCTCCCGCCAGACTTTGGTAGCCTTCTCTCCTCTGGCTAAACACCCAAGCATCCTCTATGCCTCTGGAGCAGCAGGCAGCCACCACCTCCATTCTTTCCTCTGATTTCAGTCCTTCTCTTCTCTTCTCTTCTCTCCTCTTCTCTCCTCTCCTCTCCTCTTCTCTCCTCTCCTCTCCCCTCCTCTCCTCTCCCTTCCTCTCTTCTCCCCTCCTCTCCCTTCCCTCCTCTCCTCTCCTCTCCCCTCCTCTCCCTCCCCTCCCCTCCTCTCCCTCCCCTCCTCTCCTCTCCCTCCCCTCTTCTCTTCTCTTCTCTTCTCTTCTCTTCTCTTCTCTCTGTATCCCTCCCTCTCTCTCCCTCCCCTCTTCTCCCTCCCTCCTCTCCCATCCTCTCCTCTCCTCTCCTCTCCTCTCCTTTCCTCTCCTCTCCTCTCTTCTCTTCTCTTCCCTTCTCTTCTCTTCCCTTCTCTCTGCCTCCCTCCCTCTCTCTCTCTCCCCCTCTTCCTCTCCTCCTCTTTCCCTTCCCCCTCTCTCTCCCCACCTCTCTCCCTCTCTTCTTCCCTCCCTTTCCCTCTCTCTTTCTCCCTCCCTCCCCCCACCCTTTCAGTTCCCCTTCTCCCCCTTTCTTTCCCTCTCTCCCAACACTGCTGGGGTTTGAACTCATGACCTTGCAATGCCAGATAAACTTCCTACCACTGAGCTCTTTCCCCAGCTCTTGATTTTTAGAGACAGGATCTCCCATGTAGTTCAAGGTGGCCTTCCTCCTGCCTCTACCACCCAGCAATGTGCCACCATGCCTAACTGGTTCTCTGTCTTCTCGATGGTTCACTGTAGGCCCTTGAATTCCTTTTCATCCATTCAACAATCTTCTGAGTATCAGCAAGTGTGTGAAGCCCAGGCTACAAATGTGTCCTCCAGCCCCAGTCCCCATGGTTCCCCTGCCAGAGGGACAATGAAAGACTATCATAAGTACAGACAGGGTTTCAAAAAGGAGGGATGGGACACTGGGAAGCTGGGTGGCACCACCTGTGACTTTCAAAGAAAGCATTCCAGAGACTGTGACACCTGACAACAAAAGGAAGGGGCTCCTGAAGCACCAGGCTCCTGTCAATCAGGTGCCCTATCTCTCCCCTCACAGACAGTCTCAGTCTCTGGCATCGTAGGTTCCCAAAGCACACAGTTCCCTTACTGCCTCGCAGCCCGGCAGCCCAAACCCTCATGCAGTTCCTCTTGTTCAAATTTCCCCTTTTTCATCTTCAAAAGCCATTTTTTACTCTTCAAGGCTCAAAGATTATTTGATTCTCACAAAGAATGGTGATTCTTCCTCTGTCGTGAAACATCTCTCTTCCCCCATGTTAGTTTGGAAGTTGCTTTGCATGCCTTTAGAGTACAAAAACCTTTGGTGACAGAAACCTCGTTTCCTTGCCCAGCACCTAGTAGTACCTCATAGCACCACCGGCACCTAGTACCTAGCACTACCACAAACACACAGCACCCAGTACCCAGCACCAGATCCAGCATGAACACCAGCTTTTAGTGTAAAGGCGGCGTGGAAAGAGCAGGGTTTCCATGAATTGTGCTGAGCTGAGTGAACACTGACTTCCTCGTGCAGTTAGCAATCCAAGGAAGATGCCTCCTTCCCTCACTAAGAAATCACCATCCTAGACTTACAGCTCTCTGGGCATGAGGCACCTGTACGTGTTTCCCTGTATAATTAAAAACCTCTGTCCTGTAATCGCTAACACACAAACCTACGGGATTTAGTATGGTATAAGGAGCTAGACTGACAGTTTCTGAACTTGTGCTGCCTAAGGAAGGTTAAGGGGAGTCACTCAGACTCCATTATGTTGGCGAGACTAACAGGAAGACAAAGGATGTGGTTTACTGAGGCTGGGTTTCCACGTGGCTGGCAGCTTGGGTGGCTTTCCTCTGTGAAGTGGCTAGGCGTGAGAGGAGGACATCTCAGGCTTACAAGGTGCACACTCTACTTTCCTAAGCTTAAGCATTATATGAAGGGTTTTCACACCTGTCTTGGCTGAGGACCCTCAGAACAAGATGAAGTGGACAGTTTTATGTCTCAGAAGCAGCTCTGGGTTAGGACGATTTGTGAGTTTCTGCAGCTATTTATTGACTGTGCCTGTGACACACATGTACCCACACACACGCACACATACACACTGTATTAGTCAGGGTTCTTTAGAGTCACAGAACTTATGGGTAGTCTCTATGTAGTAAAGGAATTTGTTGATGACTTACAGTCTGTAGTCCAACTCCCAACAAAGGTCAGCAGCAGCTGTGAATGGAAGTCCAAGGATCTAGCAGTTGCTCAGTCCCACAAGGCAAGCAGGCAAAGCAGAGAGAGCCCTCCTCCTTCTTCCAATGTCCATCAGTGTGGCCCAGATTAAAGGTGTGTGCCACCACACCTTTAATCCCAGATGACCTTGAGCTGGGAGATCTTCCTGTCTTAATCTTCTGAAATTCATAGCCACTATGCCTCAAGATCTCCATGTCAAGATCCAGGTCAGAAACTTGTATCTCTCAGCCTCCAGATTAGGGCCACAGGTGAGCCTTCCAATTCTGGATTGTAGTTCATTCCAGTTATAGTCAAGTTGACAACCAGGAATAGCCACTACACACACTCACATATTCATGTATACACACATGTATACACACTCTCACATATGCATGCATACACATGAACACACACGCACACACGCACACGCACACATACACTTGCCCAGGCAGGTGACAGGGTGGGCCACACCTCCCAAGCCTCCCAAGTGTTTCCTCACCGGTCATGACTGTAGAGAGACCTCAGTACACGTGACACGTAGGGAGTGGGCAAGAGCAATGTTAGATGACAGACCTGGACTGTGATTCATACTGAGTTTGGGTCACAGCTGAGTTCCCTAGCTTCCTATTTGGAGGCAGCCACTATAGGGTCCTCTGCACGATCCCCTGGAATGCTTTCGAGTTGACTTTCTGTCTCTGCAGGCCCAGCCACCTACTAGGTTGCCTGGAAGCTTCATTGGTTTTGGTCTGTATTTACTGGATTTTCTTTTGCACAAGTAAGCTCTATTTAGAAAAGAGCACTGCATCCATGGCAAGAGCTGCTCCTCGTGAGTCTGTGGGTATGACCGATAATTCCCACCTTCATAGGTGACATTTCTTCAAAAAGCATGCACTCAGATGGCCTTTTGCAGGAGCCTTTGTCTGGGGCAACAGCGCAGCCTGTGGCTGGCCACAAAGGGGACTCCCTGGGTGTCTGTGGTTCATGGATAGCTTGGGTGCAATACGACAGGCTCATTGTAGGTGTAGAACTCACTCTGTAGACCACACTGGCCTCAAGCTCACAGACACCCACCTTCTTCTGTTTCCTGGGTGCTAGGATTAAAGACATGCACCACCAGGCCCAATTAGAGGCCCCGTTTCTACAGAAGCCATTGTGGCATCTACCAGGGTCCCCTCGAAGGACTTGTCCCATTAGACCCTTGAACTCCGTGAGGCCCGAGGATGTGGCAGGCTGTGAGGGGTGAGTCTCCACCTTCTTAGTTGTGTTGTTCCTAGCAGCATGTGCCAGAACGGTGACACAGGTTAAATGCCCTCAAATTGGGGAAGGAGGCAGGAGAATAGACAGAAGCTGGTTGGGAAGAGGATGGGGATTTGGAGGGGGAGGAGATGAGAGAATGTGGGGAGGGGCAAGTATGACTAAAACGATCCATGCACATGTATCAGTGTTGGGGTAATACTATTGTGCACTGTGTAGAGATTGTCTTTGTAGGAGCTGGAGAGATGGCTCAGCAGTTTAAGAGAACTTTGCTGTTTCCAGGGAAACTGGCCTAGAAGGTAAGGGCTGGGCAGATCCTCACAGGGAAAGGAAAAGACTTTAGTAATGCTTTGTCCACAAACCCATCCTAACACGGGTAATGATCTCCTTTGGGCCTTAGCCATACCATGGCATATCAAGGGTTTTAAAATGTTTAAAGGGAAAAATCATTTATTATAGGAAAATGTTCAAATTTGGTATCCAGTACTGGCTTGGGTCAGTGTTGGGGAAATTTTCTCTCATTTTGAGAGTCAGGTGACCCTGTGTTCTTCAGAATGATATAGGTTTGAAGACAAACAGTGAACCATGACATGAGGGTGACCAGCTGTGACTTCACCAACTGAACTTTCCTGTGAGACTTGCAAGCCCTGATGTACATGAAGATAATTCAAGGAAGGGCTGAGGCCACCTCTGCACACTTCAAGCCTCAGACAGGCACGGTGCGGAGCCTAGCATTTCCTGCACATCTTGGGAGGGATGTGGACAGTGCCATGGGGTCTGCGGGCTACACTTGTGTAGGGTTGTGGGTTCTGTGTCCCTTCTGCCACGGGGAATGGTTGCTTGGGGAGACAGAAAGTGGAGAGTTGACTGTGCTTGTCCCACACTGCACTGGGCGGGTGTTGGGCTGTAGGGGAGCACAAAGGCACTGCTCAGGGTGGGAAAGCACAGTCTGAGGTGTGGGACAGCTGGAGCTGGCTCAGGGGTCCCTGGGCCTGCGAAGAGGCTGGGACTATGGAGTTCTCAGGTTGTTGGACACCCAGGCACCACTGCTAGAAGTCATGGAAGAGCTGAGAACGAAGTCTGGGCCTGAGGGCCAGGTCTAACCTGGGGCAGGGAGGAAAAAGGGAGAGCTCCTGCTGGTTCCACAGGGAGAGTCCATGGCTTGATGGGAGGTGGGGGAGGATTGGTGGTGATCATGGCTGGGAGTGCAGAGAGGCCTTCTACAGGAGATTAGACAAAGGCCATCTCCATGGCTCCCCATGGCAGATCCCAATGAAAAGAGTCAGTCTGTGATTCCAAACCATTTATTGCCATGATGGGAAGTGGATGTGTAAAACCATACCTCATTTCTCAGGGTGGACCTGAGATTAAATACCTTTTGCAGGGAGGAATGTCTGGGAAGGGAAGCTAATTGGCTACGCCCTCCAGGCCTCTAGGTACCTCATTAGCATGGAGATCTGCCTTGAGCCTACATGACCACAGGTCATGTCTCTTTTCCTATTGTCTTGGTCTGAGATGTTAGGGATGCTTCATCTACACATTGGGGGGCTTGGGGCACTGCCCTTATATGATTGATGGACACAAATCTATGGGAAAGGGCTGCAGCTAGTGAAAGGGACCTGGTGCCTGGGAGCAGGCTAAGCTCCTACAGTCCCTTCAGGGTCTCCAGGGCTTCAAAGCCTTTAGCTCAACCAAGGACTAGGCTACCTCTCATGGCCCACTGTCCCACATTCTTGCACTCATGAAATGGAAACTGCTAGCTGACGTTAATGAACTTAGAATTCGCAGGCCATATTTTCAGCCATCAGATTTTTATTTGACTATATGGAAGTAAGGAACATTTTCTTCATTTGAGATATATATATATATATATATATAAAATAATTATAATATACACATATATATTATAATTATATATATATATATATATAATTTTATCTTAAATTACCTTTAAATGTGTATGTTCATGTAGGTATGTGCACATGAATACAGGTGCCTAAGGAGGCCAGAAGAGGGGATCAGATACCAGGGAACTGGAGTTAAAAGTAGTTTTGCATGCTGAGAACTGAACTCTGAGCACATGCTTGTCCCTGGATAGAAGTTACCCTTGGTGCCACTCAGCAGACCAGCTCTGTGTGGGTAAGTGGAGTTTAAACACTATCTCAGCACTCCATAGTTCCATATAATTTCCCTAGCATCCCATCAGTAGAATTATGCAGGAGCCTGAGATATACAGAAGACAGAGGAGGTGGGTGGCTAAGTGGGGAAGGCACATTAGAAATCAAAGGGGGGCAGAACTTAGGAGTGTGCGGTAACAGCTTTCCATTACTGTCACAGACAGCTGAGCTAATCAGCTTATCAAGACAAGAGGTTTGTTTCAGCTCACCGATTTGGATTTACTGTTGTTTGTTTGCCTCAAGTGCTGGGATTACAGGCATGCTCTGCCACACCGGCTCTTTTGGAAGGTTTTGGTCTATGCCTGTTTTGCTTCATTGTTTTAGTAGCTTTGGCAAGGCAGCACATCATGGCTACAGCTTGTAGCCAAAGCATTTTCTTTACGGTCAGAAAGTAAAAGGAAAAAAAGAGAAGGGGCAATAGGAGGGGGAGGAAGAAGAGGGGAGGAGAGGGGGAGAGGGAGGAGGAGGAAGACCTGGGATCTCAAGAACATGCCCTGATGATTAGAAGCTGTCTTAAAAGTTCCATCACCTCTTAACAGCCCCGCAGGCTGGAGACCAAGCATTTAAGACGGAGTCCTTTGGGAAAGAGTTATCCAAAAAGTAGAGAGCTGACCCTTTCTCAGGCAGGTGGATACACCGCCAGATGTAACAGTGCCCAAGGCACATGACCATCATAGTCAGTCACAGATCCTTGGTGTGGACACAGGCTTATGTCACATGTCTTCCTCAGCGTGGATGTTCACTTGGAGTGAATATCCAAAGCATGCCGATACCTAGTGAAGCACAACAGGAACAAAGGCTACAGGGAGAAAAGAGCAAACGTCTGAGTTTGTATGATTTACTCATTTATTTGTTTTGAAAAGGCCTCTCCATGTAGACCAGGCTGGCCCAGCCTTCTGTGTCCAGGATTACAGATGTGCACCATTGTGCCTCCATTTGAGTTTGCATTTACTGCTTACAGAGTCAGATGATTGGATGATCGAGGTACTCAGGACAAAGATTGAGGTAAGTGAGTTAGGCTCCTGGACTCTAACAATCCCGGTACCCAAAGGCTTGCTGCTTGTCATTCATCTTCCAGTCCTCCATTTCACCCAGAAGACAAGATTTGGAAATCCCTATGTTTATTTCCTCTAAAGGGAATCACACCCTCCTGGAGAGAAGAGAGAAGCTGGTAAGACTCAGGAAAGGACGGAAACTCGAAAGGCTCAGAAAGTTCAAAGACTCACAAGGCCCGTGCCCATAGTTATAAACGGCAAACAACTGAGAGGAGGTGGGTCTTCAGTGGTGCATCCTGCCTTTGGGTGGGGAGCTGCATGGGTGCATCCTGCCTTTGGGTGGGGAGCTACATGGGTGCATCCTGCCTTTGGGTGAGGAGCTGCCTGGGTGCATCTTTTCTGAGATTTCACCTGTGATGCACAGGCTTTCTGGTGATGTAACTGTCTTTGAGTCACTCTTGCTTCTGTAGGTCACCCCAGTAAACTCCCCAGTTCACCAGCTATACTCAGCTGGGATTATTTCTTTAGTCTGTTATCAGTGCTTTATCTGGGGTGAACTCTTCCCCAGGCTTGGAGGACTCACACTACACCATACAAACCCAAAGGAGAACTTATGTGACTGATGGATGGCCTCTCCAGGGCATCCCTTGTAGAAGGTACCATCTTAAGAATAAGAAAAGTGTTCTAAAATTTTCTTCCAGTCACTGTTTAGTGAATCCATGTGTTGTGTGACTATTTGTGATCGGTTGCAGTATAACAAATTATTCCAATTCTTGGTAACTTAAAAAACCAGAAGGCTTATTGATTCTCATGACTGTAGGTTGGCTGCACTACTCCTCCCTCTTTTCCGCCCCCC
>NW_022196915.1:43693257-43714278 GCF_008632895.1 Mastomys coucha
CCCAGGTTGTTCTGTTGCTCTTCCACGGGGTCTCCTGTGCAGATGTGTTCAGTTAGACTCTGGGCTTGATGGAATGTTTGGGATGGTCTCTTTTCTTGTAGGGTCCTTCCTTCACTGGATCTCACATCTTAGTTTAGATTGAGTTTCACACATGGTAGCTAGATACCATGGAGAGTGCCTCAGGGTATAAGAAGCACCCAGGCAGGCCACAAGGAAAGTTACCATTCAAGCAGAAGAGATGTTGCTCTTCCTTTCCTTACCTTTTTGTAAGTCTATTGGTTATCTATTTTTAAGAGCTTAAGTGATAAGACCTGTCTATAGTGTCTAAAGCATGTTTGACAATTGCCCAATATGATCTGCAGAGCAACTGATTATACCTCTTATACCTCCGTCACTGCACAGAGCCATACCTCAGAGGACAATGTTTGCCTCATCTTATTGAAGCTGTCAGCGGAGATCATCTCCCACATCCTCCTGGCTGCGTGTCCCAACCTTCTCCAAGAATGGAGTGGGAACAAAGCAGAAAGTAAATGGGAGGTGATTGTTGGCATGGGTTAACAACCGTAAGTAGGATACAATAACATTAGACAGTCCGCTGTGCCAAATTTAAATAGAAAGAGTCTGAACTGTTGGTAGCAGCAGGATGTTGACTGAAAACCATGAACAAAGAGACACAACAGCTCCGAGAAGTTACAACACAAAGGCTCTTAGAGGGTTTGGGGAAGCCAGGCAAAAGCAGTCCCCTGCAACACACGTCTGTAGGTCACTGACAGGTGTTAGCAGGTGGCAGGTCTTGAGGGCTGGAGTTCCAGGTCCTTGAAGCAGCAGGTGTCTGAGGCTAGAAGATACTGAAGGAATGAATTCTCACCTGTAGTCAAAGTGCAGACAGGGTCTTAGAGACTGAGAAGGAATGAGTACTGTCTACAGCTGCTGGTCCAGTCCCAGACACTGTCTGGAGCGAGCTCCTTGCCCAGGGCAGAAGCCTTAAGGCCAGGAAGCCTCTGAGGACTCTGTCCCCAGAGACTCTTAGAGGTGAGTCTTCCTTCTCAGATGAGGAAACAGGCTGGGACTGGATCCTGAAGCCTCACCCTTCCAGCTATCTTCTGGGATTGGGGCTCTGAAGTCTTCCCTCTTTGTCTTCCTTCAATAGGCTCCAGCAGCAGCTCTGTCTGTAAAGCTGTTGGCTATTGGCATTTACAGGGATGCGGGTGCCAGCTGGGCTCTGATTGACTGAACAGGAGTAGGAGAATAAGGTGGGGGTGGGGGGGAGGCTCAATCAAGGAAGAGCTGTGAAACCTGGTCGAGAAGGGAGAAGAAGGCTGAGCCCACCAAAAGTTGCTAAAAGTTCACAGTCCAGTCTCCGGGTCTGTGTCCCTGCAGAGGAAGGGATCTTGTGAGAAAGTTTCTGCTTATTCCCAGCTGCCATTGCGGCCTTTTGAAGGCTTCCGGCTGCTGCCCTGCTTCCTTCTGCAGGGCATTGCTCTCAGCCAGGCTTTTTGTTTCTCTTTGGGGTTGCTGCTTCTGAATTAACAGCTATCAGCGGTTCCTTCTCTGGCACCTTTGCCCTTGAGCCTGTGGCTCTCGGAAGGCTCTGTGGGACGAGTTGTTGGAACATGTGTAAATTCTACACATAGCCCTTTGGAGCATGTGATAGGCCTGGGGATTTGCGCCTTTGGGGAGTCTGGTGACCTGGAGCTGAAGGCCTGGCTAAAGGAGCTCACAGATCACTTCTAGCTTCATGCTAGGGAGCTGTCCCATTGTGGTATTGATCTGTAATTATGTTGCTTTCTTTTGAAACCCTTCAGAAAAATGCTGGGAAAGATGAGAGCTTAGACATGAAAAAAACAGTTATCTTTGAGGCCCTCTCTTCCTAAACAGGCCGCAGAGTGTTTCTTTCAGTTCTCTCTTGGTCCCAGGTGCCTGACTCTCTTAAATAGCCTCCTGACATCTGAAAACATCATCTTCTTACACGTGATCTGTTTATAACATCCATTTCTGATGCTTCCATAGCATGACACCCTATGTGGGACTCATCAATTTCTTTTTCTTCTTTTAAAGGTTGAATTATTATTATTATTGTTTGGTTTTGGACCCTGGACAAGGGACTGAGGGACATATTTTACATATCAAAGCAGACCTAGCCTCCAGGTTCTCCCAGCATCCCTTGGTTACTACCTGGCATACCCTGCCTCGCCCCCCCCCCCTTCCCCATGAACCTTCCAGGGCAGGACTGCCGTTCCCCCAGAGGCTCTTCACTATATAATCTAGACATTTTGTGCTTTCTCTTCTCCCTCCTCCTTCTCTTCTTCCTCCTACTTCTCATTCTCTTCTCTCTATGCATGCCCTTTTCCTCCTCCCTCCATGTCTCCATGGCGAATCCCTGACTTGCATCCTTGAGGCCAGTGAACTCACGCAAGTGCATCTTCCCAATAAACCTGCCTTTAGTATAATCTCATCTGGCTTGAATTGGCTCATTTCACTGAGGCGGAGAAATAACCCATCAATTATTATTATTTTACATGTAGGTGTGTGTATCTGCATGTGGATATGTGCACACAAGTGCGCAGGTGACCTCAGAGGCAGAAGCATCAGATCTCTTGAAGAAGGACTTATAGATGGTTTTGAGTGACTTGACATAGGTGCTGTTGTACAGCAGCAGTGAATTGTGAAGCCATCGCTCCAGTTCCAATTCCTCCCCTCACTCCCTTTTTTAACAATCATTCATTCTTTCTTGTTTTTGTTTGTTTGTTTTTCCTTGAGACAGCTTCTCATGTCAGCCAGGGTGACCTGAAAAACTCTCTCTAGGGAGAGGAAAACCTTGAACTCCTAGCCCTCCTCCTTTCATGCCTGGATTGATAATTCTCTTTTATGTGGCTGATTGTACCTCTCCCTTTTATAAGGTTTGTTAATGGAAAACATGTTCTTTAAACCCTAACATGTTCTATGAATTTCCAAAGCACAGAAATTGTTGAGTAGCCACCTGTCTGTTACTCACTGTGAAGAACGTTTTAACATATTCATTTCCTCAGCCTATTAGGGATATGTCTATGCGGTGGTTTGAGTACACTTGGCCCAGGGAGTGACACTATTAGGAGGTGTGGTCTTGTTGAAGTAGATGTGACCTTATTGGGAGAAGTGTGTCACTGTGGAGATGGGCTTTGAGACAATCCTCCTAATTGCCTGGGCTAATACAGTCTTTTCCTGACTGCTTTCAGATCAGGACATAGAACTCTTAGCTCCTCCCTTAGTACCATGCCTGCCTGGACACTGCCATACTCTCGCCATGATGACTATGGACTGAACCTCAGAACCAGTAAGCCAGCCCCAATTAAATGTTGTCCTTTATAAGAGGTGCCTTGGTCATGGTGTCTCTTCAGAGCCATGAAACCCTAACTGAGATAATGTGTGTGTGTGTGTGTGTGTGTGTGTTCACTGTCTGAACTTGGGAACTTGGGGATATGGCTAACAATGAAAGAAGCGTCAGCTCAGGGAATTTTTATTCAAACACAGACCTTGTAGTTTTACAGTTTTTTGACAAGAGTGATAAATTGACAGGTGTCAGGAGCCACAAGCAGGAACAATGGAATTCTAGACAATTGCATACAATGACCCAGCTGCCGTGCGTGCGTGTGTGAGTGTGTGCGTGTGTGTGTGAGTGTGTGTGTGTGGGTGTGCATGTGTGTGTATGAGTGTGTGGGTGTGTATGTGAGTGTGTGGGTGTGTACGTGTGTGCATGTGTGTGTGTGAGTGTGTATGAGTGTGTGGGTGTGTATGTGAGTGTGTGGGTGTGTACGTGTGTGCATGTGTGTGTATGAGTGTGTGTGTGAGTGTGTGGGTGTATGTGTGTGTATGAGTGTGTGGGTGTGTATATGAGTGTGTGGGTGTGTACGTGTGTGCATGTGTATGTATGAGTGTGTGTGTGAGTGTGTGGGTGTATGTGTGTGTATGAATGTGTGGGTGTGTATGTATGTGAGTGTGTGGGTGTGTACGTGTGTGCATGAGTGTGTGGGTGTGTGTGTGAGTGTGTGGGTGTGTACGTGTGTGCATGTGTGTGTAATGAAAGCTGTTGTTTCCCACAGGAGTGTGCCTCTCCCTTGCCTTCTCCTGGGAACAAGAACAGTCCTTTAGTTGTTCTCTTCCTCAGTCCTAACCACCTCCACCTGGAAGCTGGGTTCCAATTAGGCTGGGATTTCGTCCATGCTTGGGAAATGTAGTTTAAAAACCTCAGGAAGTGGCCTGCCCAATAACAACATGCTTTCGGGTGTTGGACCATTCTGAAGCCTCATTCAGTACTATGTGTGTATGGAATGTGATCCTCCCACATTAGTAAGAAAATGTATCACAGCTACCTTTTCAGCAGCTGTGTGTGGAATTTGCTCATCTCAATTTTATAACGATGAGAACTCAACAGGGGGAGTTTTCCACCTTTTGCAGAACCATGTTCCACTGTGTTCCTGTGCTGTTTGCATGAGAATGTCCCCCACAGGTTCAGACATCTGAACACTTGGTCCCCAGTGTGTGGTGCCATTTGGGAGGGTTAGGAGGTGTGGCTTCCTGGAGGAAATATGTCACAGGGGTGGGCTTTGAGTATTAAAAAATTTACCCCATTTCCAGTTTGTTCTCTCTGCTTCCTGATCGTGGTTCAAGATACGAACTCTCAGCTTCTAGCCTCAGCCCCTCTGCCCTCAGGGATGTTTATCCCTCTGGAAACATGTGTCCAAATAAACTCTTTGTTCTGTAAGTTACCATGGTCACGGTCCTTTACCACACCAACAGTAAAATAACTAATACAATTCTTTTCAAGGGCACGCAAAAGAGAAAGGCGAGCCAGCAGTTTGGCTGACCCAATCACCTGAGAACACAAACCTACCCTTCCTAAATTCCCCAATGTTCTTTTATTTTTCATCATACAAACAGCCACTCATATTTTAAGTTATATAAACTGAATAACATAATGTGTTTGTTATGGCAGTTTTGTATCTTTACATACTGTGATTTGAACATATTCACACACCTCCAAATACCCTCTTCTGTCCCCCACGTAAGACTGGAAGTCTTGTCTTTCAAATCCATTATTAAGTCATTAGGGTCAACGGGGTCATGAGATGGTGGTGTCTGTGGTTCTAATTAGTGGCCAGCTAGATACCTGCAGAATCACTGACTAGTGGGCGAAAAGCCAGCAGATAGTGAAGGTCAGCAGCTAACAAAGCATTAGTGAGAGATGGACAAGGAGAGCTTTCAGTAACTCCTAACTGGGTGGGCAGTGTATGAATAAAGTGTGATCATCTTCTGGCTTGGACCTGGGAGACCAGCATAGCACATACAGGCCCTCCGTTGGCTTGGCCCATGACAGTCCAGGGAATAAGTCCACCTCAGCAGAAATTACCTCAGTTTTGGTCCAGCTCCTGCTGTAAGCGTCATTCAAAACAAACCAAACAAACCTAGACAAAACTAGTTTGTTGTCTTTCTCCAGTCTTGGGAACTGCGCCCACTCAGGAATTTCTCAGTTCCCTCAAGGAAGTTTGCTTCTTTTCTGCTTCCTTCCATCTGTGTCTTTCTGGTTGGAGACTATGAACTTGAGACCTCGGGTTGAGCTTCCACTACCCTAAGTGCCTGGGTCAAGCACACCTGGGCTGAGAAGAGTCCTGCTAGTCTCAAAACTGCATCAGTAGACCAACAGTATACTCTCTCACTTAAGTATGTATGTATGTATGCATGTATGTATATATATGTATGTATGTATGTATATGTGGAGTGGGGGAGGTGCCTTTGTATGTCTTAGCAATAGTCATCTACATGATTTTGAAGCCAGGTTACTTTTAAAGGGTATAATCTACAACCAAATTCAAAGACTTGGCAAAATTTAAAAATTAACTTTAAAAAATGAGCTGGTTTGCTTACTTCCCTGATCTTGATTCTTTTTTGTGAATGAAACTATAGGTGGTGTTATGAGGTGACTTATTTAGGTTTTGGGGTGACAGAGAAATGCTGACAAGAGTACTGTTTTAGTTAAGGTTTTACTGCTGTGAACAGACACCATGACCAAGGCAACTCTTATAAGGGCAACATTTATTTGGGGCTGGCTTACAGGTTCATAGGTTCAGTCTAGTATCATCAAGGTAGGAACATGACATTGTCCAGGCAGCGTGGTGCAGGAGGAGCTGAGAGTTCTACATCTTCATCTGAAGGCAGCTAGAAGAATCCTGGTTTCCAGGAAGCTAGGATGAGGGTCTTAAAGCCCATGCTCATATTCCAACAAGGCCACACCTCCAAATAGTGCTATACCTTGGGCCAAGCATATTCAAATCATCATGGGTACCCTTAAAAGAATGCATGTTTTGGCCTTAAACATTGTTCATTTATCCTCATAACAGACTGGTTTGAGATCTCTCAGCAAAGGGAGCGGTATCCTTACACAGGGAATCTTTTTATTCTCTTTCTTAGTGTATATTCATTGTAGATAGAGCTGAGTTGTATAAAGGCATTTTCTATTTATTTATTTATATCCCAAATGTTGCCTCCTCCCCGTGCCCCATTCCCTTCATCTTTAAGAGGCCACCTCCCCCTAGTATCTCCCAACCCTGATGCATCAAGTCTCTGCAGGATTAGGCCTCAGACCAGCCTATGTATGCTCTTTGGTTGGTGACACAGTCTCTGGAAGCTCCCAGGGGTCCAGGTTAATTGACACTGTTGGTCTTCCTGTGGGGTTACCATCTGCTTGAAGGCCTTCAGTCCTTGCCCTAACTCTCCCACTGGGGTCCCCAACCTCCATCCAGCCCAATGTTTGTCTGTGGGTCTCTGCATCTGTCTCCATCAGCTTCTGGGTAGAGCCTCTCAGAGGCCTGCTATGCTAGGCTCCTGTCAGCAAGCACAACATAACATCATTAATGGTTTGAGGGATAGGTGCCTCATGACACCCTGCCCATGGGATGGGTGTCAAATTGATCTGGTCACTGGTCAGCCATTCCTTCAGCCTTTGCTCCATCTTTGTCCCTGCCTTTCTTTTAGACAGGACCAATTTGGGGTCAAATTATAAAGGCATTTTCATGTTAAGTGTATAATGTACTTTGACCATGTTTCCCCATAGCCTCCTACCCTCCTGTTTGCCCCCCTTTTCTCATTAGTGTTCTTTGTTCTAGTCAATTTTACTCTACTTTCATGGCATATGACACATACATGATTTAATGGAACATAAAATGGAGAATCTACAGACAAAAGAAAGCATGTAATATTTGACTGAAACTGACTCAATCACTTCATATGACAACCTCCATTTTCCTACAAATAAGAGAATTTCATTCTTCTTTATAGCAGACTAAAATTCCACATGTATATACACCACATTTCCTTCCCTATCCCTCTGTCTTTGGATACCTAGGCAGGTTCAACATTGATATGCAAGTGTCTCTGTGATATATTAGCACAGAGTTCTTTGGATAAATACCTAGGAGTGGTGTAGCTGAATGGCAGTTGATTGAGAAAACAAATAATAAAAGTGTTGGTGAGCATGTGGGAAAAGGAGACTTTTAACACATTGCTGATGGGAAGGAAAGTCAGTTTAGCTGCTATAAAAAGAAATCAGGGAGAGGGTTCCTCAGGCCCCAAACCCAGAACTGCCTTATGATCCAGGCGATCTTCACAGCTGCCTGCATTTTGTCATCTGTGCTTAAGTTCTTGACTCCATCAGACATAGAGAAACCAGATCTCAGGTGAAACTCCCTTCTTTCTCCATGTCCTCTTCTCTCCCACCTCAGTCTTGTGGCAGTGTGCCTTCCATTGGGCACCTAAGAAGAGGAATTTGAAAGTCAAATGCCACCTTCTAGTGACAGGAAGAGCCGAATACTCTGGATCTGAATAAAAGATTTCACATTCGGCTTTGTAGCTCACTGAAGACTCAGCAACAGGCCCACCTATGCACACACAGAACAGTAGAATGACAGGTTGAAACAGCTTCCAGGAGGAGGGGGAGGACGGGCTGGGGAAGTGGGACATGTAATCCCAGGTAGAGAAAGTCACTGGAGGTACGGAAGGCGCTGGCAACCCTGAGGAACAGCAGCTGATCCACCGGCTGCAGGGCCAGGCCTCTGGATGCAACAGAGCCAAGTCAGCTGGGCCTGGCGGGGTTCCACCTGCTCCCTGGGTGGCCCCAGGCAAGTGACTCCCCTGAGAACTGGCTTCAGGAATGAGAAGAGGGGTGGGGTGACAATAGCCTCTTTTTCAGGGTTACCTAGAGGACTAAATAATGCACACACACACATACATCCATATACATATGCACACACACAGAGACATACACACACATAGACACACAGACACACACAGAGAAACACACCAACACACACATAAACATACACACAGACATACAGAAACACACACATATACACATACAGACACACACATATACACACAGACACACATATACACACACGTGCGCACACAGAGAGAGACACACGTGCACACACATACACATACAGACACACACATATACACACAGACACACATATACACACACATGCACACACAGAGAGAGACACACGTGCACACACATACACAGACACACACATACACACACACACACACACACACACACACACACACACACGAGTTTATGAGCTCTGAATTGGAATAAGGCTTTATTTTCATCAGCTTAGACAGTAGTAGCCTAGGAATGTTAGTGTGCAAAAGTATTTTCTAGGCAAGGGAGAGACAGAAAGTGTGGTGGAGAGCAAGGCTGGTGCCTGTGAGTGGGCAGTGTCTAGTGTCTGGGGCAGCTGAGATTGGCAGCCCACTGGCCAGTAAATGGAGTTGCTGCTCACAAGTGAGTCCAGTGGAAATTTTTAGTCTGCTCTTAGGAACTGTGCATTTGGCCTTGGAAACTGAAGATGTTTCTTTAAAAGAAAAATTGTGCTTTTGAAACTCAAATGACAGCATTGACTATGGTCTGCTTTTCTCTCGCTCACCAGTTTTCTTGGGGTGTTATCAGGGCCAGCATCAGAACAATGCTCACTTCTGTCTTGTGTTTAACCTGAATGACAAATGACCAGTCAGCCGATGTAGGTCACGCAAGGAAGTCTGTCTTTCGGGTTGGACTGAGGTAGAGGCCTGGTGGAGGCTTTGCTGTTTTCTTTCCCTTTTCTTGTCCCAACTAAAAGCGCTTCTTATGATCAGGGCTGGGAGCAACTGAAGACCATTTGAGAACTTGACTGCTGGGCCCCTCTGACATTTTCTGTTGCCAACTGCTTACTCGTTATTCTAAAAAAAATAGCAAACAAGCCCAAACTACTTCTTCAAACAATTCCAGGACGTACCACACAGACAGAACAGACTGAACCCACCAGTAACCCCAGCTTTCCCAGGAATGTTTATGAGAACCAGGATAGTTAAAGAACTTTTTTCCTTCTCATTTTTAAATTTGTTCTTCAAATCCAATGTATTTTGATCATATGTGTTCCCCTCCCTTAACCCCTGTTTTAACAAGCCAACCTGGTGTCCCCTTCCCTCCCTCATCCCCTCCCCTTCTCCTCCCCTCCCCTTCCCTTCCTTGCCCTTCCCTTCCCCTTCTCCTTTGCTCTTCTCCCCCTCCCCTCTGCTCCCCTTCCCCTCCCCCATGCCCCTTTCCCTCCCCCATCCCCTCCCCTTCCTTTCTCCTTCCCATCTCCTCTCCTCCACTCCCTTTCTGCTCCCTCCCCCTCCCCTCCGATCCCCTTCCCTCCCCCTTCTCTCTGCTTCCCTTCCTCTCCCCTCCCTTCCCCCATCCCCTCCCCTTCCCTCTATCAACTCCGATTTGTCTATATACTCCTTGGATGTGTGGCTGTTTTCTGGAGATGCTAATTTTCAACAATATAATGAAAAAATTTCCTCCTCTTCCTCTTCTTCTCTTCCTCCCCTTTTCATCTTTCTCCCCTTCTTCCCCTTCTTCCCCTTCTCTTCCCTCCCATCTTTTCGCCTTCTTTTCCTCCCTCCCTTCTCCCTCCCTTTCTCTCCCCTCCCTCCCCCTTCCCTCCCTTCCTCTCCCCCTCTTCTGACTTGTACTGGGAGTCAAATCCAGAGCCTGACACTCTCCTGCTGATTGACCCCTGACCCTTCTTATTTTTTCTGTCCATGTTTATTTTCTTGAAGGAGGAATTACATAAAAATGAGTCTTCAGGAGGTCTCCCTTCCTCAAGTCTGCTGTTAGGGACGAGTCCTGTTTGAATTTCTGGGCCACAGCTGGGCCTAGCGCTGATTTCTCTCTGTTCTCCAGAACCTCACCCTGACAAGGTTTGTGCTGACGGGTGACACATCTTAGTGTTTCCCACTAAACAGTGGGCTTTGTGGGGACAGGGTGACACTGTCTTCCACTTGCTCCGAGTTCCTCACAGGCATCGCCCCCATCTCCCTGCTGGTGGCCTAGCCTCTATCTGGACAGAGCAGGGCCCCTGCTCACACTTCTACCTGGAATGTGCTGTGGTCAGCACAGGCAAGAGCTGCCTGGCCTTTGTGAGGCTGGCCCACTAGAGTGACTTGAAGCAAACCTGGCACCAACCGGGGCTGCTCTGCGGAAAGCTGGTTGATTTCCAGTCTGAGCAGGTGCCTGACTCCAGGGCCAGGGTCTCTGTCAGACTCACCTCTTTATCCATCCTTCATCTTATTCCTATATTATGACTGGTAAATGGCAACTGAGTGAGGAGGGGAAGGAAGGTAGAGAAGGGGTCTGAGAGGGCTCTTCTCCCGGCCAGGCTTGCTCTGAGCTTCTGTGTCTTTAGCAAGCTTGGTGGGATTCAAGTGATCCGAGCCTTTGCAGAGGCTGCCCCAGGTCCGGTGGGCTTCAGCCAAGGTATCCTATATAACACAGGCTCCTCAGGTAACAGTTACTGTTGGAGAGACAGCCATCACACCTGTGCATTTGAGACCATGGCAAAGCAGAATGTGTCAACACCTGCATTTTACTGCATGGAAATGTAGTTCGTTCCTTTTCAACCTTTTGTCTCGTAGGGCTGAAAAGATGATATGAAAGGACTTTAAAAACTCCACTAAGCTGTTTTGCTTTGTTCACTGTAGAAGGTCACAAAGAGTTCAAGAAAACAGGATAGGGATGGTAGGGATTCTCATGTGCTTCTCTTGTGAGCAGCAGCAGGGCCAGCTCTGTCTCAAAGGCAGGCTTTATCAAGAAGCTGGTGAGGAGGCAGGAGCTTGGGAGGAGGGAGAAGTTGATTTAAATCAACTTATGATTTTTATTAAACATTCATAGCTGATGGTAATTTCACTTGCCCTCTCCCTCTTAGCCCCCCACACTTCAAAACAGGAGAGAGAGAGGGGACACGCACACACGCACACACACACACACACACACACACACACACACACGAATACACATATGTTTAAGTGCAGACACATACAAACATATTTCTAAACCACTTTTTCTGTGAATACAATGATATGCTCTGAGATATACTCAGACTGGCCGTATTATTGCACCATCTCTTCTAAAGGTATACGATCAAAACATGGTTGTTCTAAAAGCAAACTCTAAAAGACTAACCTAGTCTCTGACCACAAGTTTGGGAGTTCGCGTTTCTGCAAGAGAAAGAGCAGCTCTTGCTATTGTCTGCAAACCCAACACTATTTGTTGATTTGACAGGCAAGACAGACAAACCCCCAAAGTTAACGTTTTCTCTATTCGTTTACTCCGTAAGTGCTATCACTCTCTGCATTCAAGTGAGATTCTGCATTGGCTGATGCATTAAATATGCTGAGACTCTTCCAGAACACAGCAGGTAGAAAGCCCACGGTCAACAGTGGGGGAATAGTACCAGTCTGGTTTAGTTATCTCCAAATGTCTAAAGAGAGAGTAATAGTATGTAATGGTGCATGGAAACCACCCATGAGCCTCTGTGTTATTAGTAGTAGTTACTTGATAGTGGCTAATGACAAAATAAAGGTAGCTTCCAGTTTCTGAAGGTTTACTGTGTGCAGATGTAACCCTTGCTAATCACCACCTTAGTTAATCCAAACAACAATCCCGTGAAGTATGACTATTATTATCCCCATTTTACAGACAAACAAACTGAGGATTACAGAGGTTAATAACTTGCCCCAAGTCATAGTACCAAAGGCTTTGGGAGCCATTATTTCAGTCAAATTCAGACCAAGTGTGCATAGCCATCGTGCCAGAGGTTCCAAGGAAGGCGCTTACCTGTTTGTTTTATTTATATCACTTGATGAAATAAAACTACCATTCCCATTGAATATAAAAACTCCTAAGGATGCCTCCTCAGGATGCTGCGTGATGCCACTAAGCTGTTGATAGACACAGTCCTCCGGGCTGGGGGTGTGGATCAGTTGCTAGTATGCTTGCCTAGCATGCACGAGGTCCTGGGTTTGATACCCAGCACTGCATAAACCTGGCATGGTGATGCATGCCTCTAATCCCAGGACTCCAGAGATGGAGGAAGCCATTCAGTATCACCACCAGCTACATACTGATTAAGAGACCAGCCTGAAACACATGACACTTCATGTTAAAAAAAAATGACATCCCTTCTGCCATGTATCCTTTTTTGCTTTTGTAAATTTTCAAGGGAATGTTTCACCCAGAAGTTTTGCGCTGGCAATGGTACATATCTGAAATTTCAGCAATCTAGAGGCTGAGGCAGGAGGATTATTGAGTTCCAGGTCAGCTGGGTCTAAACACAGAGGAAAGTGGAGCTTTGAGTGGACACCATGTTCAGATGCTCAATGGTCTTCAGAGTTAGGCTTCTGGCAGACACCGGGCCAACAGAAAAACAAGAACAACAATTGCCTTCAAAGGGAGAACAGCCTTGCGAAGCTCCGATTCAAAGGAGAATTGTGCTTTGGAGTCTAAATGAATTTGGACTGCTCTGACTGTGCCTTTCCAATTCTACTGGCATCCACACTGAAAACAAACAGCGGTGCCCTGATTGCCACAGACACTCTCTGCTGGGCAGACAGCACACCGAAGTTCCCAGGCTGTTCTGCCAGCATCTCTCAGGTGTTCAGCCTGGGTGGGGAATTGCAACATGTGTAGCAAGCCAGGTGGCTCTGTAGAGCCAGACTCCAACTCTGGTGCTGCTGGGGACACAAAGAATGTTAGGGCATGGCTCCACCAGTCTCTGGGAGGGAAGCCCTTGCTCACCACATAACGTCTTTCCCTAGATGTACTTCTGCACATATTCTAATTTGGTTTAGCTCTGTATTTATAGCGAGAATAGTTAAGAGACTCTTAGGACTGAGCATGACTGAAGCAGATGGAGACAGCAGCTCCATGTTGCCAGGCAGATCTTACACAGGTTAGCCTGGTCGCAGCCACCAGAGCAGCTCCCTGTTCAGTGGGAGATAGAAAGGAGAATACATGGATTTTAAGTTATGATTTCATTCACTAGCCCAGGCTAGCTTGGAGCTCACTCTGTAGCTCAGGCTGGCCTTGAACCCTCAGCAGCTCTTCTTCAGCTTCCTGGGTATTGGGATTATAGAGGTGTGATACTATCCCAGCTCCCACATGTGTTTAAAAGCTTCCCTCTCAGTTTGAGGAACACAAATTCACCTCAATCTTTAAACTTAATCACAAATCTCTCAAGGGTGTTTCCAAAGCTTCAGAGCACTTTGGAACAACCTCCCCTAATGAGGAGATTTGTTTCTTCATTCATTTAACTGGTAAATTCATAGCTGCACAACTTCACTTATTTATATAATTCTATCTAATTAATGGAAATAGGGGTGTGGTTGGATAAGAGGAATAACTTTTAATATTCTGTAGTGAAGTAGTGAAGTGGTTGGCAATAATGAATGGAATATTTAAAAGTGGTTACTAGAGAGTGAGAGATGGCTCAGCAATCAAGAACGCATACATGGGATATATATTTTAAATATATATATTCTGTATTATATATGTATATATATATGAATTAAGTATACCCATAAAAATAAATAGAAGGTTGGATGGGGCTGGAGAGATGGCTCAGTGTTTAAGAATGCTTACTGCTTTTGCAGAGAACAGGGGTTCAGTTCCAGCACCCACAACTCACAACTCACATAGCTCCGGTGCCAGGATATTTAGTCACAGATATAGCCTCATACACAAACGCAAGAATTAAAGAACAATAAGTAAGGCCGGGCATGATGATTGGGTACTCAGACAAAGACAAGGAGAGCTCTGTGAGGTCAAGGCCAAAGGCTAGCCTGGTCTCCATGAAGATCTCAGGCCTGCCAGGGCTTCAGAGTGAAATCCTGTCTCAAAACAAACAAGCAAAATGACAAATATCCAAAACACAAATATCTCTAAAGCATAGCTAGTAGGGAAGATTCTAAATGTTCACAGCACAAAGGAATGATGGATGTCTGAGGATATGGAGTTACTGTTGCCCTGACCTGGTAATTAGTTATACATTGCATACAGATATTGAAATGTCACATGGTACCACATTGTCTTAGAGTTTTATTGTTGTGAAGAGACACCATGACCACAGCAACTCTTATAAAAGGAAACATTTAATTGGGGCTGGCTTATAGTTCAGCATTGTCCATTGCCATCATGGTGGGAAATGAGGCACTGTGCAGGCAGCCATAGTGCTGGAGAAGCAGCTGAGAGCTCTACGGGCAGCAGAAAGAGACAGTAAGTCACTTGCCCTGGGCTTGAGCTTCTGAGACCTCAAAGCTGGCTCCTAGTTCACATTTCCTCTAGCAAGGCCACAACTACTCCAAAAGGCCTCTTCCTATATGGGTCAAGCATTCAAAGACATGAGTCTATGGGAGCCACTCCATTCAAACTACCATACCCATAGGTTGCAATGACTGTATGTCAATTTAAAAAAAAAAAAAAAAAGTGAAAAAATGATCTTTTTTTTTCCCTCAGAGTGTAAAACTGAGGAGAAAAAATAACCTGAACCAAGTGGTATAACACAGAGTGATTTTTATTGGTGGCCATAACTGGAGGATGGGGGCCCAGTTTTAAACGCATTTTTAATAGTATTCAATAGATTTTATTTGAGATTCTACATTTATGAATTGTGTAAGCCTCTGAACAGGCGTTCCTATTTCTCTGACACTCTCTAGGATGTGTAAGAGTCCTGCAGGTGTTAGAGAGGTCAGACTCACTCTGAAGACCTTGCATGATGGCGGAAGTGGAAGAAGAAGCACCACATGCTCACTCAGTCCTTGGAAGCTGGGTTGGGTTCCTCAGTGAATTCTCCTTGCTGGCTCTGCAGTGAATGGGATGCAGAGGGAGACGTCGGGGGAGGGACCAAGACTCTTCAGCCTTGGTGGACAGTGGGGGTCCAAGCCCAGCAAGGTGCTCAGAAAGATGCTGTCATCTCATGACCCCTGCCCTGCTCTGATCATTTAGCACTGTCTAGCTAGAGCTGTCAGCTTAAAAACAGAATAACGGAACAACAAGCGACACCTAGGGAAGACTACACTATGCTCACACCAGGGGTTCCTCCCAAGCTCACCAGAAGGGACTCTAGCCTAGGCAGTAACTACATCTGGAACAAAACCTTACTTTAGAGAGAGCAGATTCCATTTTACTGTGATCCTCGGGTGCAAAGGCTTGCTTTTAAGGGCATCTACTAATTGCCTACCACATCTGTCTTCTTTGGTGCCAGGCTTCTGTGAAACGTCCACATAGGCTCATGTGTTTGAACACTTAGTCTTTAGATACTGGCACTGTGTGGAATCCAGGGAGATGTGACCTAGCTGGCTGGCTTAAGGCCACTGTGGGGAGGCCTTGAGTGTTACAAGGTACTAGTCAGCTTCATGGTCAGTGCTGTGTAACCAGCTGCTGTTTCGTGATCCTATCATGGGCAGAACCACCTGCAGTCGTGCGTTCCCCACTACGCTGGACTGAAGGTCCCTTGAAAGCCTGAGCAAAAGTAAGCTCTTCTCCTCTGGTGTGCCTCTGCAAAGTATTTGGTCACAGCAATGAGGAGACCTTGGTGTTAGCCTAGACCATTGCCACCCTGAATGAAAACTGGCATTTCTGGGCAGTGTGGTGTTGGACACATGCGGTTGCAGTATTTGGGGATGCGGGGGGAATTGGTTGAGGCAGGAGAATAAAGCATTTGAGGACAGCCCGTGAAAGCTCACAGGTTTTTCTGTCTTCTTTGCTTCTGGCTTTGTGACTAGAGTAGGGTGGAAAGAGATGAGAGAGAATGTGTTGGGGTGGAGCTTCCTGGAAGGCTAATTCAGCTGGGGCTGGGCGATTTTGATTTTTAAAGTATGCAGCTGCTTGGAATACAGATGTACCAGCTGGCACACAGCAGCCATAGTAAGTCTGACGAGGTGGTTCTCAACCTGTAGGTCTCGACCCTTTGGGGTGGTCCAATGACCTTTCACAGAGGTCACCTAAGACCATCAGAAAACACAGATGTTTATATTATGATTCATACAGTAGCAAAACTACAGTTGTGAAGTAGCAATGAAATAATTTTATGGTTAAGGGTCACCACAACGTGAGGAATGGTATCAGAATGTTGCAGCTTTAGGAAGGTTGAGAACCACTGTCTTTTGGTGACCTTGAGAATAGAAGTCCTTTGCTAGGATGGCAAGGCAGAAAAACAACCAAAGCTCAGGTCACTGATGCCTTTAGAGACACCAAGAGAATTGTGGGCTGCCTTCTGGGTTTCCTCTAAATGGGGGAAAAAAATGAAGCTGTGTGGGTTATATTTTAATGGAGCCAGACTCTTTGTTTCCATTTTCAAAACCCATATCTCCATTAAATTTCAGCAGTCCGTTTTCTTACCATAACCTTCGCCCACTCACTCATGACCTCTGCTGCCGCATTCCCAACCAGTTTTTCCTGTCCAGTGGTCCCTTAGACATGGATTTCTTTCTCCTCCCGAGTCTCGCGAGTCCCCTGAGCATGGCCAGTCCTTCCTCCTCCTCTGCTGTCTGCTCGGCTCATTCCCTGATAAATTCAACGTCAGGTGGCTAGAGCACGTCTCACTACTCACTGTAAAGACTCGAGGAGACACTGACACACCCTTGTAGTTTAATGCTCCACTCCATGCTTCCAGTAACCCTCTGGCCCTCTCCCTACACCTCTACCACCTCCTTGGCCTGCCCCAGCAGCAGCTCTCCCGTCTCAGGGCAGCCAGCCTGCCTCCACCCAGCCCACCCAGCCTGGGATGGCTATAGAGGTACCCTGGCTTCCTTGGGTGGAGACAGCCTTCTTTGCTCCAGTTTGCTCTCTGGCTTTGGCCTGCTCACAATGGAGCCTGTGGGTTCCTTGCTCACCTCCCAGGGGCCGCCACCTCAACCTCCCAAGGGTCACCTTGGCTCTGTTTTTCCCACAGCCTTGATTCTGAGGAGGCTTTTGTAATTTGCTGTCTTCTCACTCACTCTTTGACCCACTGCAGACGGACTGCTACCCCATGACCCTAGGGCAGCTATCAGAGTCACCCACCCCTGCCTGACACCTGGGGGTACTTCTGATGCCTTTAATCTCCCTCACCTTTTGGGTGTTTGATGTGGGGCTGGTAGTATCCTTTTCCTGAAGGCCTTTCTTGGTTTGTCTGCTGACACTCTCTTGGCCCCTGTCTCTCTTCTTATGTAGCTGCCCCTTTCCTCATGTAGGTAGTCCTGCTGCAAGGCCCAGGCACTACCTTCTCCACCCATTGTAGTCTGAACAAGAGTAGCCTTCATAGGCTCACGTATTTGAATTCTTGCTCTCCAGTTGGTGGAACTGTTTGGGAAGGAATAGGAGGTGTGTCACTCCTCCAACAAGGTGAGCTTCGAGATTTCAAAAGCTCACATCATTTGCAGTAGTTCTCCCTGCTTTGTATTTGTAGAAGCTTATAAGCTCTCAGCTACTGCTCTGGGGCCATGACTGCCTGCTTGCAGCCATGAGCTGGTCATACTGGTCGTAAATTCTAACTCTCTGGAACTATGAGCCACAAATTAAATACTTTCTTTTGTAAGTCGCCTTGGTCGTGGTGTTTCACCACAGCAATTGAAGGTACACATCTCCTGTTTTACACATTGCCAGGGTCAAGTGATGTGTCAATGACCCATGGGTGTCTTATCATATTTCTTGTTTCCCCAGTAAGTAACTATGATGACTATTCTTGGTTATCAGCTTGAATAAATGTGGAATTAACTAGACCCCCCGAGCAGCTAGGCATGCCTGTGAAGAATGTTCTTGAACGTTTGAAGTGGGAAGATCCACTCTACATCTGCACCACACTTTCTTGCAGCAGCCTGTGTAAAGGGCACGGAAGACAGCAGCTTTGGTTTTCTCGCCTGCGTGTGCTCACTGTCACTGGCAAGTTCTACCCTTCTGCTGACGCGTCCCTTCACTGGCATTAGAACCTACTTCTTTGGAATCCCAATGGATACCAAAGACCAGCAGCGACACCCAGGCATGTGGACTGAATAACTATTGGATTCTTGGACTTTCTGTTGGGACACAGCTGTTGTGGAACTGCCTGGAGCCAGCCATATATGCCTATATCCATTCTATCAGTTCTCTTCAACTAGAGAACCCTGACTAATACAATAAGTAAACAGGTATTTGATGTTTCTGTTGCTTCCAATTATCCCATAAAAAGAAATTTCTTTTTTTCTGTTTAAAATTTTTAAAATTTGTATGTGTATGCTTGTGTGTGTGTGATGCAGAGGAGGTGGGGGGTGCATGTTACTGCATGTATGCCGAGATCAGAGGACCAGCTCTGTGGAGCCAGTTCTCTCTGTCCACCTTTATGTGGGTTTTGGGAATCCCTCAGGTTGATAAGCTTGTGTGGCAAGCACCTTTACATGGTGATCCATGTCACTGGCTCCATCACTGCATTTTCTTTTATAAAATAATTGTTTTTCTTATTTTTATTTGTGTGGTCTATACATGAGTATGTGCGCATGAGTTTGTGTAGGACTCTGCAGAGGCCAGAGGTTTCGAAGATTTCAGCTTCCCCTAAAACTGGGGAATTATGTGCTGTATGATCTGGGTATTGGGAACTAAACTTTGTCCTTCTATAAAATAAGTATGTGCTCTTAACTATGATCCACTTCCACACACCAGCACCCCATATTTTCTCTTTCTTCCCTTAAGATTTATTTTAAGCTGGGCGATGGTGGCACATGCATTTAATCCCAGCACTCAGGACTCCAAGGCAGGGGAATCTCTACGAGTTTGAGGTCACCTGGTCTACAGAATTAGTTCCAGGACAGCCAGGGATACACAGAGAAATGCAGAGAAACAAACAAACAAACAAAAGCAAAAAGAAAAAAAGAAAAAAAAACCGAAAGGATTTATTTTAAGTGTGGTGGGGTAAATCTCCAACCCAAATAAGCCCAGGCAATGAAAACACAACTTGATTAATATGAATACAAGCTGTGCGCCTAGATTGGGCAGATCCACCACTATACTACCATCTTTCCCATCTATGAAGATCCCTTATCACTTGCGATTTCTCCAGGCCTTGTGCTTCTGCTCTGCTTTTCTTCCACCTTCTTCTCCTGTCATCCTCTCTCTCTTTCTCCTCTCCTACACCTTCAGCTCCACCTTCCCCTCCTTCTCTGCCCAATCACTGGCTCTAGCCAGGAGAGGAGGTCTGCATGCCCCGTGTAAACACACACAGGCTCACAGCACCACTATACAACAGCCATAAAGTGACATGCCAAGTGTCTGCCCTGGATGGTTAGGTAACAGGGTGTGTTGTGCATATCCAAAAGCAATATTCTTCTTTTTAAAAGTCTTTAAATATCAAGAAAACCCAGGCACATCTTCAGCATATATAAACCCTGAGGAGGTTGCAGTAAGCGGAATGTGCTGGTCACAAAGAGACAGATATTAGTAGTAGTATTCTTTCATATGCATGGGGATCCCAGAGCCAGCAAAATTAGAGAGATGGACGGGGGTCTCCAGAAGCTGAGTCAGTGTTTAATGTGAGTGAAAAGATTCTAAAGACCAATAGTAGGGGTTGGTTACACACAGTATGAGTGTACTTCATGCCACTGGACTGTGCAGCTAGCAATGTCAAAGGCAGGAAATTTGTGGTATGTATTTTCCATCAAATGCACACACATGTACACACAAAGAAATTCAAAAGATTCTTTGACCGTGCTCATTGGAAGAAGGTATCCTCTGGTTTAGAGTAAGCACTTGGAGAGCAGATGTAGTACCTTTCCTTCTGGTTGCTAACTTAATTCCAAAACCGCAGAAGGCTACATGGTCTGAAGGATCATCACTTATTTTGGGTCCCCAAAACCCCATTGCCACAAGCAACAAAGAACAACTCAAAGATGGAAAGAAAATCAAAGTTCCCGTCTGTCCCAATGCAGCAGAACTGGAGCCCCAGAAAGCCATGTTCTCCCATGACAACTCCAGAGAATTAAGATCTTAGTAACTAACTAAGAAAAAAGGAGTTTAAGACTGAGACAGCCAATGCACACAGCATACACTGTACGGAGGGGAGTGTGGGAGAAGGAGGGAGAGCAGGTGCTTATACTGCTCATGCAGCCTCTCAGAGGCAAAGCACTTAGCTTCAGGGACAGGCAAGCCTCTCTCTGTGGCAGATTAAAGGTCTCAGTCCAGAGTCCGCCCTCATTCAGCAGGTCTCCAAAGATGCTGAGATCTATAGGGTGGTGTTGAAGTCTACATACTTAGAATCTTGCGTACGATCCATGGATAACTATTGCAAAAGTGCCAACAACTATTATCACTGTAAGGGTTGTTATTTTAATAGTGCTTTTCAGTGCCACAACCCAGGGCTTTGTGTGTACCAGACAGACACTGCCATTGAGCTATGTGGCCAGCCCACTATATTTTAAATGCATCATTTAGAGTTGTAGTTAAGCACACATGAACAGAGGCTATTGGTTTTAAATGAGTTCTTACTAGGCTACAGACTAAACTAGAATGGAGTCGCTTAAGCTAAATATCAAGGACACAGGTAGATTCTAAAACAGACCAGCTTTTCCTGAAAATATGAGATTCCAGTCTGTCTGAGTCAACCCAATAAGGAAGTCCTCTCAATTAAGCCCAGATAAAACTGATAACATTCTCTCTCTCTCTCTCTCTCTCTCTCTCTC
>NW_022196915.1:43714288-43734346 GCF_008632895.1 Mastomys coucha
TCTCTCTCTCTCTCTCTCTCTCTCTCTCTCTCTCTCATTCAGTGGTTCTGTTTCCTTCTTCCTATGGTACAAAACCCATCATTATTACACCAATGTCAGGTGTGGGGGCTCATTATTTTTACAAAACCACAAATCAGAATGATTGTAAATTATCCTTCTGTTGTTGCTTCTACTATTGCATGAAGCAGTGTAACTGCTTTGCATGTATTCTCTTGCTTAGCCATTTCAACAAGTGAGTTGATTCCTTTTTCAAGCAAGGGAATGGAGGCCCCAGAACTGTACTAACATATGGATACAGCTGTCAATAGAAGGGTATTCTGCTAATCCTGCAATGGCAGGAGCTTGTGGGCCTTACTTCCCCTGTGTCCCTCCCTGTTTTTGTAGATGTTGCACTATGGTCCTTGGATTGGTTCATGTTGGGATGTTATACTTCTTGTCATTCTTTTCTCACACTGAGACAGTTTACAAAAATTTTGAATTTTTGTTTGTTTGTTTAGGTCTTCTGAGACAGAGTTTTGCTATGTAGCTCCAGATGTCCTGGAACTCACTCTATAGACCAGGCTGACCTCAAACTCACAGAGATCTGCCTGCCTCTGCTTCCTGAGTGCTGGGATTAAAGGCACACACTACCACCACCTGGCTTTGAATTTTTTTTATTATGATATTACTATATTGTTTTTATTTTGTGTGTGTGGTTTTGTTGTTTGTTTGATTGTTTGTTTGGTTTGGTTTTTTGAGACATGGTTTTACTACCTATCCCTGCCTGGCCTGGAACTCACAACCCCTGCCACTGCCCCTGGAATGCTGGGATACAAGTCATGTAACATAACTCCCAGTCCTTCCTTTGTAAGTTTGACAACACGGGATGCTTTTATACTGGAAGATACTTTTAAGATCAGTTTTCAGGCCTGCTTGATGTCTAATTTTGTGACAATGTTACAATTTTCTTTCCTGCTTCTGTGTTGTCGGGAGCAGGGCTTGCATTTGCTATCCTGCTACTGTGAACAGTCCACTGCAATTACAAGCAGCCCATGGTGATTTCCCTGGTTCACAGTGAAGTGCTTGCATCCATTTCAGGTAAAAAAAAAAAAAAATGACTTTATGAGACTCTTGTTATTAGTCTCATTTTTTTCATTTGATTAATTTCTTGCTAATTTAAGATCATAGCAGTGTTAACTATGGAAGCCGTTAGTTACACTGGCTGCTTTTTCTCATTTTCTTTGGCCACTGGCTGTGTTCTGCTGGAAGTTGGTGTTCCTATCCTCTGTCTATCTTTAGACATGAAAAACAGGGCATATAATTTTTACAAATTAGTAAAATCAACACCTTGTACTACGTATTATCTACCTTCTAGCTGTGGGTATTTTTTTTTTATTTTGTTCTTGGATTTTTTTTATTATTTTTACCCATTTGCTTAAGGCTAAGCTCGAGGTGTCTGTATTCTGACTCTTTGGCATATCAATTTTTGTGGTTGCCAGTCTGTCTTCCTTTGATGGAGTTGTTTCTGTTCTGAACTTGAAACTTTTGTTCCAGATTCTGAGTCAATAGAGCAGGGTTTAAGAAAGGGTTTAGAAGCCCCCAGGGGCTCTCTCACACAGCTAAGGAGCACTGTTCTAAGCTAAACTGTAGGCACCTGTAGCTGGCTATTTTCTTAAGGTTTTAATGTATTTTGTTATAATGTATTTTGTACAATGTAAAATGTTATAATGTGTTTTGATCCAGCTGTTTTCATCTAAGAGTTGCTCCCTTACGGCCAGCACATTTCCTTCTGAGAGATGCTAACAGAGACAGCCCATGTAAGTTTGCACTTCTGTGTGCTTAGTTTAGCGCACAGGGTGGTTTCTCTTCATTGTCTTCTTGCAACTGTGTTCATCAGTTTGTCTTCTGAGAGAGTACTGCCTGCTCTTGGAACCCTGGTTTTTGTTAGTACACTGATTTGCATGTGCCTGGAAATGAGAGGTCAAAGTCAGGTGCTGTTCCTCTGGAGCCATTTGCCTTGTTTTTTGAGGCAGGATCTCACGCCGAATCTGGATTTCATTAATTTGGCTAGACTCTGTCTCCCCCGTGCATGGATTATGAGGGCACACCAACTTTTAATGTGGGTGGGTCCTGAGAATCTAACCCATGGCAAGTGGCAAGCCATTTGACAACTGTGCTCCTTGGCTCCTGTTGTTTTGTTTTGTTTTTGAACGAGCCAAATCTTTTATTTGTTGATTTCTTGCATTTGAAGTACTCTTCAACATCATTGGCCTGAGATTCTTGGTCATAGTCCTTAGCCACTACATAACTACACTAACTACAAACAACCACGTTACAGGGTTTCCCCTCGAAACCAATTTTATCAAGGCCTACCTATTCTCATAGTTTCTTATTGTCTCCAAACTTAATTAGGCTCATAATTGTTTGTTTGTTGGTTGGTTGGTTTTGGTTGCTTGTTTTTTGACACATGGTTTCTCTGTGTAGCCCTGACTGTCTTGGAGTTTGCTATGTAGACCAGGGTGGCCTGGAACTCATAGAGATCTTCCTGCCTCTGCCTTCTGAGTATTGGGATTAAAAGTGGGCACCACTATGCCTGGCTAGTTCTTTTTTTTTTTTTTTTTTTTTTTTTCTGAGACAGAGTTGCATTTAGCCAAGGCTGCTCCTTCGGCTCTAGTGTCTAAGTGCTGGGATTACAGTCCTGTGCCATCATACATCTGGCTTATCTCTGGTATTAGAGTCTGTGACTTAAATATTATTTCATACTGACTTAAAACAGAGAACCCGTTTCTATCAGAAGCATGTACTGCTTCTGAAAGGTGAGGCTTGAATCTTTCTTAAATTGGCATTGTTAAGCCCTCATGTTAGATAGTAACAGATTATAGCTGTATATATTAATACACTGTATAATATACATACATATAATACACATATATGTGTGTGTATATATATATCACTTTTACGACTTGAATCCAATGTGGAATGACCAAGCCAAGCCAACCAACCCATTTATCCCCTCCAGCATTTGACCCCTTCCAAGACAATATTTGAGATTCCCCCCATCCTGTGGCATTGAGATATGTAGTATGTAATTCTAATTGCAGTCTCTCCTCCGGACCTCCCCTCTTCTCCATTTCTCTCCTTTCCTCCTGCCCACCCCTTTACAAACCTCTGCTGTTGTGGTTTCAGTTGAGAAAAACATTTTGACTTATTGATCAGCTTCCTTATTTTTGGTGCTGTGCCTCTTGTCCTGGTACTTAGGAGGCTAAAGCAGGAAGATGATAAGATTGAAAACAGCCTGGACTATATGAGACCTTGCCAAAAAAAAAAAAAAGGTGGTGTCCACCTTTAATCCCAGTATTGAGGAGGCAGAGGCAGAGGCAGAGGCAGAGAGGCAGAGGCAGAGGCAGAGAGGCAGAGGCAGAGGCAGAGAGGCAGAGGCAGAGGCAGAGGCAGAGGCAGAGAGGCAGAGGCAGAGGCAGAGGCAGGATCTTGTGATTTCCAGGCCAACCTGGTCTACAGAACAAATTCTAAGACAGTCAGGGCCACAGAAAGAAATCCTGTCTCAAAAAAACCAACCAAACAACAAAATCAATAGACAAATGAAAATTATATAATTAATTAAAATAAGTGCATTCCACCTTGCTTCTCATTTCATCCTCTCTTGGTTTTGCCACAGTTACACTTCGTATGTGCTTGTAACTCCGTACTTGCAGTAATGAATCTGCTACATTTGACCTCAGGCAGCTGGCTTTACTGCTGTGAGCAGACACCATAACCAAGGCAGCTCTTATAAAGGACAATATTTAATTGGAGCTGGCTTACAGGCTCACAGGTTCAGGCAGGGGCATGGCAATATCCAGGGGCTGGAGGAGCTGAGAGTTCCACCTCTCATTCAGGAAGGCAGCTAGGACAAGGGTCTTAAAGCCCACATCCACAGTGACACACCTACTCCAACAAGGCCACACCTCCTGATAGTGCCACTCCCTGGGCCAAGCATATACAAACCACCCAGTTCCAACACTCTAAAGGTGTTACTAGTTTCTCTCATTGAAAATTTTCTGTATCCTTGTTTCACCGGGGATGAGCACAGCCTCATGAAAATGAGTCTCTTTTTTTTTAAAGATTTATTTATTTATTTATTTATTTATTTATTTATTTATTTATTTAATGTATATGAGTACACTGTAGCTGTACAGATGGTTGTGAGTCTTCATGTGGTTGTTGGGAATTGAATTTTTAGGACCTCTGCTCGCTCCAGTAAACCCCGCTTGTTTCGGTTGGCCCTACTTGCTCTGGCCCAAAGATTTATTTATTGTTATACATAAGTACACTTCAGACACACCAGAAGAGGGTGTCAGATCTCGTTACAGGTAGTTGTAAGCCACCATGTGGTTGCTGGGATTTGAACTCAGTACCTTTGGAAGAACAGTCAGTGCTCTTACCCGCTGAGCCATTTCACCAGCCCGAAAGTTTAAGTCTTATTACAGCTGACTAAGCACCTACTACTTAGCTGCACCTGCCTCTCCTCCAGACTTTAAAACAAACAGGAAACACGGACATTGCCATTTACATGTCTAATCTTGGAGAATATTTCCATGGCATAAATAAGATATACACATCATATTAAAAACCAGACATACTCTCTGGAGAGATGGCTCAGCTACCAAGCTTGAAAACCTGAGTTTAATCTCTGAAGTCCACATAGTAGGGAAGAATTTTGTGTTATCCTCTGACCTGTACACGAATACATGTGTGTGCATGAGCCCACACACACACCACACACACACACACACACACACACACATGCACACGTGCTTTTTTTGAGGCAGAGTCTTACTATGCTTTTCTCACTGGCTTAGAACTCAATGTGTAAACAAGTCTCACACTTGTTCTCTGACTTGTTCTTAACTTATTATCCCTTTTATTCTAACCTGGGTTCAGCTACCTGCTGGTTTATGTCCATTTCTTCAGCATTTCTGGGTGAATCCACTGCACCTCTCACTATTTCCCAGAATTCTCTCTCTCCCTGCTGGATGTCCCACCTCCTATTTTCTGCCTTAGCTCATTGGCCCTATGTTCTTTTTATTGACAGGTAATAATGAATTCTCTCTGTGGCCCTGATGTGAACTTTTTGAAACATTCAAGCCACCCTCAGTGACACACTTCCTCCAATAAAGGCTACACACCTATTCTAACAAGGCCACACCTCCTAATCCTTCTCAAATAGTGGCACTCCCTGATGACTAAGCATTCAACTATATAAGCCTATGGGAGCCATTCTTGTTAAACTACCACAGGTACTAGAAGCAGAGAGACTGCTCATTGTTCATTTACTTATTTTTATTGTTTCTCCAGCAGGGTTTTATTCTACAGCCCAGGATGATCCCTAATTTTGTGTAGTTTTCCTGCCCCTGACACCTGAATGTTAGAATTACAAGTGTGAGCTATCATGTCTGGATTAGGGTTCTATTTTTGTTTGTTTTTGTTTGTTTGATTAATGTTTTTTTTTCTGTTAGATATTTTAAATTGTTCTCCCAAATGGTAGTGCTAGCTTTCCACTTCCTCAGATCCCCTTGTTTTCCTAGACTTCCCATTGACCTAGGAATGAGGACTTACCTTCTCTGTCTAGACCAGTATGATTGATAGGAAACAATGTCTTATGTTTTGTGCGTTGAGACAAAGCCACAGTGTAGCCCTGGTTGACCTGGAACTTGCTATGTAGCCCAGGCTGCCCTCAAACTCACAGAGATCCACCTCTGCAGCCCAAGTGTTTACTGCAGATTAAAGGTGTTCACCATCAATCTGTCTAGAATGCAAGGTCTCATTTTTTTTTTAGTTGAAATTTTAAAATTTTAACAAGATTGATCTATTGCAGGGGTTGAGTGGCTGTTTGTTATTTCTTATTAATTTTTAATTTTCACTTTTGTTTTTAATTGGTATAAACTACTTATATTAACTGAGATAGATAACTGGAATAAGTTATTTAATGTTGCTTCAATTACATCTTAAGTATATATGCTAGTTTTTGTAGGCTTTCCCCAAATCTATAACTTTAATAAGTAAATAAATTTTAAATCAAAATTTTGATTTTGGTGTTAAACTAATGAAGCTATTTCAAACTTCAAAGTTGGAAACCCCCCTTTTTTTTTTTTACTGATAATTTCATTTTAATTTTTGTGGTTTGGTCTTTGTGCTTAGAGCATTCAGCACATCTGGAAGCTATTGCTGTGCACAGTGTGAATTAAAATTTAAGCTCTATTTTACTTCCAAATGTAGAGTAATTTTAAAATGTTATTTGTTTAATTGTGGTGTTGGGGGTCTAACCTAGGACCTTAGCACCCGGCAGCTCAGCTACAGCCCAGTCCCAGCTAGTTAACCTCTTCATAATAAAGAATTGTTTCCTTTGAAACTAAAAGCGAGGCAAGGGCTGTGGTTTCAGTCCAGGCACTGTTCTGGGCAAGAGCAGCCTTTCACCTCTCAGCATGCATGGACCTAATTCTTAGCAACACATAGATCCCAAATCTGAACTGGAGCTTGGTCCAATAGATCCCTCCAGCTTAAAAAATACACAAACCATATGAACAGAAAAATATACAAACCGAAGACAAACACTTGCAGTCTTGAGGGTTGGATGCTGCCCCAGGCAAAAGGGGTACACTACCCTGCTGCTTAGTGGGTCCCAAAGGCGAGGCTTCTGCTCTAGTGCAAAGCTTCATTTCCCTCTTCCTTTGAGCTCTCTCTTTTGGAATGAGTATGTCTGCCCCTTGCCTGCCCTATCATGGTCTTTCGGAAACATGCAGCAAACCTGGTTTTGCAGGTTCACAGCCAGAGAATGGATTTCCTTCTACATGGGTACACCTATATCTGATAATGTGATACTGTGTTGACTTGGGGCTTGGAGTGGTTTTGGCATGGGTTAAGACTTTGGGCCAGTTGGGATGGGGTAAGTACATTTAGCATGTGAGAATGCTAAATATGAATTTTGGGGGACATAGAGGATATGGCCTTGTAGACCCAGTGGTATCCTTCTAGATTTGTAATTAAAGCTCTACAGTTCAATACCTCAAAATGTGACTATATTTGGAGACAGGGTTTTCACAGGGAGATGACATTGAAATGGGGCCTTCAGGATGGACTCTAATCTGAATGGTGTCTTTGTAAGAAGATCAGGAGGTACAAAGAGAGCCCAGGGGCACACACTTAAGAAGGATCCCACAAGGACACAGGAAAGGAGTGGGCATATGCAAGGCAGGCAGAGGCCTCCTGAGAAATCGGTTCTGCCCACACCTTGATCTTGGATGTCCAGCCTCTAGAATTATGAATGCATTGCCTTCTTTTGCAAATCTGTGACTAAAAGAAGGGAGGGTGTTATTTGTTTTAGCTCAGGTTCTAGTACAAGGTCACTTGGCTCCATGTGCTTGGGTGGAACATCCTGACATTTGGCACAAGATAGCCATTCACTTCATAGGGGATAGGATGCAAAGGACAAGAGGAAGAGCAAGGGACTGGGCACTTATGGCCAACGCCCCTGGTGACCTGCTTACCCCTGATGGCCGATACCTCCTGAGGCTTCCAGCACTATCCAGAGCAGCACCTGAGCAGGAGAACAGATATGAGGAATATCATGCTTGTAAGTCATAATAGTGAGGGAGTACATTTCTGCTACTCATAAGCAATACTGTATTCGATATTAAAATCCCAGGGAAGCTGATGAAGTGCAGTGGTAAGGCACTTGCTGTCATGCTAGAAGCTCTGGGTTCCCATCCCTCCCAAACAATTTGCCAGTGTCTTCCCATGGTGTTAGTAGTTTTGGGTCCTCTTGCTCTTCACATTAAAACTGAAGTTCACCTAGAATGATTTTTGCTAATGATGAGAAAGGCTTTATTTTATTCTCATTAAGAGAGTCAACGAAGTACCTCAAACACACATACATACACACATGTACACACACACACACACACACAAATGTGCATCCATACACACATATACACACAGAGCATACACATACATGCATATGCACATGCACACACATGCATACACACATGCACACACACATGCATACACATACATGCACACACACACACACACACACACACACACACACACACACAAAGATTATTTGCAGCCCCTTGGTCATAGGTGATGCAATTACTGTGCACTCATGTCTTGCAAGCTGTATTCTGTTCTATTGGTGGCTCACCAGCCTGTGCCAACACTGACTGGAAAAACAAGTTCTCTCTGGTTAATCTTCACAGTCTTGGTTATTCTTAGCACACTGCATTTCCACACAAAGTTTTTTTTTTTCATGTTTGTTGAAATACAGCCAGCAAACAAAAATTGTATCTCTTCAGGGTGTATAACTTGATGTCTTTATATATGTACCCATTATAGAGGGATATCACAAACTACATGTGGCCATCACCTCATATAGGTGGCCCATGGGTGGGGATGCTCAGGGTTCTAGCAGGTTTCAAATAGAGTTAGCCACGTCAGCTCTGTCACCATTAGATCTACAGAACCTTTTGGGTTGTTTCTGAGACAAGGTCAGGCTGTGCGGCACAGTTTGGCCAGGAAGTCGCTGTACCAGTAGCCAGACTGGTCTCAAACCCATAGTCTATCTGCTTAGCCTCCTGAATACTGGGATGATGGTCATGCACCTCAATGTCCAGCTTTAGAATCTAAATTGAACTTGACCCTTTGACCCATAGCTTTCTATTTCCTCCACCCTCATTCACTCTGTGTGTGTGTGTGTGGAGAGAGAGAGAGAGAGAGAGAAAGAGAGAGAGAGAGAGAGAAAGAGAGAGAAAGGGAGAACATATCTCAAAACAAATGAACAAATAGATAAACAATAAACAAAACATTAAAAAATCTATTGGGATTTCCCACGTGTATGTAGGTGGCTAGTACTGTGCAGGTACTGGGGTGGAACCCAAGGCTTTATGTATGGCAGGATAATGCTTAACTTCTGAGTCATAACTGCTGTTTTTCTGGTGTAGGGATTTTGTTTGGTTGGTTTTTTGTTGGGGGGGGGTTGTATTTATTTATTTATTTATTTATTTTATATATTTATTTTGAGGCATGGTCTTGCTACTTACCTCAAAATGACCTCCAACTCTTTATCTCCTGCTTCTGCCTCCGGAACGCAGCTGGGACTACAAGCATGTAGTTGGCACACCTGAAAGATAAGTACATAACCGAGATTTGACTCTCATCCAGCATCGACATAGCAACTTACAATTGTCAGTAATTCCAGTTCCAGAGGACTTGACACCTTCATCTGGCCTCTGTGGGTACCAAGTGTGCTTATGCATGAAAGCAAAAACACTCACACACATAAAATAATAAAATAAAATGAATCATTTATCGAGGCCCAGACCTGATGATGCATGCCTGTCATCCCAACACTAGGGAGGCAGAAGCAGGTGAATCTCTGTTAATTCAAAGCCAGCAAGTTCCACATAGCAAGTGTCAGAACTACATAACGAGATCCCATCTCAAAAACTAATTCAGCACAAGAGATTACCCTTGAAAGGTTATTGATGAATAAGTATAATACTTATAGAAAATGTTAAATGTTCATAACTACTCTTTTATCTGCTTATTTTATAATATTATTTTCAATGTGATATAAAGCCTAAAAGATAAAATTTATCAACCTAACTGGGAACCAAACTTTCCAATACAACATTGTAAGTCCAATTAAAAGAGAGTGGACACATTGAATGGATCATACATTGTAACTTGGTGGCATAATAAATGCTTTAGAAAACCGACAAACAGCTGCTGCCAAGCAAAAGACCCCACATGAAACCATCCTCCCAATGAGGTGAATGGTTAATCAGGATCAGCTAGCTATAATTTCTGAGAAGCAGCTATATAGTTTTGAGTTATTTTATTCTTAATTGTCTCAATGATCATGCAGTAAATATTTTTGAGACATACAGTACTGTGTGTTTTAGCACATGGCAGATTTGTGTGGTCACTAGCAGCTGTGTGCTCAACAGTTCACCCACCCCCACCCCCATGCTCAACAGTTCACCCACCCCCACCCCCATGCTCAACAGTTCACCCACCCCCATGCTCAACAGTTCACCCACCCCCACCCCCATGCTACTCTATGTGGGGAGTGTGACCCTAGCAACCATGGTCACTTCTTTGTGTCTCTTCATGCCCAAGTGTCTTTTCCTGTTGCTCTGATAAAATAGATACCCTGGTAAACCCAACTTTATTAGTTACTTTCTGTTGCTGTGATAAGTCGGGCAGCAGACGTTCCAGAGGGACAAAGTCCACTGTGGCAGGAAGTCTTAGCAGCAGGCAGCAAGCGCTGAGGCAGGAATAGCTGAGAACTTGCATCTTAAGCTTCACTAAGGAAGCAGAAAGTGAACTGGGAATGGTACATAGCTTTTGAAACCTCAGAGTGACATGCTTCCTACAGTAAGGCCACACCTTCTGAGCCTTCCCAAACAGTGCCATTAACCAAAGATCAAGCGTTCAAATGCTCAAGGTAATGGAAAGACACCTCATTCAAACCGTCTTAGCAATTTAAGGGAGAAAGGTTCTTCTATGGCTTACAGTTCCAGGTTATGGTCATTGTGGCAGAGAAGTGGGTCCTCCCTCATCAATTAGTGTAATTAAGATAATTCTTCACAGATGTTTAGAGTTACTATTGCTCTGATGAAACACCATGATCAAAGCAACTCAGGGATGAAAGGGTTTATTCCACTCACAATTCCGTATCACAGTTCATTATTAAAAGCAGTGAGGGAAGGAATTCACTGCAAAGCAGGAACCTGGAAGCTGGAGCTGATGCAGAGGCCATCAAGGGGTGCTGCTTACTGGCTTGCTCCCCATGATTTTCTCAGCTCACTTTCTTGTAGAACCCAGGGCCGCCAGCTAAAGGATAGCCCCACCCTCAATGCGCAGGGCCCTCTCCCATCAATCACTAACTAGAAAAATGCTCTCCAGGCTTGCCTACAGCCTGATCTTATGGAGGCATTTTCTTAATTGAGGCTCCCTTCTACTGATGACTCTAGCTTGTGTCAAGTTGATATAAAACTAGCCCATATAGCAGACATTCCCAGTGGTCCATCTCCAAGATGACTTCTAGATTATGTCAAGCTGACAGTTAACACTAATCATGATACTTTTGTTGTTTGGAAAAGTTAGATCCGTGCAACAGGAATAAAGCACAAAGTTTTCCACAGTCTGAACTTTGCCTGGCTTTCTACTGAATCATTTGAGTTGAGCTTAATTCATTAATCTTTTAAAAATTCACCTCAGTTACTCCTCTCCAGACTGTGTCTTTGGCTCACTGAAGTAGGCTAATGTCTACACTCTTTCTAGGAGGATACTCTGGTGTCCTGGGTGTTGTTCTAGCCTTGTGCTTTTCATGTGTGTCATACTGTAATCTCCTCGTTAGACTATGTACATTGGGGGCAGAGACTATAGCCAATTCAACTGTTTCTTCATTGCATGTGTACGTATAGACACAATTAGTAATTGTTTACTAAATACTGATTGAGTGGATGAATAATGAAGAGAGACAGTTCTCAGAGCCACACTGATGCTCCCAAGCTTGGGTGTCTGGGTATGCGAGTTAAGAGTAAACAACAGGTGTGACATGTGTAAATTTCAGGAGAGGGAAAGTCAAATATAGAGGTATTCTAAGTCCAACTCTCTGGAGATGTTACGACAGTGCACAGATGTCCAGGTAGCTTAGTAGTAATACTTCAACAACTATGCTTAGTGGGTGGCCAGGCAGGGTGGCTGTGAATGGCAATTTTGAAGGGAACAGTATTCCCAGGCATGGGGCTTCTCAGCCTCCCCTCCCCTCATAGTTCTAATAAGCAACTCTGGAATCCATTCCAGAATCCATGGGTCTGAATGATGAGGCTTCAGAGCTCTGACCTCAGCAATAATCAGAGTTTTGCTTTTCTTTGTTTTTGATTGGGAGGAAGAATTCTGCTACTTGAAAAAATAAGTCTGAGAGCTGTTGTCTTAGTGCTGGGTGAATGCGGTCCCTGTCTGTGCATCTGTGCTTGCTCCTCAGACTCCCTTCATTGGGACTGGGGGTGCTCTTCAGTTCTATCCTTTTCTTTGACACAACTTGTAAGTCACTGTTAGAGTTCACTCTTGCCCTGCTATGTTCTGGAAACTTCTATTAGTGTGGCAAACATGGAAGTTTGTCATGGGAATATGGTCTTTAGCAAACTTTCAAAACTCCTCCATTAGATATCTGATGCTCAGTTTCCTCCTTCCCAGCTGTTAATGGTACAAATCTTCAACGGGCAGGTGTAATGAGTAACTATGCTTTCTCCTATTTGAGTTGTTCGTTATTTCACTTACATACGGTGCACATCACACAACACACACACACAAAATAGAATCTTGTAAACAACATCATCTGAATTCCTAAACTGAACTCCCTAGAACTGTAATTTAAACGCAATTAGGATGAACTCACTGTATAGCTTTAACTCATTGTTTCTCACTCTGAGTCGGGAGTGGCGCTGAGGGCCAGGAAGGTACCAAAGGAGTAGGAGAGCGAGTTAAGGAGCAGCTGCTGGAGATCAAGCTCCTGGGCTGTGAGTAAGAGGGAGGGTAGAAGTCCCTCCCAGGAGAGGCCCTTCCTAATAGGCAATCAGGGAGGTGGAACAGGCCAGAGCGATGACATGCTGACAAGATCAAGATGTGACAGAGCTAGTGGGTGGCTGAGCTGGGAGGGGAAAGCCAGTGCAAAGGTAGAGGTCAGCAGGTCAGATGGATGGGCCACAGGGCCACTTAGATCTCAGTTCTCTAGGTAAATTCAGTGCTTTGTCACAGCCTCCAAGAGAGACTGCCCTTCCTGCTTACAAGTACCCTGGGATACTTTTAGCAAAACTGTGCCCACCTTTGGCTGCTGACTCAGCTCCAGGCAGAGTCCTGTTCTCTTGTGAACAAGGTCAGTTAAGAGTTGATTGGGCAATGGGCCACCATGTTGGAAAAGGGCTGGATGGGAGCCTTTGTATTGAAAACACGGGAATATGATCTGAGTGGACCCCTGAGTGGACCCCAGAGCCAGTCTGGTTGGGCCCCAGGAAAATGGAGAAACCAATTTGAAAGTGTACTTTGGGCAGTGGGACTAGGATTATCCAGGGATGAGGGAAAAGCTCCTTTCTACTTGGTTGGGCCCAAATGCTCTATGATTTAGAATACATTTGCTTATTTATTTATTGAGACAAGGTCTCACGTAGTCTAGACTGGATTTGAATTCTCTATGTATCCGAGGCTTGCCTTGAACTCCTGATTCTTGTTCTTCCATCTCTGGTGCTGGGATTGTGGGTGCATATGGTTACACCTGTGCTAATCACAGGAACTGAATACTTCCTTCAGCAAAAGATTGTCATCAGATCTCTGTGGTGTGACAAAGTCTGAGGTAAGGTTCTGCTGACAAAGAAGACCGGTGTCCATTAGATCCATCCGATGTAGTAGCCGTTGGATGGCTGCTCCAGGGGCAATTCAAGAAGTGAGCATTGTCAGTTAAGAAAGTAAGTATGAGTTTCCCAGGGCTGTATAATAAAGAAGCCAAGCTACATGGCTTAAAACTCAGACAGTTCTGACGGCTAGAAAATGAGGTCAAGATGACCATGATCACTCTGAAACTCTGGGCAGATTTCTCCATGCCTTTCCCTCACCCCATTCTCATCCTTTCTTATTCTTTGATAACTTTCCTGAAAGTAGAGTAATGTCTGGTTTTCATCACTTAATACAGTGTCACTTAAGACATTGTAATATGTTTCAAATGTTATTCCTGAGTAATGGTCCATAATATCCTATGATGGTCATGTACATACACACACACACACACACACAGATGCACACACAGATAGACACATAGACATGCACACAGAAACACACACTATACACATGCATACACACACACACACACACACACACACGCATAAATGCATACATGCACATGCACACACACAGAGTGGGGGAGGGGAGAGAGATTGAGAGAGATTTTGTTTGAACACACCTGTTTGTGGATTCTGGGGTTGTTCTCATCTTCTGGGCTTAATGTTGCTATAAACATTCACATACAAGTAGATGTTTGTGTCTGTTTTCTGCTATGAATCAACTGAGGACTGGAATTGCTGGCTCAACTGGTAATTTAGTGTATAGCTTTTTGAGGGCTCACAGAACTGTCTTGCATAGTGGTGACACCCAGTACACTAGTTTCTGATTGTCCCCAGCCTTTGCCACCAATGAGTACTATTCTGAGTACAGTCATCCCCATGTGTGTGAACATGGCTTCTCACAGGCTTCTGAGCTTCATGTCCCTAATGATGAGTGGCACGTATATCTTTTCATCACTCATTTGTCTAACACTCAAGAGACATGTCGACGCAGGCATGCTGCATAGTTTTAAGTTGGTTTCACTTTGCTGTTCTTCTTGAGTTACAGGAGTTAGGATTGTCCATCACAGACCATCAGAGAGATTATTTGCAAATGTCTTCCCCTATTTTCTATACTGTCTTTTTATTATTGATATTTCCCTTGATGCCTAAAGTTCTCAGGTTTAATGAGGTATAATTTACATGTTTTTATTATAATTATCTGTGTTTGAGTCTTATCTAATAAATCATCAAATTCAGGGTCATGAACTTTTCTCCATGTTTTTTTCTGAGAGTTTTATAGCATTGTGTGTGTGTGTGTGTGTGTGTGTGTGTGTGTGTGTGTAGGGGGGAATGACTTATGGTTGGGCCATTGATCTTTTCTGAATTTATTTATTTTTTATTTGTAGACAGAGTGTCAGTGTGTAGTCCTGGTTGGTCTCAAACTTGAGGTCCTTCTGCCTTGACACACCTCCTACACAGTGCTGGCATTCTCCACTGTACCCACTTCTGCCAGTTTTGTGGTTAACAGTGATTCCAGGGTGACTTCTTTAGGGATCTAGAGGAAAGGAGAGAGGGGTTCACAGATTGACTCTGAGCCTGGAGCTTTTTATCCCTAAGTTGCCGAGAGTATGTTTTAGTCTTTGCTTCCACCTTGTGTGGGGTCCACAGAGTCAACAATCCAGTCCAGTCCAGTAATCCTCTTAGTGCTGAAAGCTGCACTAGGGAGAAGGCCACCCCAGCATCACTGCCCTGGTGAGACGGTAATCAGACTGAGAAAGCTACCACTTACACATGTGCTCTGTAATGCTGCGAGGAGCTCTGTAGTAGTTAGCTTCATGTTACTACAATGAAATACCTGCAATAATTAGGTTATAGAGAGAAATTAAGTTAGCACCTGGAGTTGGAAGTTCCAGTCCATGTTCTCTGGCCCCATTGCTGTTGTTTGACAAGATGGCGATGGTGGGGAACATGATGGAGCAAAAACAATGGACCAGGGCCCCACAGCCCCCTCTGAGGAAATGGGCCAGGGCCCCACAGCCCCCTCTGAGGAAATGGACCAGTGCCCTACAGCCTCTCTGAGGGCATGGACCAGTGCTCCCACAGCCCCTCTGAGGGCATGGACCAGGCCCCACAGCCCCTCTGAGGGCATGGACCAGGGCCCCCACAGCCCCTCTGAGGGCATGGATCATGGCCTCACAGACCCCTATGAGGGCATGGATCATGGCCTCACAGACCCCTCTGAGGGCATAGACCAGGGCTCCATAGCCCCCTCCAAGGGTGTGGACCAGGCCCTACAGTCCCTATGAGGGCATGGACCAGTGCCCCCACAGCCCCTCTGAGGGCATGGACCAGGCCCCACAGCCCCTCTGAGGGCATAGACCAGTGCCCCCATAGCCCCTCTGAGGGCATGGACTAGGGCCTCACAGACCCCTCTGAGGGCATGGACCAGGGCCCTACAGCCCCCTCTGAGGGTGTGGATCAGGCCCCATAGCCCCTCTGAGGGCATGGACCAGGGCCCCCACAGCCCCTCTGAGGGCATGGATCATGGCCTCACAGACCCCTCTGAGGGCATGGACCAGGGCCCCATAGCCCCCTCCAAGGGTGTGGATCAGTGCCCTACAGCCCCTCTGAGGGTGTGGACCAGTGTGCCCCCACAGCCCTTCTGAGGGCATGGATCATGGCCTCACAGACCCCTCCAAGGGTGTGAACCAGGGCCCTACAGCCCCCTCTGAGGCTATCCTCAGAGCTACAAGGCCCTGCCTTCTGAAAGTCCTGCCATCTCTCAGGATGCTACACTGGAGTCCAAAATTTAAAATACAGACCATCAAGGGATATTCAATTTCCAGATCCTATCACCCCTTCTGAACTTCAGCTGCCCTCACTTCTGTTACTTGCATTGTCATTAGACTTTCACATTCCAAAGAAACAAAACAAAAACAAACAAACAAACAACAAAACAAACCCTTAATTTTTGTCAGGCTTTGCAAGCTTCTAGGTGTCCATGGAGAGGCACCCGTGACACTACCCCTCTGTTTACTTCTTTAATTGCACCCGTCATACTTTGATCCCTCAGTTTTCCTTTTGTGGGTGTTACCTTGGTACCTTGATTACCTTTCCCCCTATTTTCATAACCTTTTTTTCTTATTTCCTGAAAATGATATCTTGTCCCCCTCTCCTCCCTCCCTCCTTCCCTTCCTCCCTCTCTCCACTCCCTTTGGTTTGCTTTATCTCTTCTTAAAAGCATTCTTCAGAGATTCAGTTTACTACTAATGCTGAGGGAAGTGTAGTTAAAAAGCTGGTTGGGATGGTCACACAGGGTGCACAGATGGACAGATTTCCCTCCAGAGATTGGTGGAAACATGGTACCTCACTGAGGTCAGGTTTCTCATTGTTCATGATCTAGATGTTCACTGAACTTGTGTTTTCAAGACCATTGTACATATATTCTCAAGGCCAGAGGCTCTTAGGTTCAGCCACCCCAGAAAACCTGCTACTGTCTCCATCAGCAGAGAAGAGTCATCTGTCTCCTGCCTAGTGTCTATGGTCCTGTCACTCCTCATAGACTCCTGCCCAGTCCTCATCTCAGCCCTGCCCACTTTTGTCCTTAAAGGTCCCCACTCTCACAAGTCCTGTAGTTAGCATGGGTTGACTACACATGAAAATGATGAGGTTGCAGTTGCTGGGGTCGGTTGAGATGTCTCTCTCTCTCTCTCTCTCTCTCTCTCTCTCTCTCTCTCTCTCTCTCTTTCTCTCTCTCTCTCCTGTTGTCGATCCCTAGTTCTATCCATAGGGATTTACACATCTCCCAGATAATTCTATGAACATTTTAATGAGACTTGGGGAAAATAATGATTAAAAAATTATGTTGAATTGACCGTATTTCCACAATTTCTTTAATATAATGGAGATGGAGGAAAGCAAAAGCCACAAATGATGCATGTAGCAAAACAGGAATCGATCTAGCACTCCGGTGTCAGAAAATGTGTCACAGATAAACTCTAATCCTAGATAGTCAATGCAGATAATCTTGAGGTGAAGTAACTATGACCATACTCTTTTCTTCCATTTGCAAAAGACATAGTTATGTGTATATATGCTTATATGTACCCTCATGGGTTTTATGTGCACCACATGTGGGGAGGTCAAAGGTCATTAGATCTCCTGGAACTGGATTACAGATGGTTGTGAGCCCTGAGGTAGGTGCTAGGAACTGAATGTATGTTGTCTGTAAGAGCAGTCAGTGCTCTTAACCACTGAGCCATCTCATCACCATCAGCCTCCATCTCATTTCTCTTCTTTCCTCTTTCTTCCCTTCTTTCCTTTCTTCCTCCATTCTTTTCTTTCTTTCCCCACCTCTCTTTCTCCTAGCCTTTCCCTCTACTTGACTCTAACAAAAATGTATGCATTGTGAGAGTCTACCCCTTCCTCTTCCTTGGCATCTGATGGTTTATTATCCAGATTCTTCCCGTGACTAATAGGGTGCTATTAGTTTACACAGCTAAGATAGCACGACTGCAATCCTAGAACACTCCGCTCAGTCCAAGCTCCATGTCTCTCCTTATGAAGGAGAATATTATCTGTACTGGCTGCCTCAAAAGACTTAGTTGAAGGAGTATACACATAAATAACATGGTTTTGTGGCACAGGTGGTGGCATCTGGAGCTTTGCACATGACAGATAAGCTCTCTGTCACTGACCCAAGAGGGAAAGGTACTTGAGTTCCTACTACGTAGCACATAAACAGAACCAGAACAAGCTGTGCTGAGTGTTCTGGGTGGTGAGAAGATGAACATTATCCTTAGTGTGGTTAATTATCCCTTAAAAACAACCTTTGGTTCCATCCAAGAAATCATTACTTGGCAAAATAAAGATGTATAAGTTGACTTTGGTTCCCCTTAGAGGTTATGACGGAAGGAAGAAAGTATAGGTGGGTTGAATTTTTCTGGCTCCAGAGGGATTAATGAATATGATTAACAGTGGCCAGTACCAACTCACCTGGTGGCATCTGCTACCACCTCTGTGACTGGTGGCGATGTAGCTTGATGTAGCCATGGTAGGTATTCAGACTCAGTCTGGGTTGTTGTGAGCAGGAGCTTGTTGTCCAAGTGGTAGACAGACCCTCATTCACCTTTCACGAGTAGAGGTGGGGATCTTTCTACATGTTAACCCTACCATTCAAAATCACAGGCGTAAAGCCATTTGTCCACATGGCGGCCTCCCAGGTGTAGAACTGGCCTCTGTCTATAGTCTCCTTTGGGCTCTAGTGACCGCCTTGTTCCTTGATCATCACTTGCCTCGGAATCTTCCTCTTACTGAAAGTCTTCCTTCCTCATTTGACCTTTATCCCCATCCAATACCTCCTTCTGGCAGCTATCCACCTAGTCCCCACCTCCTGCCCCACCCCCACACTTAACCTGGGCCCCTCCAACTCCATCTGTTCTCTGCTTTGTATTTCCACAATACTATCAGCACCATGTGCTCACTTTTCTGTTTTCCTCAGTAGAACATGCACTCAACAAGCTCAGAATTTTTTTCTTTTCCAAGGGCTTCAGCAACCATCCCCAGTACAGAGTGGTTCAGTGGGGAACCAGAGGGGACGGTAGTCCAACCCGAGTGAAAGGGCATGAGTTAGCCTGCGTGACCTGGTGCTGTAAGAGCAGCAGAGCCTTGGGGTACATGGGAAGGGCCTCTTGCACCTCATCTTTATGCATACTCTCTGAGGTGTGAGGTCCTGTCCAGCTCAAAGCCAGCGTGCCTCTGGTAACTGCTTGATGCTATGCTAAAATTGGTTGGTGGCAGATGGAGAACATGAAACAGCCAAGAGAGAGGAAAAGGTGAGTGACCATCCTTTGGATGCTGACCTGGAAGGTGTCTTCTAACAGCTCTGTGACATGGCTGAGGCCAGCATTAACTATTAAATCATGGAAGAAATTAGGTGCAAGGAGGGTTTCAAAGCCACAGAGCATGGAGGTACAGAGAGTGGACCCACAGTCTTTTCTGGTTCCACCTTGTGCCAAAGGTGGATGTGAATTAAGTCTAGCTAGTGCTGTTGAAGCCATCTTGCCAACTGCCTATGGAGTGAGAACCATGGCTGCCTGCTCCTCATTAGGGAGAAGGTAGGGAGGGAACCCCAAAGACTAAAACGGCATATAAACAGGCTCCCAAGAAGTAGAATGCCAACCCATGTAGGTTCTTGTTTAATGTCAAGCTTGTTACAAGCTTTGGTCCACACCTTCACAATGCTAAAGCCACAGAACACCCATACAGAGTGGGCAGTGTTACCCTACTTTATTTCCTATGAAGAAACAGGCTCAGAGGCATCGGGTTACCAGCTCAAGACTCAAATGCCAGGTGGAACCTGTCTTGAACTAGATCTTCCTGGCTCCAAAGCGCTGTTCTTTCTATTGCCTGGGATGGCCCCTGGTAGCAGTAGGGTGGTTTCCAGGTCAGGGTGTTACATATGTAACTCCTATCACCTCTCACCTGCTTAGCAACATTCAAGAAACTAAAAGAAGGGTGTTTCTAGGGTGGCTGATGCCCAGAGAGTCTCCTCCCGACCTGAACCAGGCCATCATTATTTCCAGTACAAAAACATGAACCTCTTGGCTTTGGTGACTCTGTTTTCTTACCTCACATTTTTTATGGATTCTCTTTGTATTTGATCTATAAGATGGAAATGCCTCCCTAAAAAAGAGTCCAA
>NW_022196915.1:43734356-43747733 GCF_008632895.1 Mastomys coucha
GATGATAGGAGGGGCAGAGTTAAGAGAGACCCCTGTGCTACAGGGTGAGAGGCCATGATCCAGACATCAAGGGTGCACGAGGAAGATACAGGGACAGACAGAGTTTTAGGGCAGGGATCTAGTACAGTGGTGGTAGTTGGCCAGGGATGTTGGTGGAGACTCGGGGTACTTCCTGGAGCATGGCTAGCCTGGGCAGGCTTGACTCCCTGCTGTGAGCTAAGACAAGGATGATGATGTTACAGGCTGGGCCCAGCTGGCAGATGACTGAGCTCTGCCCTGGCCACAGTAGAGGCGTCTTCCTGCACGCCTTGTAGGTTCAGTTAAGAACCTAGAAAGGACATGTTTCAAGAGAAAGGCCACATCCTAGAGGGAAAGTCACACCCTGTAATTAAGTTCAGAACCTAAACAGACCCACCCTAACAAAGTAAAACCACAAAAGAGCGGTCTTCAACAATTTCTAATAACAGATGACCTTGTCCATACAAAACACCGCCCATAATGTGGAGCACAGAGATTATAGACTTGTGAAAAGTGGGGTCTGTGACCCATAATCAAGAAAAACAGCAGGCAATAGAAACAGACCTCTAGACAATCCAGATGTTGGAATAAGTAGATGGGAAGCTGAAGACTGAAAACGTAAAGATGTAATGCATATTTACATATGGAAATGAGTAAATAAATAAAAAGATGATGAACTAGACCAAAGGATGGAGGGAGATTTCACTCACAAGACTCCTCCTTATTTGCAAGATGGGACAATACTTATTCTAAATAGATACCTATTATCAACTGTAATAACTCCTGGAAAAGCACGATCGAGGGGTTATAATAGGATCTTAAAAAGCATCTTATGGGCTTAAAATAAGACAAGAAAGAAAGAGCCAAAGAATAAATTTAAAAGTAGAAGAGCAAACTATATGCGGCCTATCAAAACTACAGACACAAATCCAAAACTCACAGCAATGTAAGTGAATATCTGGATGTGAAGAGGATTATACACATAGATACAATCTAGAAAGCACAGACTTTAACATAGCCTGACAGGTAGGAAGAGAAGCAAAAAGGCTGTGTAATCAAAGCCGTAAGTGGTCTGGAGAGATGGCTCAGTGGTTAAGAGCAGGCGGGGCTCTAACACAGGACCCAGATTTGGTTCTCAGCGCGTCAGTGGCTCACAACCAACTGTAAGTCCGGCTCCAGAGGACCTGGTGCACTCTCCTAAAGTACTTATACTCACACACATACTTACATGTAGTGAGAGTTTTGGTTTCTTTAGAAACTCAGTAATGGTATGTGACTTATGTTTTTGTTTTAATCCCAGGTGTGAGATACAGGACTTCTTCAGATTGTCCACAGCTGCTAACTATGGTTGTCTCGTGCTCTAGGAGGGGTGTGATTTTTGCCAGCTACAGATAGTTTATGTTTGGAATTCTGGGAACTCTTGAGAAAGCTATATGAGGGGGCCTGTAGTGCATGCTGCTGCTGCTGGATTGCTGATTGCTGGATTGTAGGATTGCCGATTGCAGATATCCTGACAACTGGACTTCCCCGGAGGAACTCAACACCCCTAGCCAGCAGGAAGTAATCTAAAGAGATCTATGCCCCTTTCCCTTTAATCTTTCTCTTCTACCTAGTGTTGGGGTGCTAGAAGGGAGTGGGATGGAGAAAAGTGGTAGGTAAAAGAACCCAATAAAGTAGCCCCCAAAGGTCAAGCCACAACACATACATATATATCCACATGCGCACTTGAAATAAAATAAAATTTTTATAAATAGTAAAATTGAAGGTGTAGCCTACCAAAGTTTGCCTGAAGGGCAGTTGGCCAACCCTGCTTCAGAAGTCAGCTGGTGCTACTAGTCATCTTGAAGAAACTGGTGTCTAGCTGGATGCAGTGGCTGACTCAGAGTCTAGCAGCAAGCCACTCTATTTTGATGAGGAACACTAGAAATTTAGCTAACTCTCTGCATTAAGATTCTTCTATTAAGAATCATGTAATCATGCTTTTCATGGGGAGATACCATCCTCATTCAAGAATAAGAGCTTAATGTAAAATTAAAAAGTGATGCTCATACAGTTTAGTATCTAATTTAATTTTTAAAATCTTAATGTAACAGAATCAAAGCATTTAAAATAAATACACTCACCACCCACCCCAGAATTCACATCAACTATACTCACAACAAAATATAAAAATAAATTCAGAAGTAACACTTCTTTAAAACACTACTGCCTTTGCCAATATTTTGCACATACGTAAATATTCTGTAGTGGAAGCAGAAATTCTTCTCTTCAAATATCATCTTAGTGATATTATATCTGTCTAAGTCCACTTTCCACTTTCGTGGCAGAAACAGAGTGGCTGTAATAGAGACCAAGGGGCCACACAGCCTAGAAGGTTCACTTCTGTGTGAAATTTGAAAAAGCAATAAATTCTGTAAAACAATTACATGAGAAAATGTTTTATCACTGGATTAATCAAATGAGGCTCATTATTCTGCATCTTACAAGTGACATTAGACAGGGTGAGTCCGCAGAGAACAGTAAAGATTATTCGCTTTCAATAGTTATACTCATCCTATAATCAGTGGGGAAAATGATCTTAAATTGTCCATTTTTAAAAATGTACCTAAATGAGCTGGACATGGTGCTTTACATGCCCAGCCCCAGAATTTGGAAAGGATCAGAAAGTCACCATTATCCTTGGCAACCTAGCAAATTCCAGGTCAGCCTGGGCTACCTGAGACCCTGGCTTAAGAAAAGATAAAATGTACCTAAGATTAGTAGTACTAAAAAAGACTCATCCTGGCTGGATGTGGCAGTGCACACTGGTTATCTCACTGGAGATGCAGACACAGGAGGACTGTGAATTCAAAGCCAACCTAAACTACACAGATCTGAGACACAGTAAAAGATGCTCCAGGCTAATAGAGTGCTACACAGAACTGCATTCGTTCATTTATCACCATATTTTGCCCATGTCTAACATCAGCATTCCACTGTAGGTGATGCTTTTGTGTTCTGTGGATTTCAGCAGCTCAGCATACTGGTTTTATCTTGAAACTTTTAGTGAACGCTAGAAGTCTACATTTGTGTGCAATATTGATCCAGAAGTGTGGAATGAGTAGTTCTGTTCGCTCTAGTCCTGTTGGAACTGGTTGACTTTAAAATGCCTGTCACTAAGCAGTATTTGGCCATTCCCATTCTGAGCATCAAATGGCTAACGCAACTGTCAAGTGTGTCACCCTTCGACTGGCCTAGCTCTTCCTGACAAAAACAAATGCTGTATACAGGTTTGGGATACTGGGATTTGCTGCCGACATTATTACCCCTCAACTCATAACTTTAAATAGGAAGTAGGAGTTTTGTGTTAAGCCTACTAATTTATCTGTATCCTATACTTAAAGAAAAATGGTTTTTATGATTATCCCTTTTTCCTTTCTTGATAAAAATGGTTATTTTAAAAAAGCTTTTATAGTGGAATTCACCTTGGAAGATAACAGGTGTTTATCATTGTACTGACATAATTTAGAATTCACACTTAAACTAGTAGTTTGTAGTTTTATACTCCTTGTTAACCCATTCAAGGGAGAATATAAAATTTTCTCCAAATTTATATGTTAAGTCAGTACTAATATGTACTTTTCATCAAAGACAAACATGTAATAAATGATTGGAGCAGCAGGTCATCCAGGCCCTTGGGGAAACCCATGGAGATTCAGGCCAAGAGGCCAAAGGACCCCAGCCAGGAGCTCTGTCGATTTGCCTTCACTGTCCACCCCAGCAACGGGGTTTCATAGCTACAAGGCTAAGGACTGCAGACTATGCCAACCAAGGCCGTGGCTGATACTCCAGCCCAGGATCCCAAAGGATCTTTGTGAAGGCTTCATAAAAAAGGTCTGTCTCTGCCAGTGTGGACACAGATGGGCCGGTGTTGTTCCTCTGTCAATACTGTTTGCACATGGCTGGTATCCTGTGATGTGTTCACACGGGATCTGGTTGTTGTTGTTGTTGTTGTTGTTGTTTTGCTTTTGTAACTCAAAAATCAGGCAAAGAGAAGTGAGAGATCTTACTGGCTTTAAATCTAGCAAGGAAATTGAATTCATAAGGATGAATCATTTCATAATTTAGAGAAGTATTTCCAATTTCACAAAACAAAAGAGGAAAAAAAATCTCCTGGTTTAGGATGCTGGCATTATCCTGATAACAAAACCAGATAAAAACATTGCAAGAAGAAAAATCCCAGAGCATGAAGTGATGGCTCAGTTGGTAAACTGCTTAGGTTTACCTAAGCAGGCTTGAGGACCCGAGTTCCAATTTCCCAGCTCCCAAATACAAAGCACAGCAATACAACCCTGTGGTGCTAGCACTCGGATGAGGACCGGGGGAGACAGGGTCCTTGGGGGTTTACTAGCCAGATTATGTACCCAAAATAGTGATCTACAGAGGAAAAGACCCACTGTCAGCTCTAATCTGCACACCCATGCATACGCACGGAACATGGACCCGCATTCCTCATAAGCAACCACACAAAAATCCTTACCATACACTGGCAAAGTGAACTGAACAATATATAAAATGAGAGACAGGTTAATTCTGAAAGAAAACCAACACAGCAATGTAGACATAAATTATTTGTAATCTGCTTTTAATAAGGATTCAAACTCTCTTCTAACCCACCACCCAGCAGAAGTAGTGGAAGAGAAAAGTTATTAGGATATGGGGGAAGTGGACCTGTTCAGAAATAGCTCTTTGGAGGCAAGTTCTATCCTCTCTGGCAGCAGTTCAGTGCTGTACCAAACACCAAATACGATTCAGCTGTTGCAGACCAGTCCTCTAGACACCAAGTATGAAATGGCAGCTATAGACCAGTCCTCTAGGTGGGCAGACACCAGGCACGAACCTGCAGCTACAGTCCAGTCCTTCAGCAAGCAGACACTAGGCAGCTGTAGCTCAAAGCTGAAGAAACTGCCAGGCTTGCCAACCAATCAATGGCGAGGCCACAGAAGCAGCAAGCTACTGCAGGAACCTCATGGGCAAGTTTCTCTCAATGGCTGTGTAAACACAAATTGAGTTCAACAATGCTATGAAAGGTGAACCAATACATGTGTGTCTTTAGTGAAGAATAATGAGGCAGAGCAAACCAAACCAACGCTCAGTGCTTGTTTCCCATTGTCTGTGGGGTCATATTTATACTTCTTCATCAAGTGTTCCTTCACATGTGTGCTATATCTAAACATCCTTTCACCTGTGTCTGCTTCAGGAAAACAGGTGTTTGTTTCATGTTGTTTTAGCAAAACATCCTTTCACCTGTGTGCCCCAGCAAACCATTGTTTGACATAACTGACTTTCCAAAGAATTAGAAATTTCCACTTCACAGCAATCATTTTTATTCTTCTCTCATACAATGCATCATGACAGTAGCCTCCCCTCTTTTCCAGTATCCCCAACACCTACCCTCACCCCCAGATCCACTCCTCCTCTGTTGCTCTTCAGAAAAGAGCAGGCTTCCCAGGGATAGCAACTGAACACAGCATAACAAGTTACAATAAGACTAGGCATACACTTTCATATCAAGGCTGGATGAGGCAACTCCGTAGGAGGAAAAGGGTCCCAAGAGTAGGCCAAAGGGTCAGAGACATCCCCACTCCCACTGTTAGGAATCACACAAAAACACCAAGCTAACCACCATTAACATATTTGCCGAGGACCTAACTCAGACCCATGCAGAATCCGTGATTTTTGCCTCAATCTCTGTGAGCCCCTGTGAGCCCTGCTTAGTTGATTCCCAACACAGCAATCCTAATACTAATGTTTTTGTTTGGTTTCCCACAGGTCCAAACAGCACCTTTGTTAGTAGTGCTGGGGTCCCTACAGACTTGTGTGTGGACTGAAGCTTTTCCAAGGGTAGCTGTGGTGTGGCCTCAGAGTGTAGAACAACACTGGCCGTGAAGGAAGCTCTGATGCACAGTTTTCAGCTCTGCTTTATAGAACTGAGGTTTGGTGACATCTAAGTGACCGGATATGAAGCTGTTGCCTGATCTATACTGTCTGTGGGAGTTGTGTGTCCCTATCTCCTGCCTTGCTGTGTCATGGGCAGATGCTGTCCCTCCTAACTCAGGTGAAGGAGAATGAAGGAAGTGGTGCTCCTGAGAATTGTCTGCCATTATGTTCATGTAGGCCAGTGAAGTAGATTCTCATAAATGCATCCTGTCAGTTCTGTTCCTTTAAATCACCGGATACGATGAACACCTGTGCATGGATGGTGCGTGTGAGCCACTGGGCACTTCCACCAATGCCCAGCCAGAATACTTGATGCTTCCTTAGCTTTTCCAGGACTGTTTTGACTTTTTTAAAAATAGAACAACTTAGTATCTGAATGGCTATGTATTCCTTGGCACTGAGAGTAATCCTGAAATTGGATGGTCTACTAATTTAACAAGTTTCGTGTTCTGCCATATCTGAAACATATTCTTCCCCAAATCAGTCAAATAGCACAGAAACCGGGATGACTGTTGTGTGCCTGGGCTGGGAGAGCTTCAGAAGGACAAAGGGTAAGGAGAGGAGTTCTGGCCTGTTTCTTTCTGTTTCTTTTCTTTTCTTTTTTTTTTCCCCCAAGACAGGGTTTCTCTGTTTAGTCCTGGCTGTCCTGGAACTCACTCTGTAGACCAGGCTGGCCTTGAACTCAGAAATCCACCTGCCTCTGTTTCATTTCTAAAAAAACATTTTCAGTGATTGTCAGAGGACATGTATGTGGCATGTTGCACATGTGGAAGGCCGAGAATGCCTTGCTGGAGGTGATTCTGTTTCTGCTGGAGGTGGGTTCTGGGACTCAAATTTAGGTCATCAGGCTTAGCCATCAAGGCACCAGCCCTTTGAGTCCTGTTTCTTGATCCTTTATGAACACACAGATAAATTCAGCTCATCGAAACACAGACTGTAGTGGTTTGACTAGAAATTGCCTCCATAGACTCATGTGTTTAAGTACTTTGTCCGTAGAGAGTAGCACTATTAAAAGGTGTGTGTACTGGCTGGTTTTGTGTGCCAACTTGACACAAGCTGGAGTTATCACAGAGAAAGGAGCCTCCCTTGAGGAAATGCCTCCATGAGATCCAGCTGTAAGGCATTTTCTCAATTAGTGATCAAAGGGAGGAGGGCCTAGCCCATTGTGGGTGGTGCCATCCCTGGGCTGGTAGTCTTGGGTTCTATAAGAAAGCAAGCTGAGCAAGCCAGGGGGAGCAAGCGAATAAACAGCATTTCTCCCATGGCCTCTGCATTAGCTCCTGCCTCCAGGTTTCTACCCTGTGTAAGTTCCTGTCCTGACTTCCTTTGGTGATGAACAGCAATGTGGAAGTGTAACCTGAATAAACCTTTTCCTCCCCAACTTGCTTCTTGGTCATGATGTTTTGTACAGGAATAGGAACCCTGACTAAGACAGTGGGGCCTTGTTGGAGGAAGTCTGTCACTGTGGGGGTGGGCTTTGAGGTCTCAGAAGCTCAAGCCAGTTCACTTCCTGCTGCCTGCAGATCTGGATGGATATAGAACTCTCAGCATCTTCTCCTACACACTGCCATGCTTCCCACCATGATGAGAAGGGACTAAACCTCTGACACTGTAAGTCAGCCTCAATTAAATATTTTTTGTGATAAGAGTTACCCTGGTCATGGTGCCTCTTCAGAGCAATAGAAACCCTAACTAAGACACAGACAACTGAAGCCAAACATCAATCAACTCCACCCCAACAGCACAGTTCTATACAAGGTGGCAAGTAGAAAGTAAGCAGAGTGATTGAGTTCATGTCCTGCTCCCTCCTACCCCTCAGGTTCTATCCATTGGGTTGGATTTTAAGTAGAACTAAGATACTGCATTCAGTAGGAGAGACTGTAGCCAGGGTACAACGGGGTAAAGGAACAGAAATGCATGGAGCTGACTTTAACAGGCTATGATAGAAGACACAGTGCTATGACTTAGTCTAGAGGATTCCTCACCAGGAATTCCCATGGGCACCCCTTAGGAGACCCAGGCCTCCTCCTATTACAACACAGCCCAGGAGTCAGGATCTATGGTGGGACCCTGGTCATCAGAAGTGACATTATACCTAGAGTTACCTGCTTGAAAGACATATGTCATATGTTCAAAATATTTTAGCAACATGAATATGGCTAATTCTATTCTACCTGTGGACAAACCAGAAGTCTCTTAAACGTTTGTGTAGGTGGAACACCTCACTCTTTAATGAGGCTAGCTATTTTGACAAAGCCACATCAGGAAGAACAGTGTTCCATGTCAGCCATGGGGAGCTGATAAAGAATTCCGAGTGAAGACAGTAGATAGATCTTTTCTTTGTAAATAAATCTTTAGAGGAGTGCTAAGGGTGGAGGAAGGTAGGTAAAGCCTGGAGGTGTGGAGGCTCTTGGGAGGCCTAAGAATATCCCAGGAGAAATGATGAGATATAAGAGAGGGTAGTGGAGAAGAATGCGAAAAAATATGGTGTTTTTGGGTATCATCATGATGAAGCCTGGTGACCAATCAGATGTGCAGATAATAGAAGTATGATTCAGATTGTCTTGAGCAACTTGGTGAATGGTGATGACATCTAAGATGGAGATGGAGATAGTGGTTTGTATTCACCATTGCTCAGGATGATGAATATGGACTTGGTGTAGCAGGAGAATTAGAGCAGAGAAAGAGACATCAAGATTAACATTAAAGAAGCCAATTATCAGAAGGACGAGAAATCTTCCCCCACCAAGGCTTCAATGTAGTAAATTTTAAAAACAAACAAACAAACAAACAAAACATGAGAATGCCCAACTTCTCGATATGTGAAAAAAGTGACTGCTTATTAAACAACCTAAAATGGTCATGATGTTCAGGAAGGGGGCATAGAATCATTAGCCCACTTCCATTCTTGGGGACATTATTCTTATATTTAGCAAACTGTTCCTATTTTTATCATTATCTGTGTGTCCCTGGTCTGATTCCTTATTTCACGACAGAAGGACCTGGAAATCTCTAGACGCAGATCCACATCTGGAACAGTGGCACACATATAGTATAGCACACCCTGGTTGAGCTGTAAGGGTAAAGAGTGGGTTTGGGAGGTGACAGTGATAGTTTCATTGGTGTGATGAGAAGACCCAAGGGAATGTACATAGAGTTACACAGGGAAGGACTGTTCATGATGGACAACCTAAGAAGGGAGAGTGGGATCAGTTGCTGGGGATAATACTTGATAACTGCTATCTCCACTTAATGTTAACTGTCTTTCCTGGGGCCTTTTGATATTTTAGGTTACACTAAATGGTTTTTCAAGCAGCATAACTTATGAGTTATAAGGCAGTATGTAAGTTTCTCAACTCTGGTATTTTCCAATCCCCTTTATTCTGATTTGTTCAATTGTAGAATTGTTTGTTTTGCTCTAAAGTTAGTGAAAGGCCCCGAGGTAGCCATGGAAAACACCTCTGAATAAATTCCCTTGATGGATCATGTGGAATAATGGGCTTAGCTTTTCCTTGGTTTAGAAGGAGGAATGGTGAGACTTCAAGTACACCAGTTCCTATGTTGTTAGCCAGTGGTTTTCCTGGGCCATCGTAGTCTTGGAAGAAATATGGTTGGACAAATGAGCACAAGGGAGTCCAGGGAAGAAACATATGGGTAAAAACCGTCTGAATGGATAAAGCTCTTGCAGATTTGAGTGTCCCCAGTGAATGCTCACCAGAGCTAAGGGTAAGGAGACCTGATTAGGATAACCCATCCTATGGATTCCAGTCAACCTCTCTCCCTAGCCAGCACTCTCATTGCCAAATGGGTTCATGATCAAAGTGGACATGGTGGGGGAAAGTAAGTTGTTGATCATCGAAACATAGACTCCCACTCCCCAAGGCTGGCTTGGCTATAGCTACAGCTGAATTCCCAACCTACCAACAACAGAGACCAACATTAAACCCCTCCCCTCAAAAAAAGTATACGATTCCCCAGAGTGATCAGTTAGCTGCCATCTGTAGAGTTATAGAATGTCTTACTCAACATTATGGTCTTCCACACAACATTGCTTCTGGCTCAGGAACTCACTTCACAGCAAATAAACTATGGTGAGCACTGAACATATAGAATCCATTGTCTTACCATGTTCTCTACTTTCCTCAAGCAACCAACTCGATAGAATGGAGAAATGGCCTTTAAAAAATTTATCTGAAGAAGGCTGCATATGCTCTGAATTATTATCAAATATACATGTTGTTTCTCCCATAGTCAGAAGACATGGTACAGGAATCAAGGACTAGACATGAGACCAAAACCTCTCACTTTGCTCCTAGTAACACACCAATAAATATTTAGTTTCTTGTTCCTAAGACCTTATGCTTGGCTGGCTAGAGGCTTTAAGTCCAGAGGAGGATGCTTGTATTAAGATTCAATAGTAGTGCTACTGGACTAGATCAATGTGAGGCTTTCCTTGAGGCTCTGGTGTGTGGAGAAGGAACATAGTTCCTTCTCTAAAACCAAGAATATACTTGCCAGAGCCAGTAATCACCTGGGCCCAGGCTTTGGTGAAGCTGCAACTTCAGATCCTAAAATCCCAACTCTTTCCACCTTAAGGAGTTACGGTTATCAGTCCCAAGGCTGCTGTGAGCTCAGTATGTAATGTTCCAGAGATACCCTGGGTCCCCTTTGTGCAACATTGCTTGATTAGCTTCTTGCTAATTAGCTTTGTATGATAGCTCTCTGTTGACTCTCCCCCACCCCACACAAAATAGTATATAAGATGTTGTACTTCTTAATGAATTTGGTTGGTATAAGACATAGCTTATGCAAGAACTCCTGATCCCAAACTCTCCTATACTCTTATCTGTGATTGCATGGCCCTCCTTTTCAGGAACCTGTTGCTGAAGAACAACTTGCTGAGCCAGGTCAGAGTCAAAAAGCAAAGCTAAATTATTGTGCTGGCTGGAAAGAGAGATCCTGACTCTTGAAGGGATGATGGGCTGCTCTTCCAAAGGAGGGAAAGAAGAGTGTGTCTGGGACAAAAGACATTCCTTAAGGTCTCTTTCATTTTTATGCTCAGAGGGCAAGTTTGATGGAAAATCACAACAACTCACTTCAAGCAGGATTGTTTATAAAATGGCCCAATCAGTCTAGAATTGATGATTTGGGTCAATCTACTAGGAGAAAAAAAATCACAACCAGGATTGTGATTATGCATTACACAGTAGGACAGTAGGAAGAAGGTAGTTATAAATTCATCTGGGTACACGAGACCAAGAACAGAAGATAAGGATGAGTCTTTTCAGGAACATTCTTCCCTATTTTTTTTATTGTCAACAACTTTGTATATATATATACATATATATATATTAAGCAAATATATATTTGTTTTCTTCTTCTCATCCATTTTCATGATGCCTAGAATACATTGATTGACCTTAGAGCTTGGAATTTATATATATGGCTAACTTTTGTCATATTATATAAGTTGTGGCTGATTAAAAAGAAGAGTGGATACCACCAAGAACTTTGTATCCTCTATGGAAAAGAGTGCACTTTTGTTTGTATCCTGGATAGTTGTGTTAGGCTGAAGTCTGACCTTGTCCTTAGTGGCCAATTAAATATGGCTTAAATGTATTAGATGTATTAGTGCCAGGCTGATATAGGCGAACATGGGTGAGAGAGCGTTATATGTCAACTTGTCTGAGCCATAGTGCCCAAATGTTACATAAAACACTACTCTGGATGTTTCTGTGAGGGTGTTTGTTTCGATTACTGTGACAAAACATTGGAGATAACCAACCTACAAGAAAGTATTTGGGCCCACAGTTCCAAAGATTTCAGTTATACCACAGGGGGTGGTTTGGTGTGGAAGCACAGTACATAACAATAGGAGCTTATGGTAGATGAGGCCTGCTCACTTGATGCTAACTGCAAAGCAAAGGGAGAGATAGGAAGGGACTAGCCCCTAATCTCCCTTCAGAGTCTGTCTCTCCTCCAGTGATCTACTTTATACCCCCGAGTTACTTCCTAAGACTCCACTATATCTCAGTAGCCCCATAGGCTAATGATTAAGCCTTCGATACATGGCCTATGAAAGATATTCCAGATCTAGACTATTACAGGATATTCAGATGAGATTAACATTAAAATTAGTGAAGCTTGAGTTTGGAAGATTGCTGTGCCTGATACATCCATCCATTGAAATCCTAGATAGAAGTAAAATAATGAGCTTCTGTCTTAGTTACTCTTCTATTGCTCTAATAAGACAGACAACCAAACCAACATATAGAATAAGGTGTTTATCTGAGGCTTAGAGTTTCAAAGGATGAGCCCACATCTATCATGGTAGGGAGCATGGCAAAAGGCAGGCAGACAGGGTGCTGGAGCAGAAGCAGAGAGCTCACTTTTTTAATTAAAAACTTTTAATTGAAATGTATTTTCATACAATATATTCTGATTGAGGTTTCTCTTCCAACAACTCTTCCCAGATCCACCCAGCCCTCCACCATCCAATCCTATGCCTTCTTTCCCTCACATCTTGAGACCCAACCCTGAGGCACAGAGAGGCACAGGGAACAGCAATGGGTTTTTTAAATCTGAAAGTTCATCCCTCTAGTGACACACCTCCTGCAACAAGGCCACATGCCCTAGTCCTTCCCAAAATGTTCCACCAACTGTAGCTCAAGTATTTAAAGATAGGAGCCTGTAAGGGCTGTTCTTATTCAAACCATAACAGCTTCCCTGAAAGAGGGGAAATTCTGTATAATGCAGCTTTCAAAGGGGAGATTCAGCAATGGCTTTCTGGGTCTCCAGGTCACCATTTACCCTGAAGATTATGCACTCACAAACCCTGCCATCATGTGAATCTATCTCTTAGAGTAAAATTTTCAGTTTCAATATATTTGTGTCTATGTCATCACCATCATCTATCCCTGTAATGAGTATTTTGGTTTCTTAAAAAAAAAAAAACATAGAAATATTATGGGAATATGTTTTTGTTTTAATCCCAGGCATGGGATGTGGAGCTGCTTCACAGCATCGGACTATGATTTGCATTATGCTCTAGCAGGAACATAGTTTTGCTAGTTGCAGATAGTTTCTATGAGTGTGTGGCCTTTGGAATCCTGGGGAACATTCAGAGGTATATAAATAAATGCTAGGGCCCTGGGAGAGTAGGTGGTTGGTTGTTAGTTGGTTGTTGTTGATTGCTATTGGTTGCTGTAGCCCTGTGCAAAGAGATGAAAAGAAGAAATTAGATATCCTGGCAGCTAAGATCAAACTTGCCCCAAGGAACTCAAATCAGCTCCAAATCAGCAGGAAGTAGTCTAGTGACATCATCCCCCTTTTCCTACCCCTGACTTTATCCAGGGGCTCTCTCTCGCTCTCTCTCTCTCT
>NW_022196915.1:43747743-43761877 GCF_008632895.1 Mastomys coucha
CTCTCTCTCTCTCTCTCTCTCTCTCTCTCTCTCTGTCTCTCTCCTCTCTCTCTCTCTGGTCTATCCTTCTTTCTCTCCTACCTAGTGTTAGAAGTTTGAAAGGGTGGAAGAAAAGGGATGAAAGAAAAGAGCACCCACAAAGTAGCAAAAGTCTGGCCACATATACCTATATATGCTCTGCCATTTATATAGCTATAGAAATGGTAGATAGATATGTTCTATACCTTCCTCTAAACTCCAGTCTGGGTACTGCAATCTTAATTAAATTATTCTTATTTGGTTCTAGATCTATAAATACTTCTGGAGCATTCTGATTATTTTTATTTTGTTTATTTGGTTGGTTGGTTTGGTTTTGTGTTTCGGTTTGGTTTGGTTTGCTTGTTTGTTTGTTATTTTGTTTTGAAACAGATCTCACTATGTAGCCTTGGCTGATCTGCAACTAACTGTGTAGACCAGACTATGCGTGAATTCACAGAGCACTTCCTGTTTCTGCCTCCTGATTTTCTAGATTAAAGGCATGTGCTATCACGCCCATCCTATTCTGAATCTTTAGTATACAAACTGGCAGGGAATCTGTTTAGCTTTGTAAAATGAAACACATCTGTGATGGATGGCAGAAACCAGATAGATGCTTCCTGCTCTCGACTTGGAAACAAGCATATCTCTGACCTTTTTGATGCCTAGGACAGAGATGAAGCCACTCTCTAATCTCTGGGCACAGTTTACTGGGATGTAAGATGAATCCAAAGAAACCCAAAGGCAGAGAGAAGGTTTAAAGGGATGGGGCTGGCTTTGGTACAGGGACACAGAGTTTCTTTAGTTGTGGTTGAATGTTGACATACCTGCCCACCTCCCCCCCACAGATCCTCTAACCCTGAGCAGATGTTGGCGGAAATCCTTGGGCTGGTACAGGGAAGACTAGAGGCTAGTTACGAATGATTAGTAAGAAGGTGGAGATTTCTCCTGTGCAAGCTGACGGATCATGGCCATGTTGGTTCCATGCTGAGGTCAGTGCACGGAAGAGACTTTCTACCTTGTGGGGATAACTTCTTTTTCCATAGCAATACAAGCATTTTGAGGCATTTTCATGGTGGGTATGTTACCCAGGTTGAAGAGTATATGTATTGCTAAGCCAGTTTCCTAACTGTGTAGTATTAATTTCCTAATGAAGCATCCTTTGCAGGCAGTAAGGTCTTTGGAGATCAGCGCCTTAAAGGCCAAATAGCTGAAGCCCAGGGTCTTCCCATGGCTGTTTCCATGTGACTGTTTATCTAATAAGTGAGACAAAGCCTTCTCAGAACTGAGCATCAGTCAAGTTCCTAGGAAGCACCACTGTAAATCTTCCTTTGAAATGGAGTTATTTAGCACCAAAATAGTTTGTGTAAGTTCTCTCTACATCACACATAAGCTCTAGGGATAAAAGGGTGATGGCTAGTCCAAACCAGGTCTCCCACACCCTATAAACCACCTTATACAGAGGCACTGGCAATTGAGAGAGAAGTACCCGCCTCTGCTCTGGCCTGGCCTGTGGTCACTTCTGTTTCGCAATGTCTTTGGATCCTGAGCTCAGTGTGTGGACAGACCTTGAGTTCTGACTGTCAGTCACCTCTCAGAGATGATGGGCAGATCTAGGGGGTCAAATGACTTTACAAAGATAACCTGACATAGTCAAGCAGGGAGAAGAGTGCATATGCACCTGATGAGATGAGGTGGCCTAGTTCCCACTACTTACAGCGAGGGTGGGTTTTCTCCTGTCTTCCCGGGAGCTGGGGGGAGGTTTGTTCTTAATAGAACCAGCTCCATGCCATCCCAAGGAGGCAAGAAGTCTGAAAATATGAATGCCTATGAGTACATGACGTGGATCAAGAGACTTTCTGAGTCGGACGGTGGTGGCACACGCCTTTAATCCCAGCACTTAGGAGGCAGAGGCAGGCAGATATCTGAGTTCCAGGCCAGCCTGGTCTACAGAGTGAGTTCCAGGACAGCCAGGGCTACACAGAGAAACCCTGTCTCAAAAAACCAAAAAGAAAAAATTAATTAGGAAATTAATTCTGTCTTGTAAAGTTATTTCATATGTATATGTGCAGTTGCATGCACAAGTGCAGATACACACACACACACGTGTGTATGTGTGTGTATGAGAGAGAGAGAGAGAGAGAATATAAAGAAGTTTTTCTTCTTATTAGTAGTGGTCTAAAGGGCTAAAAATCAAATAACAGAGAAGGCTATGTTAGCATGAGCTTCCTTTGGGATTGTCTGGCTTAGAACGTTAGGTTTTCCCATGTTTTAACAGTTCCCATGTCCTTCCCACTCTGCCTTTGTCTTTCTCATTGTGATCCAGATTTGCCCCAGAGGGGGAGAAGCCCTAGGTAAAGGTTCATACTGTACTTCCATGTTAATTAAGTGATGTGGGAGTCTTGGAAAGGCTGAGCTGTTTTTCCTGTCTTCCCAGAAGCTGGGGCAGGTTCATCCTCAGTGGAACCAACTCCGTGCCATCCCCAGGAGGCAAGAAGTCTGGAAACATCAGTAATTATTTAGTCACCACAACCCATTTTCCTCCCTCCCTTAATCTTCAACTGCTGACTTCAGGATGAAGTCCATCTGATTTCAGTCAGCTCGGAAGACTAGTCAGAGGCCTGCCCCAGCTTACTGACTATGGCGATGAGAAGCACAGGTTACAATACCAAATGCTTCCACACTGAAAGCTTCATGCTGATCATCCTACAAGGCCACCATGTGAGCTCTTCAAAGCAAATTATCCCTGAAGACTTACTTTCTATGTGACACATATATACTTACACACACACACACAACATATATATTCACACATATATACATGTCTGTATATATATGTATACATATACATATATACACATATGTATATATACATATATATATATGTTGGCCTTGTTTTTTCATGCATGCTGCGAAAATGCCTAGGATACATTTAAGGATGCAACATAAAAGTCACTTCATGGGGTAATTATTATAATAGTACTAGTTTCTGGGGGAGTAAATTGAAATGTTTCCCAGTGTGAATTGCAAGTTAAAACAACAAAAAGCTAGTTGAGGGCTCTGCGTGGAGCCAGGAAACCCTTGTTAGTCAGATCTCAGACACACTGGCAGCCAAACTTTGAACTAAAGATATATCAACTTGCAACAGGCAGACTTAGAAACAATGTTGGTCCCTGGTGGCCTCCTGTGTGATGGACTAATGGATCCCTTCTTCCACATTGCCGCATCCAATCTCTTTCTTTCTATTCTCTTCTGATTAAGACAAGGTCTCATACTGTAGCCTAGGTTGGCCTGGCTACACTCACTAAGTGACTCAAGCTAGCCTTGAACTCTTGGCAATTCTCCTGCCTCAGCCTCTCAGATCACAAGCGCTAAGACAACAGGCATGAGCCATCACACCAAGGTCAAATTTTATACATTATTTTTACTTTAAGAAAACAAAGTCATGTGATTCTGATGAACTCACAGGTTAAAGCATCACGCGGCTGGATTAAGGGAGTCACTCAGACACTGCCCATCCCAAACTCTGTGTTTCTCAGTGAGCTCCGGTAGAGTTAGAAGGTGCTTCCTTTAAGGCCTTACACTTTCACTTTACACTATCAATTAAAATTCTTTTACACCTATGTATCACAAAACAAAAACCACCAGCAACAACAACAACAGCAAACCACTATGGCAGAGTTGAAAAAAAAATTCTCTACATCTCATGTCATGATTCAGGTGTCCTTGTGCCTACATTCTGTTTAATCCCCTTCTTACAAAACAGCTCAGCTTCTGCCAGAACCAACAGTAATCCCTGACTAAAAATGAAAGTCGTTTTCAATGCCTTTTGGTTTAAAGCCTTAAATCCTGCTGCCATTCTGTAAAACCACCACACACTTCAAGTTGGCCCAAGTCTGCGCTTTCCCAGGTCACAACCCTATTTAATACCAAGGACTTTCCTTTATTCTCAACTAGCTTGACGGGATTGAAGTGTGGTTTATGTGTTTCTTCTGTTTTTGCTGAAGTCACCTACAAATGACTTATCTTTTGAGTTCTGCTGCTAAGAGTATATATATATTTTAAGCTATGTTATCTTTATAAATTTAATGGACTCTTTGGGGAGGGTGGAAAATTAGGAAAGGGAAAAAAAAACCCTGACTAAACTAAATTAGCACATTTGGCACTGTACAGACGTAGTGCTAAGATTAAACCTGAAACAAAAGCCAGGGTGAGATGGAGGGAGAGTTGAGGTACAGAGAGCAAGAGAAAGGATTGACAGGAGAGAAGGAACTAAAATGACTTCCTTCTTATAAATTATATGTAACACATCGAGAGAGAGAGAGAGAAAGAGAAAGAGAGAGAGAGAGAGAGAGAGAGAGAGAGAGAGAGTCTGGTAGATTGAAACAACTGTAGTTTGGACCATGGCTGTCCTGAAAAGGCCCATGCACAGACGTTTGTTTCCCAGCATATATGGAGGTGGTAAAGCCTTTAAGAGTTGGAGATGAGTAAGAGGGAAGTCTCTAGTGACATGCTACTGAAGGGGACATTCAAGCCCCAGTGCCTCCATTGCTTTTTTTTTTTTTGCTTCTGGTCCACCATGGGATCAGCTGTTGCTCTGTCACACAACCCCATCATGGTGTTCTGAAACCACGACTCAAAACTAAACCTTTCCCTTTTGTAAGATGATCTTCTGCAAGGATAGAAAGTTGACCAACTCAGGTAGGAACCCAACAGAATGAAGACTGAGAACACCCACCGGAGAAAAGTGTAGAAGCCTATTACATTCCAGTACAGAAACGTCATCATTTGAGTAGGGGTTTTGTTGCAAGAACAAAACTAGAATCCCCATGAGGCTAGCAGACAGGCTGATAAGAAATGTTAATTGTTTCCCCAAGACTTCTGATGTGTTGAGGAGTCTGTGAAATTCACCAGTGACTTCTCCCTGCAGCAGTTACTCTGTGAGGACCAGCTAGTACTGAGAGTCTAGCGAACCAATAAGTTGTATTAGTTATTCCTGTTTCTATGGGGGAAAAAAAGTCCACTTAAGGAAGGGAGGCTTTGTTCTGGCTCTCAGTTTGAGAGTGATGCTGAGCATGATGGGAGAGGAAAGGGCAGGAACACGGTCTGGAAGCAGAGAGTGATGGCTGCTGGTGCTCATCTGCCTTTCTCTTTTTGACTCAGTCTCAGACCCCAGCCACTCACATCAGGATAGGTCCTGCCTTCTCAAGTAAACTCTCTGCAAACACTCTCATGGACACACACAGAGCTTGGTCTCCTGGCGACTCTCAATCTAGTCGAGTTGACAATGAAGATGAAGCACCACTCACATGAGGACTTTAAATGCTAAGACAATACAAGATGCTGTGCATCTGTGCACACGAGGACTTTAAATGCTAATACAAGATGCTATGCATCTGTGTCATCTCTGTGATCAAAACACCCGACAATTTAAAGGGGAAAATGCTGGTTTTGTTCATGGTTTCAGAGTGTCCAGCCCAGGGTTAGCCAGAGTATCTCTGAGGTGGGAGTACATGGAGAAAGCTATGGTAGCCAAGAAGCAGGGAGGGAAGAGGATTCTGGGAACAGGTCCATCTAACCTGCAAAGGCCTCTGAGATTGACCTTTTGTATCTTACCCCCCTCCCCAGACAATGTCCCTATTACTTCTCATATTAGTGCTACTACCTGGGGGCGGAACATTCATCATGATTTCATTTCATATCTAGACTATAGTAAGCAATTTGTAGAGAGATGGAAAACACTGGGGACCATGTGTCTGATGAAGAGACATAAAGAATCACTACAACTCAACAGCAGGAAGACCAACAACCTAACCAACGAGTGGGCAATGGGCTGAATAGACATTGCTCTAAAGAAGGTATGCAAAATAGCCCAGTCATGGGAAATGTGAATAAAACCAAAACTGAGGTATCATCTCACACCCATTAGACCTGCTATAGTTCATTAATAAAACAGGAAAGAAAGAAGATGAATAAAGATAAAAAGAAAAGAAGAATTAGGAGAACTATTGCTGAGAAGGGTATAAAATGTACATCAGCTGTGGCAGTTTGGAGAGTCCTCAAAAGCTACATGTAGATTTGCCTCGTAACCCAGCATGTCCACTCCTACGAACAGATCCAAAAGAGTTGAGAACAGATATGTATAGTTAAATAGTATATTTAAATAGTATATCACCAAAAGATGAAGTATGTGTGTGTGTGTTCTGAAATAAGAAAGATTCAGACTGGGCTGGAGAGATGGCTCAGCAGTTAAGAGCACTAGTTCTTCCAGAGGTCCTGAGTTCAATTCCAGCAACCACATGGTGGCTCACAACCACCTGTAATGGGATCTGATGCCCTCTTCTGGTGTGTCTGAAGACAGTGACAGTATACTCACATATATAAAATAAATAAATCTTTAAAAAAAAGAGAGAAAGATTCAGTCTTTAGTTTATAAGAAAAGATCAAAGTGATATGTGGCACTTTGCAAGCTGGTGTGGCATCGGGGGCTCCCTGAGAGTGTCAAGACGGAGGCTGGTTGGCAAAGGAACAAGTCAAGCCATTGCCGGTTGGAAGCACACACAGCTCCTGTGGGTAGAAAAAAAAGAGGGTGGAACTAATCACCACAAGCCAATGATGGAAGCAAGCACACTGTCATGGGAATGCCCTTAAAACGCATGAGCATGGGCTCAGAGAGCTTCCAGGTTGGGAGGCACACGAGTACGGAGAGAAGAGCAGAATCTTCAACATGGATGAGCCTTAGAAAACATGCTAGTGAAATACTCCATACCCCAAAGGACAAACAGGAAGTGATTCTCCTTGTATAAGACACCTGGCAGAGGCCTGCTTAAAGAGACAGGCAGAAGATGGGAATACCAAGGACCGGGGAGGAGGAATAATAGCCAGTGTTTTGTGGGTGCTGAGTTCCAGTGTGGGTGACGGCAACAGTTTGGAGCTAGACAATGGTGATGCAAGACTGTAAATGGGCTCAGTGCCGCTCACTGAACCTAACACCTTCAGTGTTTCCAATGACAAAATTTATATGAGGTACACCTTCCGTAGTTTGAAAAGGTTAATAAAGTAACATTTCCCAAACCACCTTAAACAGTCAGACTGTATGGAATATAAAGCTGTTTCTGTGAAGGTGTTTTTTAAATGCTTCTCATATCAGAGGTCAGAAGAAAGAAGGCTCGCTGGGAGTGAAGTTGGCTGTGTACCTCGGACCTGTTTTTGCAGGAGGAGTGCGCGCTCCAGGATTTGGCAGCGGCTCGAATCATCCCCTGTGAGAGACAGGCATGGTGCGTGTTCCTGGGGATTTTCTGTTTCTAGTGTTATATTTATTTTAAAGGCATTGCTGAGTTCAGCAGAAATGTCCCACATCCATTTGTATTTTCCTTGGTACTCACTTCCTTACAAAAATGACGATCAAAGCAAAGAAAACAAAGAGCCTTCATTTTACCCCAAAGCAAAGTGAGTGCACTTCTAATATCATAACAGAAAACACTGCGGGGCCCTTAGGAAGTGCTGAAGAAGCTGGGCAAGGCGGCTTGTGCCTCTAATCCCAAAGAAAAGTGATTTTTCTCCAATGTGAGAGGCCTGGGACTATGGGGTGAGTCCCCCCAACCCGGAGGGTGTGGGTACTGACTGGCTCTGTCTCCATCCCCAGTCCTTCAGCTGTTTATCACAACATAGCACTCTACCTGTAGAGTCTCCCAGGCTGCTGCTAGTCTCCAGGATGACAATGACCCTACCGCTTTGGAACCACTGAGAACTGTTGTGTACAGGGGCTCACTTTCCGTATACACTATGAAGTTGTGGGTTGGACACAAAGGCACACTTCAATAACAGCACAAGTCTGAGTGGTGGGAACTTCTGTTGTGGTATTACTGTGACGTTGAAAGTATCTCTCAAGGGCTCGTGCTGGAAACTAAACCTGCCAGTTTCTAGTTGATGTTGTTTGGAGGTGGGATCTTATGGGATGAGATTAGGATTAGATGATGTCATAGAGGCAGGGCCTTCACGGTGGCATTAATTGGTTTATAAGAAGTGGACAAGACTGAACTAGTACATTTACACTGTCTCACCATGAGAGGAATCTGCCATCCTGTGAGGCAGGTGAGGGGTTATCACTAGATGCCCACACCACATATTTGGGCTCCATGGTCTCCAGAATCATAGGTTTTGAACCTCTAGTCTTTATAAGTTTTCTAGCCTGGGGCGTTCTGTTACAGCAGTAAGAACTAGACTAATATATATCCATTCTTCCATCTGCCAAGTATGTACTCAGTGACTCTGCTTGGTGATCTAATTGAAACAAAAAGGTTTAAGAAGGCTGCAGCTCCCTATGCCTGGCTTTTCCTAGGTTGGTTCTAGGATGTGATGACATGAACCTGGTCCCAAGTACCTCCAGCTTGGGACTTGACCCACTGCTATCTCTTGGCTCAGGTCTTTTCTACTCCCAGAAGGACTGCCTTGGGCAAAGTCATTTCCAGACTTTGACCTGAAGCTGACTAGGATTTCTAACAGTGACTACAGAGACTCAGGACACACCTGAGGGATATCCTCATGCGGTCTGATGTCACAGACCTGATATGCTCTGGATTCTGCTTGGTAAGAAGCTTCCCCCTGCCTTTCAATCCCAATTCTGCCTTAATAAAAACCCTTGATTTAAAGAAGGCGATGTAACCTGGAGCTTCTGAGTGATCTGAATGCTGGCCCATCCAGATTCTGTACAACTCTTGAGACCTTCCTTTTGGTTCAGACTCCTATAGAGGTTATTCACTGTGTAACTTTGTGGATTACCTGACTGCTTCCTGATTCTTCCAAGTTTCTTTCTATCTTTTTCTTTTTTAAATGAATATAATTTTTTAAAAGACGTATTTATTTATTTTATGTGTATGAGTATACTGTAGCTGTACAGATGGCCATGAGCCATCATGTGGCTGATGGGAATTGAACTCAGGACCTCTGCTCTGGCCCCGCTCGCTCCAGTGTAATACACTGTAGCTGTCTTCAGACACACCAGAAGAGGGTGTCATATCTTATCACGGATGGTTGTGAGCCACCATGTGGTTGCTGGGATCCAAACTCAGGACCTTCGGAAGAGCAGTCAGTGCTCTTACCCACTGAGCCATCTCACCAGCCCAATGAATATCATTTTTAAAAGGCATTTATTCAGCAAACATACTGATGCCATTTCTGCCCAGAGTAATTTCCAGAGTTTTCAGCATTTAGCACAAACATTCAGCCTTGCTATGAAGAACTATCTGGAGTAAATGAGGATCAACACGCACTGTCTCCACAAGCCATGGGTGGAGCTGGAGGCTCTGGAGAGAGCTGCCAGGGCTCCAGAAGGAAGTGTGTTTAACATTGTCTTGGGGGCTCCGGAAGGAAATTTTAGAAAGTAATATCTACACTAAGAGCTGAAAGTCCAATCCGATTTTAATCAAAAATGGTCTTGGATTCTTAGATCTGGTCCATTTCACAGATGTTCTCTGGTTTCAATACTTTTGTCACCTCCAACCCCCCACATGAAAGCTCTCTAAACAGTTAATTCACTAAGTGAAAAAGCCATTAGAATAAAGCTCTTGTACTCAAATGACATTGATTAGTCACAAAGCACTGTTAAGTAGTTCTTGGGATTCCATTCTCTGGAGGGCAGAAGCATGTCCCAACTTGGAGTTGTTGATGTCTTTTGTCTTTATCATTAAAGGAACCAATGGGTTATATGTAGAGTAGCAGGTTTTCTGGGAGGGATTTTGTTGCTGGCAACTAGACTTTTGACATTAGATTAGTCCCTGTTGCATCCACTCTTCTAGGGAGGAGTCTGTGTCCTCAACAAGACATCAAACAAGAGTGTTAAAGGCTCATAGATGTGGTGGACTGGGGCTGTAGCTCAGTGGCAGAGCTCTTGCCTAGAATGCGTGGGGCTCTAGGTTCAATCCTCAGGACATCAAAGACACATAGATGTTCCTCATTTGTAAAAAAAAAACAAATGTATAAGCAATACACATTAAATTTAAATAAAGGGCCCAAATCCTGAGTGAGTAGTGTATCTGCATCTTGGTAGGAATCATGTTGGAGCATAAACCAAGAATAGTCACACAAAGTTAAAGTGTTGTGGGGAATAAGGGGACCACATGGAGTCTTCCAAAGTTCTCAGGGTTTCCTAAGGTAGGTAAATTAATCTGAGATAAGAATGCATACCCAGCGAGGTAAAGGCTTAAGTATATTTGACAGTGTGTTTTCACACACACCTCATGCTGTGAAGGAGGGGCACTGGCTTCTTCCCCAAAAGATTTTAGCATTAAAACAAGGAAAGTTTGGGGCTGAAGAGATGGCTCGGTGGTTAAGAGGTCCTGAGTTCAATTCCCAGGAACTCCATGGTAGCTCATAATCGTTGGTAATGAGATCCAATGCCTTCTTCTAGTGTGTCTGAAGATAGCTACAGTGTACTCATATAAATACATAAAATAAAATAACCAACCAAACAAGGAAAGTTCATCTCTTAGGACCTTTGGTCCTGACTGCAGATGTTATTACCTGCTGGGCGGTTCTAGGTGGCTTGAAGCTGTGTGGTCTCAAGAACCTCAAAGCAAAGCAAAGCAAAGCAATGACGACTAGGCACCACATCCTTGAGAGCATCAACAGCACTCTGTTCAAAAATAATTCCTATTCTGCTGGCTCCCCAGTCTCTAGAATGTGGGTGTGTTTGGTAATGAAGGTTCATCTGTACCAGAGATTGCGATCAGAGTGCTTCCTTCCACAGCATCAGTCTCTAAAATACCAAGTAGCTTAGTTATTATAGGCAAAGGACAACCTTTTCAACCAGAAGAAAAGCCAACCAAACATCAACACCACCACCAAAACAAATAAACAAAACCAAGCAGCTAGGCCTCAGAACAGACAAATGACCACAAAGTGGAAAGCTGTGGAAATGTTAAATGAGTAACTCCCAGAAGAGCTAGGAGACAGTCTACCTGGGGTCACATCATACACCATCCCCCCAAATGTACAGATGTGTAGACCGTGACCTTTGTCTCATTAATAGTGTTTAAGAGGTGCTAGTCTGAGAGGCAGATAACAGAACCAAAACACTGGGAGTCAGGTGGAGTGAGCTGGGCTCTTCCATAGCACACTTGATTATGCCGGTTTGAGTGACCACAGCACACATGATTGTGCTGGCTAGTTTTATGTCCACTTGACACAAGCTAAAGCCATCTGAGAGATGGAAACCTAAATTAAGAAAATGCCTCCATAAGACCAGGCTATGGGCTAGCCTGAAGGGCATTTTCTTAATTGTGATTGATGGGGGGAAGGGAGGGCCCAGCCCGTTGTAGGGGTGCCATCCCTTGGAATGTGGTCTTAGGTTCTATAAGAAAGCAGGTTGAGCAAGCCCTGAGGAGCAAGCCAGTAAGCAGCACCCTCCATGGCCTCTGCATCAGCTCCTGCCTCCAGTTTCCACATAGTTTGAGTTTCTACATTGACTTTCCTCAATGGATTATAACTCAAAATACGTAAAGCAAATAAATGATTTCTTCTCCAAGCTGCTTTTGGTCATGATGTTGGTCATAGCAATAGCAACCCTAACTAAGGCAATGTTGTATTTCAAGATAATTAGAAGTTTTTCAGCACATAGAAATTACAAGTATTTGAGATGATAGAGTTGCCCACTGCCTTGACTTGATTGGCACACCTGTTATATATACATTCAATTATTGTTCTATACCCCCACATAGGTTAAAAATAAGGACTGGAACAAGATATTTAGCTATGCAACCTTGGGCAAATCAACAGGTATGCTCACAGGGCCTTTCTATAACGCATAGGCCATTGTTTAGAAATATCACTGAGCTGAATGAAGGGAGGCTCACCCTGAGGGCGGCCATGTAGTCTGTGTGACTTGGAAAGCTGAGCCTAAGGAGATGAGGATTCCATGTTCAGAGAGTGAATGTGGCCCAAACACCTGCTCATCCTGGAGTCCAGAAGAGAAAGCCAGAGGCTGTATCCAGAGAAAGGCCCCAAAACTACTGAACTTACGGAAGAGGCATCCTGAGTAAAAGGACCTTTGCCTCCATGTAGATAGCTTCCCTACTGCCTACACATATATTTAATTTAGTAGTAGAGTTCTTACCCAGCATGCATGAGGCCCTGAGTTCAGTTCCCAATGCGAAAGGAAGAAATTTGTAGAACAATAGATAATGTGTGTATTTATCATTTGTAAATTTTATGGGGATAGAGCAACAGCTTAGCAGTTAGGAACACTGGCTGCTCTTCCAGAGGACCTTGGTTTAATTCCCAGCCACCACATATTGACTCACAACCATCTCAAATTCTAGTTCCAGGGGACCCAATGCCCTCTTCTGACTTTCAAGGCCACCAGGCACATATGGTGTATAGACAGATATTCAGGCACTCATACATGTAAAATAAAAATAAATAACTCTTTTTAAAACTTCGTGGAACTGGGTCTAGAGAGATGGCTCAGGCAGTAATGTGCCTTCACTCCATCATGAGGAGCTGAGTATGATCCAAGACATGTGTGAAAAGGCCAGGCCTAGTGGTATGCACTTGAACTCCCAGCCTAGGGAGGCAGAGACAGGCAGACGCCTAAGACTCACTGGCTGATAATCTAGCCTTCTTTCCAAAATTCATCTGAAAAATAATATATAAAGTAGATCTCTAGGCCCGACATTCACAGGCCCCTCCCCATCCACACACAGGTGGTATCCCTGTACACATGTACACTCTCACACACAAATACACATATACATACACATATATACATACATATACACACACACACAAATTATAAAATGTTTTTGAAACCAAAAAAAAATCCATTTTGCAGTCAAGAGTTTAAGCTAGCTAGCCAAGTGAAACCAAATTTGTGTAATGATATTAACCCACAATATTATCATACTGAATATAACATTCTAATTCATAAGATGCTTTGCTCTGTGGAATCTCATTGCTTGTAAAATGCTTCTGAGTTTGCCTTGAAATAAAACTAGTTGTCTCTACTTTTAGAAGGCATACTGGTCAGCTTTCCACTGCTATGACAAAATTCCTAGGGAAAAAAACAACTTAAAAAGAAGAAAGAAGAAAGAAGCTGGGCGGTGATGGTGCACGCCTTTAATCCCAGCACTTGGGAGGCAGAAGCAGGCGGATTTCTGAGTTTGAGACCAGCCTAGTCTACAAAGTGAGTTCCAGGACAGCCAGGGCTACACAGAGAAACCCTGTCTTGGAAAGAAAAAGAAAAAGAACCAAAGAAAGAAAGAAAGAAAGAAAGAAAGAAAGAAAGAAAGAAAGAAAGAAAGAAAGAAAGAAGGAAAGAAAGAAAGGAGGAAAGAAAGAAAGAAAGAAAGAAAGAAAGAAAGAAAGGAAAGAAAGAAAGAAAGGAGGAAAGAAAGAAAGGAGGAAAGAAAGAAAGAAAGAAAGAAAGAAAGAAAGAAAGAAAGAAAGAAAGGAAGGAAGGAAGGAAGGAAGGAAAGAAAGAAAGAAAAAAAGAAAGAAAGAAAGAAAGAAAGAAAGAAAGAAAGAAAGAAAGAAAGAAAGAAAGAAAGAAACCTGGATGTGGGGCTCATGCCAGTAGCCCCAGCACTCAAACACAGCAGCTTGTCTTCATTCTGTGGCTTGGACACGTGTGTGGCCGGAGGCAGATGCACAGGACAGTGGCAAGAGCTCTCTACCAGCTCAAGGCTCCAGGAAGGTTCTCTGTACAGCTGTTTGGGATAAAGTTCCCAGGGGAAATTGCATTCCTTTGTTAAGGATGAGGAAATGTCTGCTAACTCTAGGTCAGATAAGGAAGACCAAGCCAGGGTGTGAACAAGGGAAGGCTGGGCCTTGGAGACCCTGCACAGGTGAGTTCGAATGTCCCATCCCATAGGAGTTCCACTCAGGGGTAGCATGTGCAAGCCCCAGGTAAGTGCACCAGATTCTATAAGTGCAGGGGTTGCCCATTTCCTGTGATCTTAACCAGTTTTACTGTTAGGCCAGTTTATCTCTGGACTCTGGCCTGAGCTTGATACATATGTAATCAGGCAGCCAGGAAGCTATTCATATGGAGGCAAAGGTCCTTTTATTCTGGCCACAGGAAGCCTCTTATGTAAATCTCAGTAGTCATGGTCCAGTGTCCTTC
>NW_022196915.1:43761887-43786400 GCF_008632895.1 Mastomys coucha
CACAGCCCCTGGCTTCTCTTCAGGACTCCAGGCTGAGCAGGTGTTTGGGCCACCCTTCATTCTGAAAATGGCATCCTCATCTCCTTAGGCTCAACTTCTCAAGTCACGCTGACTACATTGTTGCCCTCAGACACAGGGCTGCCCTCAGGGTGAGCCTCCCTTCATTCAGCTCGGTGATATTTCTAAACAATGGTCTATGTGTTGTAGAAAGGCCCTGCAGGCATACATGTTATCGACTTACTAGCTATGCCCAAGGTTGCATAGCTAGTAAGTGGTAAGACTGAAATTTGAGCCTAGGGCACTATAACTTTAAACAGTGTTCTATCCACTAGGTGGGTACTGTGTAGGCCCTGATCGCTCCCTCTCCCTCTTCCTCTCCCCCTCTTCCTCCCTCCCTCTCCCTCTCCCCCCCCCCACCTCTCTCTCTCTCACACACACACACAGTATTGAATAAAAGAATTGTGGTTTTTGCATATTTTACTGTTTTACTGTTTTATGTCACCTTGACACAAGTTAGAATCATTTTTGAAGAGAAACTCTCAATTGAGAAAATGTCTCCAGTTTTTGTTGTTTTGTTTTGTTTGTTTTTACCTGTAGGCAAGTCTGTACTGTATTTTCTTAACGAATGAATGATATGGGAAGGCCAACCTATTGTGGACAGTGCCACCCTTGGGGTTTGTGGTCCTGGGTGCTATAACAAATCAGATGGAGCAAGCTGTGGGTTGGGTACAAAGCAGTAAGCAGCACTCCTCTGTCGCATGGTAGCTGCTCCTGCTTCCAGGTCCTGCTTTGAGTTTCTGTCCTGATTTGCTTCCATGATGAAGTAATCTGAGAGTTGTATGCTGGAACAAATTGCTTTGGGCAAAGAGAAGAGAGGAGGGGAGGGAAGGGAAGAGAAGGAGAGAGAAGAGAAAGGAGAGGAGAGGAGAAGAGAGAAGAGGAGAAGAGAGGAGAGGAGAGGAGAGGAGAGGAGAGGAGAGGAGAGGAGAGAAGAAAAATGTAGGCGCTTTCAGTAAACTTTGAATTGTGGCAATGACTTCCAGCCCTCAAGCTATAGCGTGGTTAACTGTGATGTGTTCCAGACACCCAGAATGAGAAAAGGCCTGGATAGTGCCCAAGGGATCCTAAAAGGTTAGGAGACATTTAGCCTGGAAAAGAGCAGAAATCACCTAGCAACAGCTGTTATTTCAGAACTGAAGAACTTCCAACAGGAGGCTGGCTGGCTTGTTGCCAGAACCTAGGACGCAAGCTAACTTATAAAACTTCCTGGAGAAACAGCAGCTCCAGAAAGTGGTCATTAGCTTAGGATTTGGAGTCTGACCCATGGCAAATCCTGCTTTGATAGAACGCTGGTCCCCTCACACACAGAAACTATCCTGCATCCCCCTAGATTGCTAAAGGAGCCAGTGAGAAGTGGCTTTGAGATCTCAGAATCACACCAGGTAAAGGAGGTCCTCAGTAAATGTCAGCTGCCATTCGAATGTTAAGCCCCACATTCAGAGCTGCCCAGGGAAGCCTTGACAGTTTTCAAAGGTGCCTGTTGCTCTTGAGTCTTGCAGGACCCCAAAGGCCCACGTATTTGGAGGCTTGTCAACAACCTGTGGCAATATTTGGAGATGGAAGAACCTAGAAGGCTGAGCCTCATGGAATGAAGTTAGGTCGTTGATGACACGGGCTTACCCTTCCTCTGCTTCTTTTAACATTAAACATTTTTTATTTAGTGTATATGTGTGTAAGTAAATGCACGTGTGTGCACGCAGCTACATATATATGTGCATATGAGGAAGCCAAAAGAGGGCATCAGATCTCCTGAGGCTGGAGTTACAGGAGTCTGTGGGATGCTCGACTTCGAGGGTCTGAACTCCTCGTGAGTGACAAAAGCACTTTTAAATGCCCAGCCATCTACCAGCCCCTTTCCTCTGTTTTCTAACTCCAAACAGGAGCCAACTAGAACCAAGTGATGCCCCCTTAATGGATTGTAATACTCCATGTCCAAAGCAGTGTGGTCAAGTGACCGTGGTCTGAAACCCCTGAAGGCAAGAAGCCAAAACAAACCTTGCCTTTCCCCTGTATCTGCTCTCTTTTATGTTCTTGCTGTAATTTTAATTTTGGTTTTCTTATTGGTTTCATATAAAACTATTCTTATTTTTCTTCCTTTTTTTCTTTTTTTTTTCTTCTGAGTGAAGCAGCTGTAAAGAGTTAGGTTTATTCCTCCAGATAGTTCTCTCTCTTATTAATTCCTGTTTCTTCTTCTATTCCTCTATGTGTTCTCCAAGCCCCTCTCTTTCTTGTTTGCTGAAATGTATTCGAAGAGCTGACTGCCAGTCCTTGCTAGCTTGTTAACGCCATATAGCCGTGCATCATGTGTGCATGTGTGTGTGTGTGTGTGTGTGTGTGTGTGTGTGTGTGAGAGAGATAGAGAGAGAGAGAGAGAGAGAGAGAGAAGGAGGGAGGGAGGGAGGGAGGGGGAGAGGGAGAGAGAGAGAGAAGAAGAGGGAGAGAGAGAGAGAGAGAGAGAGAGAGAGAGAGAGCCTTCTTCAACTTGAAACTCTCCTGCATCAGTTTCCCAACCGCTGAGAAAACAGGCTGTGTCATCAGCTGAGTTGATGCCTAAACTTTCAGTTTTCTTCAGAAATTTTCAAATTCTCTTTAAATTGCTTTACTGACACCCAATTTCAAGTTTTCTTAAAGTTCTTTTTAATGCTTCTCAGCCTAAAAATGTGATATAAACAGAATCAAGCCAGAAGACCACAAGAATTACTTTATATTTATTCCCAATTAGCTTTCTACCATCAGCCATAGGTATAGAATTTCTTTCTTTACTGTCTGGTTTTAATTTGAAAAAAATTGCAAATGACTTCAATTGACATAATTACAGCAAGTTCATCTCAACACAGATGTGTGGGAAATGTTCTTAGGAAAATCTCCACAACTGCTGCTATTTACATTCAGTTGTTATATTTGTATTTTATATATCAGACACATACAGACAAAATATGTTTAAACACACCTGCTGGTAAACTTCATCTTTTACATTTTACCTTACCCTTTTAATTTGTTTTGTGCTGTTTCTACAATAATCTTTGAGAAGGTACTTTAAAAAAAACAACCAAACCAAACCAAACAAACAAACAAAACTTCCCAAAACAAAAACCAGACTTATTTCTCACAGTTCTGGAGGCTGAAAAATCCCAGATCACCTCTGCATTAAGTTCAGTTCTCTGGTGAAGGCTGTATATTCTCAGAAAAGAGGACTACTGTGTCTCCATGGCTGGAAGTTCCAACGGGAAGAGTGATGACTCTCCATCAGTCCCTTTCATGAGCATATAATTGTCCACACTAGAGCCTTGCCCTCATGATTCAACCCCCTGCCTAATGTCTTACTTAAAATTTTTCTGTTATTTTTGAGATTATACTATGATTATATCATTTCCCCTTCCTCCTCCAATTCCTCCCATATATCCTTCCTCACTCTATTCAAATTCATAGTTTCTTTTTCTCATTGACTGTTGTTATATACATATACATATTTTTGTATATACATGTATATTCCTAAATGCACAAATTATAACCTGTTTGGCCTGTAATATATTACTTGTGCGTATGTTTTCAGAGCTGACCATTTGGTATTGGATAGCCAGTCAGTTACTAAGCTAGCTCTCGGGGAGGAGACATTCAGTTCTCACCCAAGAGCATCTCTTGTTTCTGAAGTGCAAGGTGCCTTCAGTAATAGGATTTATCTTCTACCTGGAGGGCAATTAGCGATATCCTGTATGCTTTGGGAATCTCTTATATACTCCATACCAACAACTCCAAAGGCCCCTGCCCTGCCTTCCTCCCTGCCCTGCCTTCCTTCAGTGAAGAATGGCCAGATGGAAGTCCATGCCAAGTAAAACCCTTTCCTCCCAGGTTGCTTTTGGTCATGGCGTTTCCTCCCAGCCACAGTAACTGTAACTAGGACACCCCCTTTCCCAGATCCCCAGTCACATCACTTGTGTCCTGCTCTTCTCTATAGATCCCCAGTCACATCACTTGTATCCTGCTCTTCTCTATAGATCCCCCACTCTCCATCTCAGCAATGATCCTGCTTTTATTTTCCTGGTTTCTGTAGTGACTATAGGATATGTACTCACATCTAAAGATTTGGATCTAGAAACCTCTGATGGAAGAGAACACACTATGTTACTTCACTCGATATGATTGATATCTTCAAGTTCTAGTCATTTACGGAGCTGGGCCCTGGAGGAGGATGTGGAAGACCCATCCCTTTATTCTCCTTTTTATTGAATCACAGCTTGTAGTTTTAGCCAAATTTTAGACTAAACCTATTTGGTATCATTCTTACTACTTCCCATCACATACTATACATAGCTCTTTAAAAAAAACAAAACAAAACAAAAACAAAAAAACTTAACCTCAGGGACTAGAGAGATGGCTCAGTGGCTAAAAGCATCGGCTACTTTCCCAGGGAACCTAAGCTTGATTCCCAGCACCCAAAGGACTGCTTACAACCATCCTCTGTGGGCACCAGGCTTGCATGTGGTACCCAGACACACATACAGGTAAAACACTTGTACATATAAAAACAGAGAAATAAATGTCTATTTAAAACCCTCGCCTCATCTGAAATCATCTGAATGTTAACTTCATTTGGATTCCCTTTCCTTTTACCCTCGGGAAGATAGGTCGCCTCTGTATCAAGAACTGTATGTTTTGGTCACTGTTCATAGTTTCAGAGAGGAAGTCTAGGCAGGCAGGGTCACCTGTAGTGTGGCAGTGGGGAGCTCCAGGTGCAGAGGGAATGCAGACAGTGGCAGAGAGTGCAGGAGACCCGGAAGGCACGCAGGGCCTCCTTCCTCACCATCCCCACAGCCCAGACTTCCTCCCTCTGGTGAAGGGCTTGGGTGTCAGGCAGAGGCTTTAAGAGGGCGTGGACAGGGTAGATTTCTGTTCTGGGAAAACCATCTAACAGAGGGCAGAGGACAGGGTGGAACCCAACGTAGCTGGGAGCTTGCAAAGGGCTGGGCTGGGCAGTAGTGGAGAGGATCCTCACAGGGGAGGTGCCCCTGGGGTCCAGGGGCTGATACTGCCCTGAGGAAAAAAACTGCCTCATTATCTTAGCAGTTTGGGCCCTGGCCCAGTAGCAGGTCAGACAACTGTTATATAAAGTTTCCAAAATCCAAACCTCTCCACTTCCTCCCTTCCTCCCTTCCTCCATCCCCCTTCCAAGCTACATGTGCGTCCATGAGTGGCAGAACAGGCACTCACACAGAGGTGTGCTCACTACAGCAGGTGGCCACATCACTAAATAAAATGCTTCCCTTCCTCTCCCGTCCCTCCCCTCCTTACTTTTACTTCAAAGCAGAGCATTTCTATGGGCCCCGGCCCCTGTGGACTTCACACTTTCAATGCTCTGCCTTGACCTCTCTATGCGGAGGTCACACATATGCCTGTGCCACTATGCCTGGCTTCCAGCACTTCTTTGAGTGCTGATAGACACCTCAAGCGGAAAATTCCTGTCCTTGCTTCATTTGACAGATCACACTGAAAATGAAATCCCACTAAAATACTGTATAAAATTACCCTCAGGCTGTGTCTGGGGCAGATAGGAAACATAAGGAATTTCATGTTTAGATTTTAGTCCTGTCACCAAGGCATCTCTTTATATATATGAAAGTATTCCACAGTCTGAAAAACTCTGAAATAGAAAATGCTTCTTGTCTGTAGCATTGTAGATAAAGACTATTCAAACTTATATATGAAGCAGAATTGAAAAGGCAACTCAAGTGTGCACACATGCGCATGCATGCATGCACGCACGCACCAGCATGCCTGAGAATTCTCAGGGCTGCCGGGCATACACTCAGGTGGCCGCTTGACATGTTGATGTGTGTGTCTTTGGTTTCTTCTTGGAGTCTTTTGTTTTTCTTCTTTTATTTGATTTATGAGACAGGGTTCTGTACAACTCAGGCTGGCCTTGAATTCATTGTATAGCTGAAGATGACTTCTGCCTCTACTTTCCAAGTGCTAGGTTTTTAGTTATAGACTACCACACCAGGCTTATGCATGTTGGAGCTCAAACCCAGGACATCATGCCTTCAGGCAACCAATCTCTCAAGTCAGCCGCATCCTTAACCCTCTCTATAGGTCTTTTGCTGACCTATATGCATTATGTTCATGCATGTGTACAATAAGCTCCTGTAGCATGTTCTCTCTCTCTCTCTCTCTCTCTCTCTCTCTCTCTCTCTCTCTCTCTCACACACACACACACACACACACACACACAGAGAGAGAGAGAGAGAGAGAGAGAGAGAATAGGAACTCTTGAAATTTATGTTTATGACTAAACGTCAAGTATGTGTGTGTTTACAAACACACAGACTTTGGATAAGTGGACATAGAGAAGCAGAGCTGGCCTGGAGGACAAATGACTACCTCTGTTATCTTACTGAAAACATCCTCTCCTACGTCCTATACATAAAAATCCTCATTAGGTGGAGTGTTTGCTGAACAAGCATGAGGACCTGAGTCCGGATCCAAACACTCCAAGTAAAGCCGAGTGTGCCGGAGATCCCAGCACTGGGGAAGGTGGGAGGCAAGGTGGGGTGGAGAGCAGAAGCAGGCACACTCCAAGGGCTTGCTGACAAGCCAGTCTAGCTGAGCAGTGAGCTTCTGGTTCAGGGAGAAAGCCTGTCTCAGAAAACAAGGTGGGAAGCAATAGCAGAAAACACCCCAAATTGACCTCTGCTCTGCATTTGAACCCACATATAGTCATATAACACACACACACACACACACACACACACACACACACACACACACACGATACACTTTCCAAGATCAGCTCAAATATTTCTAAGCTTCTAAGAGTGCTTGAAGAGCTAGCTGTCACTGTCAGTGAGTGACCCTCTGAACCCATCAAAGCAGGGTGATATTTTTTTGAGGGGGGTTGAGACAGGGTTTCTCTGTGTAGTCCTGTGCTGTCCTGGACTCACTCTGTAGACCAGGCTGACCTCGAACTCAGAAATCCGCCTGCCTCTGCCTCCCAAGTGCTGGGATTAAAGGCGTGCGCCACCACCACCCGGCAGCAGGGTGATCTTTTGACAGGGTTTTAATTGGACAGGTCCCAGAGTACTTGCCCCCCTGGAAGAAGAAGCCTAAGGACCTTGCCCTGCTCTGGCCTAGATGGTTCACATCCCACACCCAGTACTTTGTAGCTGGGTGTCCATCAGCAACTTATTTCACTCTCCTGAGCCATGGCTGTCTCATCTTTAATGGGGGTAATTATAGCACAGGGCGGGTGCAGGAGTGTTGCAAATACTAATCACAGAAGCGTTATTATTAATCCTAATAACAGCCTTGCAGGCAGGCAGGGCGAAGGCATTACTGGTTTATAAATGAAGAGACAGCTCAGCACAGCTCGGGTGACTCATCCAGGATCACAAGCTGCCTTCAGGGAGAAATGAGCTGGGTCCCAGATCCTCACACACCAGTTCAATGCTGTTTTCCCTACAGTATCCCCAAAGGGGGTGACAAGGTAGAGAGACCTGCAACTGATATCTTTCGGTTTCTGATTAAATAGTTTAAACATAGCCAAGAGCCATGAGTATTAGATCTCGCCCCTTCTTAAAGCTTTACATAAGACCTGGTTTCATACACTCAATTTGTTTCCATTGTACTATGACACTGTAAATGTAGATAGCTGTGTTCTATAGGCAGGAATGTCCAGGAAACACTAGCGCCACCATGAAAAGTGCACCAGAGAACTGACTGCCTGTATGGCTCCCATATGTTTCCTTTGTGAGTTTCTTTTCAAGAATGCTATTCATAAAATCTTTGCACCAAGTGATGACACAATTACATATAGGTGTCCATGCAGAGAGATGGGTGGATATATAAATAGACTTAGAGCTTGCTGTCACTCATGCTGAGTGAAAGGGGCCTGTGATTAATGTGTCATCGCAGCCAGGTGAAGGAGACCAGTCATTTGTATGGGCACTGTCCTTGGCACACACCAGATGCTCAATAACAATGCATCGGCCCAATGTACTCTTCAGCAGAGCTGGGTCTCATTAGTTTACTAAAAGGCTATGGACATGGATGAGCCTGGAAACAGAAGGCCAGGCCATTTTCCAGCGATGAGACCCTGGCTTTTCCGTCAACACATTCCAGGTTCTTCTGTGAAACATAAGCAGTGGCCAGCTGTCTTCCCCTTAAATACCAGCTCTGGTTGGATGGTGGTGGCTCATGAGGAAACTCTCAGGCTATGATCAGCTATGAAAGGAGGCTGTCACTAGGTACCAGCCCCAGGGCTGGCAGGTGACACCCTGGAGACCAGAAGTCACCTGAGTCGTCTCTATACATCTATAACCAGAAAGAGTGTTTGGATGTGCAGAAACTGAATTTAGAATTAGCTCAGTAGCTCAATGTGATTTCTGAGTTCGTGTCAGAAAGATTTTTAGGTGTAGCCTTGTAACCCATGAAACAAAGAATCAGAGACCTATCCACTGGAACTTGAGCAAGTGTTTAAGATGGAGGAAACTCCCCGGCAGTTCACCTGGCACCCTTGGGAAGCAAAAGGAGGCAGTTGCTTAGTACAGCATTATTTCTTCACCTTGGAAAAAGGCGTTGAGTCCACACAGGAAGAATGACCGGCCTTGGGTTGTTTGATGATCCCAGGCATGTAATTTAGGTCACTTACCTCGTTGGTGTTTTCCTTCCCCATAAAAGGATCTGTGGCTCACTCAGCATGTTCATATGCCGCTACCAAGCCCAGCCTCTTCCCTGTCCCCCCTCCTTCTCAGACTATCCAGTCTGGCAGCCTCCAGCAGAGCAGGTCCTCGGAACTCCAGCCTGAGGTCAGGACAGACAACAGAAGTGGCCCACGGAGACAGCAGGCTGTTGTATGTGACTGAGACTCATCACACACATTGAGTGGAGACCCGTGTCTAGGAGGCATCCTTAGCTGAGTTTGTTCCTGCATGAACATTCTGGACCATCTAATCAGTCACTTCAGGAGGCTGCCAGTGCAGTCAAGAGGTCAACAGGAGACATCTGAAGCTGCCTCTGCCCACAGTGGTTCTTTTCTTTTCTGAGGCAGTGCCTTGTTCTCTGGCTAAGGATGCCCTTGAACCACTGATCGTCATGCCTCCCAAGTGCTGAGATCACAGACATGTGCCACTGTGCATGGCTTATGGAGGTTTTTTTTTTTTTTTAATGAGTAAAATCATGCTCTGAAATAATAATGAATAGTACAGTAACACACAAACCAGTGCCACTGGCCTACCCCGTAAGGAGCCAAGCTTGGTTTAGGTCGCTTCGTGGTGATGGACCCGCTGCTGCTGGCAACGCTCTCTGAGGCTTAACTCCCCTGAAAGGTCTAGTTTATTCCCTGTCCTCTCATGACTGTCACTCCACTGAAAGTTATTTTCTCTTAAGAACCCCAGCTGACCAAGCCAGACACCTCCTTTCTCTTCGTACTCAGCTCCGTTGCACTGCCTGGAGCAAACACCTCGTGGACATCCTACACTGGCTTCTGTTTCCCTGGCCACGGTGTACTGCAGCCCTTAGAGCAAACCAAAGGATGGACCATCGCGTTACCCAAGAACACTTCAGTGTTGGCCTGAGGGTAGGTGTATGGAGAGTGAGGCAAGCCTTGCATGCAAATGGTGTAGGGCAACATCCCCAGCAGAGCTGTGTGATGCTCACAGAGGAGAAAAGCTGCAGGTGTGGGCAGAATTTCAGTCTTGGTTTGACTCTTCATCATTTGTTGACCCCCCTCATAATCGAAGAAGGAAAATGACCATTCTCGTGAGAGATTAAAGGGAAGTTTATAAAATACCCACAACAACGCTGCTGCCACGGGGGCTGTAAGTATTCGATTCCTTCTTTAGGAAGAAAAAAAAAATCTTGTCAACGGAAGACTTCAAAACGGGGGTGTGGCCACTGGAAGAATTGCTAAATGGTTATCCTCGTCAAACCCCTCCCCTCGGGTCTCAGGGAACTAAGTGGAAGAGGAGGCAGAAAGATTGTAAAAGCTAGAGGTGATGGAGGACTCCGAGGAAACAGTGTCGTCCAGACACGGCAGGACTCCCAGAGATGGTGGCAGCGCATAGGGTCAGCATGCGTTCAAGACAGGTGGGGTCCCAGCACCGAGGGGGCAAGTGAATATAGCCTCCCATCCCTAACCAAGGCATTATCTCCAATTGACTACCTCTTCACAGGAAAAATTAACTTTCTCCAATGGAGTCTCACTAGATATAAAACCACACTAGGGCCAGGCTCCATCCATGCCCAGCTAAGTAGATGAACTCAGTGGCATTTGGGAACATTTTTAGTCTCATAATGCTTCGTCATATATTGCGACTTCCGATTCTGTGCTTTTATATCTTTTTTGCGTGTTCATGTGTCTCTGTCTATATGTGTTTCTCATACTTTCTCTTCTTCTCTGCCAGTTTTGTTTTATTCTGGTTTCTTCCTTTATTTGCCTGTTTGTTTTCTAACTAGAGAGAGAAGGAAGACGTGGGATTAGATGCATGGGGAGGTTCTGGGAGTAGATGAGGGAGTGGAAACCGTGATCAGAATATATTGTATGAATAAAATCCATCTTTAATTTTAAGAAAAAGAAAACATATGCCGGGGATAGAGAGATGGCTCAGTGGTTAAGAACACTGGCTGCTCTCCAGGGGACCTGGATTTGATTCCCAGAATCCATATGGTGGCTCACAATCACCTGCAACTCCAGGAGACCCAACACCTTCTGGCCTCCACAGTTAGCATGCACACATGTGGTGCATAGACATAAAATAAAATAATAACCAAAAAGAATAGACAAGCCTCAAGTTACAATTTTCTGAGGAAAATTCCCACATTCCTGAGAGTCAAGACTTCTAAGTCTTGTGTGTTAAGATTCAAATGCACATGATCAGAGAGAAAAATTTTTGGAACCCAGAGTACCATGGGACAGTTACGCAGAAAACATACATCTACAAACTTCAAGAAGACACTAGAATAAAATACTCTTTCATACCATATATGTGTATGTGCTGGAATGTTCTATCATTTTTGGTAACTATTGGTGACAGGATTGTATGAGATCTGATGATTTTATTGATGCACCTTTTTTCAAGGAAATATCTGGTCTGCACATGACATTGCTTATATAACCACAATCAATTAAAATTACTGAAATGTTTCTCTAAAGCTTATGTGTATTCTCCATTTCTTAGACACAAATAAAATCTGTGTCTGAGAGAACGCTTCTTATTCTCAAATATTTCCACATAGGAAACCTGTTCAGGGAAAAACCAAGTGCTAGAAATGTCTGTCCACCCCCATGTTAAACTTCTGGTCATGTTTTTTAGTAAGTACTAGAGTTAGTTGGTGTCGAAGTAATGATTGGAGACATCTTGGTGGAACAAGATCCCAGCACATGGGAGGTGAACGCAGGAGATAGAGGATTTGAGGCCACTCTGAACTATGAGGCTAGACCTTGTTTCAATATCAACAAAACTTCTTCCCTCCCCAAATAAGAATATGTGTATGCATGCAGGTGTACAGAGGCACCCTGAACACAGAGCTCATTGACAGCTAAGGTAGCTATCCCATGAACCTCTGGGACCTGCCTTTCTCCACTGCCATTGCTCTAACCCTAGGATTACAGATGCCAGCATGCTTAGCACATGGGTGCTGAGGACTCAGGCCTATGCAACAGGCACTGTAGCCAGCAAAGCCATTTCCCCAGTGCCCAGGAAAACTCCTTAAAGTAACTAAAATGGTCAGTAGAGACCATCTTCTATCTCAGCTGGACTTTTAGCCTACCCGCCTCCAGGAATGAAGTAGGCAGACAGCCAACAGTCATATGGGAGGCATTTGATCAGTTTGCTTCTGGAAACCCTGCCTGGGCATTCATAGCAGTCTCTCTTGCTTTTAACCATAAATTGAGGTGTTTTTTTTTTTCCTCTTGCCAGAGAGATGAGCCAGCCCCTCCACAGACCACAGCTACTGGGGTAGGAACACCCATTTTCTGCAAGCCATGGGCTTAAAAGGGGGAGTCAGCTAACATAACTCCCAGGTCCACATGGAAGAGTCAAAGACACAAGACTCTTTGATACTTTAACTAGACAGAAGGGTGGGCAGGGACATGGAAGACCCTAACATCCCTCAGTGTTCAGGGCCATTCTGCCATGAGTGAACTCACAGTGCATTTGCTGGGTATGATGAGAATAAATCATGACTGGACCACTCAAGAAGAAACACTGGCCTCCTGCCTGCCAAACTTACTATGAACAAGTTACCGCATGTACTTGTTTGCTCTGAACACCTGGTCCTCGGCTACACCTATTAACTTGGGAAGCCTGGTTCCCTGGTGTAGTCATTCATCAGGGCCTCTTCTTCTGCTTCCTTCTGGCCACAATTCTGTAACACAGAGTCCTAGTCCGTCCTTACAACCTTGGCTTACATGCGTTCTTACATGCATGGCTTCCAGCCCAATTTAAATCTAGAATCTTATCACAGAAAGCACCCCATGGGAATTTTGATGGGGATCATGTTGGAAAATTCACCTGCTAATCTGGAATTTGGGCATTTACACACAATGAAGGCTTGTTTCCATTTAGAGATGTGGAATACCTGGATCCTCTGGTTCAGGTCTGCTTACCATTCACCAAAATGGATCTGGGCTGACAACAAACAATAATTTTAATCATAAGGTCAGCGGTAGTGCAAACAGTTGATATGACTTTACAGATCACCACATCACTGTGATCACAAATGCATGACTAAATATGCTCACACACCTTATGTGCTCACAGTCACATGCACGTGGGCTAGGACACGCAAAGTCACACACACACAAACTCACATACACTTGGAGAAGTGAACACATGTTCACACACAAGGCCCACAAACACAGGCTCACAAACACATGCACTTGCTCTCAAGTGTTTGCATATGCATGGTGTTCACACTCCCGTGTTTGTATACTCATCCATGCCCACATACACCTTTCACACATTTGCACATTTTCGTAAATTTGCATGTCCTTCATCACACACCTGCATTCATATATGTACATATGCTCACTTACTCATCCATGTTTATACACACACCTACTCATGCACACTCACAATGCTCACCTCCATTCATACATGTACATATGCACACTCATATAGAACCCACAGTTTACATACTCATCCTCTCTCACACACACATTGACACACTTGCTTGTTCACTCATCCTTGAACACACAAACCATGCTAAGACTTCACATGCCTCAACCATGGGCTACTTCTTCCACCTATTCCCCCACCACCCACTGCTGCCACCCTCCCCCAGTCTAGTGTCTCACTTCTCAGGGCCGATAACGGTGCCCTCATGGACATTTCTTGTTCTTTAGAAACAAGGGCCCTTCCCTCTGCAGAGTTCTCCTGCCTGAGGCTGTTTCTCCCAAGGGTCCTTGGTTTGTGGGCCTTTGCCCAGCTGGTGCCCAGTGCAAGGTGCCCTGCTAACAGAATGAATGGCCTTGCTTGGCATCGTCTTCTTGGTCTCCATGTTTGTGGCTGAGGCTTCTGGACCACCGGCACCCTTTGTGGGACAGCACTGTCCTTAGCAGCAGGCCTCCCCACAGCTCTCTAGAACAGCTGTTTCTCTGCCTGTCCTGCCCTGCTTTCCTACAGAGCCACTCCCTGAAGTTGCAGAAAACAAGAGAGCATAGAGGTGACCTTCTCCACAGGTGTGTGGCCAGAGCCACTTGTCCACAGTGGCCAGGCCCATCCAAATATTAATGATGGATGTTTTCTGCTTTGAAGTTGAGAATGTCGGTCCTCAAGAGTCTGCCCTGAAGAGAACACAACCACATCTGTTTCCTTCCAGGGAGCAGGGTTTGTGTTGCCCTTCTTATCTGTCCATGCCCAGAGCATACATCTGAGCATACCCAGAGCCAAACATAGCATCTATTTCCTACTGATCTTCACAGCTGGACAGGCTCCCACACAGCCAGAGGCTCCCTGGGGAGCCCCAAAAGCAGGGTTCACCAGGTGGAGCTCTGGGGAAATTGCTTTCAACTCTACCTTGGCAGGGCTTGCCTCCTGCACCTGGCTTTAAGACGGCTCCAAGATGCAGCATAACAGGGACAAATATCAGTCTCTTCATGCTACTATCTGATCTTATAACAAAGGTCAATTTATAAAATTAATACCGCCAAGTCTTTTCTTCCTTCCTTTCCTCCACGCCCCGCCCTCTCTGATAAAATGGATCCAACAGAAGCTAGAGTGTGACTTGTAGGGTCTGACTGTCACTTCCTTGGGGTGAATTTTAATGCCAAATCGGCCAGGGGCGAAGCTGAGGAGAGCCAAGTTCACACACAGTTCAGCACAAAGTTTTAATTCAATCCCGTGCAAATCTGCTCTGCTGTGCCTGGGTTAAAGGGATAGCAGGAGCCTGACAGCACACGCTCCAGCACAGGTGTTAGCCTGTCGGCTAATGTGCCTTTCCCTACAGCCGCCAGGCAAGACATCAAGTCTACTTAAGCTTTCTTATGTCTGGTAAACGTAAAACAATCAAAGTGTCTGTCACCCGAAGAGTAACCAGACAAAATACGGCAGGTCCTTTTATGAAGATTCCTGTGTCATATGGCCCAGGAATATCATTCTCAGCCATTAAAAGGCACGCTCTACTGACACTGACCAAGATACACCACGACTTGGAAATATTACAATAAGTGAAAGAAGCCAGTGGCAAAAAGGTAAACTAATGTATGCTTTCATCTATATGAACCAGGGCAGAGAACGGAGGAGATTCGTGGTTCTCTGAGGCTGAGGAGAGGGGTTGATGGAGAAGGACTGACAATAGGCATAGGGCTGGCTTGTGGAATGATCGAAATGCCCCAGAGTTGATTTGCCAATGGTGTAAATCTGTGAGTGTCCAGAGAGCCACTGGGTCATCTACCTCAAATAAGTGAGTGCACTGTGAGATGTAGACCTCAGAGAAACTTGTTAAAACAAGTAAGAAGGTCTGCGGAATTGTCCCACAGAGAGTACTTTGCTCCGTGTAGAAGTAAAACACATTACACGCCCATGTCTTTTACTGTATAGACAAAACCACTTAAAACAATCCAGTCTGCAGCTGGCATGATGCTTGGCAGGTAAGGAACTTTCTGCCAAGCCTGATGACCTAAGTTCAATCCATATAGTGGAAGGAAAGACGCACATACATGCATGCACATGAACATGCGTGTACACACGCACACTAAATAAATGTATAAAAATAGATCCAGTTTAACATAATCTACAGTTACTTTTAAAAGTTGTTAAATTGATCTTGTGTGTCTTTATGTGCCATGATGTGCACATGGAGGTGGGAGGACAAATCGCAAGTGTTAGTTCTTGCCTACCTTGTGGGTTCTGGGAACCAAATTCAGGTTGTCAGCCTTGGTGGCAAGCTCCTTTATGCACTGAGCCAGCTTGCTGGCCCTGGGGCTACTCTTTTAAAGGGAACATTTTATTTTTCATTTGTAAGAGAGTAAATCTGTTACCTTTCCACTTTGGACTTAGTCACTTGACCAGAAATGTGAATGTTGGGTGTGATTAAGGCTCAAATAAGAAGTTATTTAAAAAAAAATAAACTAAATACATTAGCAGTGGTAATAAATAAAAGTGGACGAAATCTGTCTCTTAAAAGACAGAGACTCCCCTCCCCGGCTATCTGCCTTCCCGTTGTTTTCATATGTACATCTCCAGCTCCAATCTCAGTCCTGTCTCCCAAACATCTGTATCTGTAACAGACCCCAGGCTTTAGCATAACTGACTCCATGATGGACGTGCCATTCAGGCTGTAGAACTCAGTACATAGACAGCCCCACCTGCCAAAACGAAAACAAAGGCCTAATCCCCTCAAGTCAATAGTTCTTAGAAAGTTTCTACATGTACTAATCTTGCTTTTTGGCTTCTGTAGTTTGCTTCTGTCTGTTATTGTTCACTGAAGTATGTTTAACCCAGAACATGGTTTTTGTGCTAAAGGCTCACCCTGAGAAAGGCTCAGTGAGGTACTAGGACCCCAAACTCCCAATGTAGTTGCTGGCAGTTGATTAAAAACCTCTCTCTCTTTCTCAATCCTTTCCTTTTCCTTTCTTTCTTTCCTTCTTTCTTTCTTTCTTTCTTTCTTTCTTTCTTTTTTGTTTGTTTGCTTTTTATTGTTTGTTTGTTTTTTTTTTGATACAGGGTTTCTCTGTGTAGCCCTGGCTGTCCTGGAACTCACCCTGTAGACCAGCCTGGCCTCAAACTCAGCAATCCACCTGCCTCTGCCTCCTGTGTGCTGGGATTAAAGGTGTGTGCCACCACTGCCCAGCCAGCTAATAAAGATTTTCTGTTGACTTAACCCATGTCTGAGCAGTAGTGTCTGGTGAACGCCCCACAACGACATCCTCATCTGAGACATCCCAGACCTAATCCGACCAAAACATGGCTGATTTCTTTCTTCCTCAGTCTTCATCAGCTCAGCAGACACTTCAGTGGCTCGGAGACTCTCTTGTGGCCTTTTGGTGGCTCTTGGTTTTCACTGTTTCTCCAGAATCTGCTCCTAGCAAGTTCTGTCACTTTCTCTCCAGAGCACCTTATAGATCTGCTGGTGTCTGTCCATCTCCATCACCGACATCCAAGTCCACCTCCTCAGTAGTTCTCCAGCATTCCTCTGTGAGTCTACCCTGCCTCTCCTTACAGATGATTTCCTCTGCAGATGGTGGGGGTGGGGTGGGGTGTAATTTATAGTATCCTATATTATCAATATTATATACACTATATCTCATAGCTTATAATGACAATAATAAAACTACACTTGTGAATCCCCTCTGGTAAAGAGTTAACAGAATCCAGGTATTGTGTTCTCGTTTAAAGTGTCCCACGTACTGCTTGAAACGCAGTCCCTAGCCCTTGCTTCCACAAGCTCTTGTCAGATTTCCCTTCCTTCCTCAGCATCCCAGTCACCTTGCCCTTTTTTCTGCTCCAGGCCCTTTGCACCCATTGGCATCTCTACCTAGATCTTCTAAGAGCTGGCTCTTTCTGTCACCTGAGATATCACTGTCTTAAATGGACCAGTGGTTACTACCTTGTTTGTTTAAGTAAACAAACCCACACACTGCTGTCTTAGTTAGAGTCTCTGTTGCTATGATGAAGCTTCATGACCAAAAGCAAGTTGGGGATGAAAGGGTTTATTTGGCTTACATTTCTATGTCACTGTTTCTCTTGAAGGAAGTCGGGACAGGAACTCAAACAGGTAGGAACTTGGAGGCAGGAGCAAAAGCTGAGGCCATGGAAGAGTGCTGATTCCTGGCTTGCTTCCTCCCCATGGGTTGCTTAGTCTGCTTTCTTATAGAACCCAGAGCCAGCAGACCAGGTGTGTTCCTGCCCACAATAGGCTAGGTCTCCCCCATCAATCACTAATTTAAGAAAATGTCCTAAAAAAAAAAAAAAAGAAAGAAAATGTCCTAACTTCACAGGAAGACCAACAGAGTCAACTAACCTGGACCCTTGGGGACTCCGAGAGACTGAACCACCAACCAAAGAACATGGGCTAGACCTAGGCCCCCCGCCTATGCGTAGCAGATGCACAGCTTGGTCTTATGCAGGTCCCCCAACAACTGGAGTGGGGGCTGTCCCTGAACCTGTTGCCTGCCTGTGGATTCTGTTCCCCGAACTGGGCCGCCTTGTAGGAGCAGATGCGTCTAGTCCTGCAGTGACTTGGTGTGCTGGGGTGCTGATAGCCAGAGGGGCTCCTCTTCTTAGAGGAGAATGGGAGGAAGAATGGGGGAAGAATCTGTGTGAGAGGGTACTAGGAGGAGACAGGGGCTGATATTGAGATGTAAAGTGAATAAATAAATAAACTAATCATTTTCTCAATTGACACTCTCTTCTCTCTGCTGACAATAGCCTCTATCGAGTAGACAGAAAACTACCCAGCATGCACCTGAACTAGGCTGTGCATAATGAGCTTCGGCTATGCCCCCTTATCGGCGACCTCCTTTTTGAGTTTGTCAGAATTATCAAAGTGATTGATTCCTAAAACTTCACAGACTTGAGCATGTGTATAATCCAGCTAACTTGGTTTGGAGCATTAGAGACAAAGTCAGGTCTGCAGGTCAAGCTCTCTCCTGAGGGAGGGGTACAGACAGACTGTACTCTCTTGTGCACATGATCGATGGAATTTGACCCAGCCCTGAATGTTTTTCCCTCAGTTCCTCTAATGGATCTGTCCAGATGTTAACTCGCATTGTGATTTTGTATGTTTTCTGGGGGTCATGAGGAAGGCACCCGGCACCTTCCCACCTTCCTGTTCAATGACAGCAGATTCAGATTGTGAGGCAACCTTGTATCCCCCGACTACTTCTACCAACTATGCAGCAGCTGAAGCTCATGCCTCTTTTGCAAATTTTCTGCAGTGAGCAGCTGGAAACAACACTCCAGAGATCCTCAGACTCAATGTGCAAAACCAAGAGCTACTAAGAGGTTGAGAGTCACCGAGCCACTGAAGTGTCTACTGAGCTGACAAAGACTGTGGAAGAAGGAAATCAGCCATGTTTTGGTCGGATTAGGTCTGGGATGTCTCAGATGAGGATGCTGTTGTGGGCATTCACCAGACACTACTGCTCAGACATGGGTTAAGTCAACAGCAAATCTTTATTAGCTGGCTGGGGGCTCTTATTCCAACCAGGGACCTTTCAAGCAAGGACCTGAGATTTGTACGGTTTCACCCCACATCAAATGCAGGCGGCCTGCCAACTATGCTGAGACAAGCCTCAAGGGAACCAGCTGGGGATCCATCAGTGTTTGAGACATATAGCTCCTTTTCCTAGGGTCTGGCCAAGGGGCCACCATTACTAGCACCAAAATTCCAGACCCTCTGGTGTCCCGTTCACTGGTACCATAGACATCACCTGTCTTCTCAGCGGTGGTGTTTATTAAAAACCTCCTTTGTTCATTCTATGAAGCTAGTCATTAAAATTTGCATTGGTGCCTCTTGCCAAGGGCTATTTCTGTTGTTGTTGTTGTTGTTGTTGTTGTTGTTGTTGTTATAGTCCTAGTTTGTGTCTTCCCAAAAGACTGAGGGCTACCAAATGGGGTGAATACAATCTCAGATTTTCTTGTCTCCTTCACGGAATCTGCTTAGAACTGGGTCACCTGGCCCTCTCTCTCCCTATTCAAAATGTTTGCATCTCTCAACACCAGCATATTCTCTTTGACCAGAAAGGAAGAGGTCAGAAAACAGAAGTATCTAAAGTCTGTTGTTAATAGTCTTTTAAAAAGGAGCCTTTCTAGGTTTACAATAAAATTGAGCTGGACATGCAGACCTGCACCCTCTCCTCTGGTTTCTGGATTCTAAACCTCTTCTATGGTGTAAGCATATAAGGGCATGCTAACTGTGATTGTGGCCTGTCTATTAATGTTCACTGTCTCCATGAGGATCAATCACTTGATGTCACACAGCCATCAGTGTTGTCACACTGGATAACACGCATCCACCATCACAGCGGTACACAGGATGGGCTTGCAGTCTATCCCTCCCTCCCTCCCTCTCCTCAAACCATATTTTTTCATTTTAACAGATGCCCTCAACGGACTGAGACCAGCCTCATCACTCATTTGCTTGTTTTTATGAATATACTTAGTCTCAACGTAAGAATTCGGATTATTCTTTGAACTTGACATGATGTATTGGATTGCTCCCCTCAGCATAAGCAGCACCTGACTCTTATCTCACAGTGCCCCTGGCACCCTGGCTCATGGCTAGACAGCCAGCATTCCAGAGCCGTTGTGACCTGTGTGCTGTACGCCTTCACAGAAATACCTCATCTGCTGTCACAGTTAGATGAGGATGTTGGGCTCCTCAGAACCAAGGAGAGTCTGTGGAAGGTGCTGGATTTCATTACAATTCATGGCAGACCACAGCTGGGGCTGAGATGTCACAGTAGCCTCAGTTTCCCTAAGAAGCCTGCTACCAGCTCTGAGCCAAGGCCAAGATTGGGAGCCATTATGGTCATCCCAAACACTGGCTGATACATAGCGATACCCGGGTCTACTTGGGTAACAAAGAAGAGAGTAGACAGGAGGATCTTGGGGGCTACTTACATTTGTTTACAGGCCTACTTTGGAAAGAGTTGAAGGCTTTATTTCCTGTCCTCATTTCTGCCATGTTGTCCCCAACAGCTTTGTGTGTTGGAGGCTGAGTCCTCAGAGCAGTGGAGGGGGATGGTTAAAAGGCTGAGCCTAGTGGATAATGGGTCACTGGTGACACTGCCCTCAGCTGGAATCAACCCCACATAGTTCCTCATAGAGCCTAGGGCATAGTAAAAAGGCCAAGCCTGACCTCTGATCTCTCTGATGTCTGTCCTTAGCATGTGTCCTTTACTTTCTGGGTACACTGTACCACCATGACAGCCTGGACCCCATCACCATACAGCGAAAGAGCTCTCATCAGAGCAGAGTTGGAGGCTGGTCCTGTGGCCTCTACTCAGGAACTGTAGTTTCAACCTTCTTTTGTTAAACATTACCTAGCCTCAAATATTTTGTTATGGCAACAGAAAAGACTAAGCTACCTACCTAAAAGTAGCTGTGGATGAAGAAAATGACCGTGTCTGAATGTGAGGACATCATGGATATTGATGATCAGCAGAGAAGAGAGTGTGAGCATTAAGTTCACATTCTCACAGATATTCTGGAACTTGTGTATTTAGTTTTTGATGGAAAAGGGCTGCACACAGAATAGTAAGTTAGCTGGAGGGAACTTGTGAGCATCCCCCCCCATATAAACAATGAAGCCTAGTGTCCATTTCATTCTCTTTGTGCTTGACTGCGACCCAGATGGCTCACTGTCCCTCAGTATGTTCCTGCTACCTCCCTGCTGAGATCTCATTGGCTGTGACGCACTGCCCTGCTCAAGCCAGGACACTACTGTCTTTCTTCCTCGTGGGAATGTGTTCTTGAAGCCAACTCCAACAACGCTGACCTGGGCATCACTTGGGTGGTGCTGGAGTGAACTGTAGGCTCTGGTCCTGCTCTGGTAGCGTGGGGTCCTAGTTGTCATTCCCCTGACACAGCAGAGAGAGCAAACAACAGATCCACTGGCTGTAGCCACATGGTAAATGGCTAGACGTCCAGAACACTAGGAGTAAATGCTTCTGCCATGAGGTGATTGGAGAGCCTAAAGCCAGTCTTCAGCTAGAATTGAGGCCAGGTGCCACACACAGCCCTGCCCCCTTCTCAGCTGGCTGTTGCCCATGCTAGAGCCATAATAAGCCGTAGAATTCTCAGACCCAAGGTATTGTGTAGATGGAGCTCGGTGAGTCTTGTGGGATGGAAGCAGGCAATTCAGGGAACTCTGGGTTCTGCATTTGCTTAGCATCAGCCCTTACATCCAGGCAATGAACAGTCCATGGACTTGAGTAATCAGAGGCACAGGCAGAGGTGCAGAAACGAAACAGACAAGAATGGAGCTTGCTCTTGAGACCCCTCTCCCTCCCCAGCTAGCCCCACTTCCTCCTCCATGATGTCTCCACTAACAGGATGCAAGGGTTGAGAGAGAGCTGGCCTGAGAACTCTCTGCCTTGTGACCAGTTAGGAAAGTTGACTGAAAGGACAAATGGAAATGTGACAGAAAAGGACAAAGGGAAGCATTTCACTGCATTTGGCCCATAATCATTATCTTATTTGTAGCCTAAGCCAACTTCAAATTTTCAGCCCTCTTGCCTCTACCTCTGGAGTGCTAAGACTGCAGGAGTTCACCATCATGCCTGGTTTCACTCACCTTGTTTTGCTATCTAGTCCTGGGGACTGAACTCACAGCCTTGCACGTTCCAGGCAAATACCTCTACACAGCTAACACCCCACATGGAACTAGGCACTTGACACAAAGCCTTTTTACAGTCACCAGTTCAAGGAGTTGTAAAAGCATCATGATTGTCCACCAGGGTATTTTTTCATCACTCTGGAAAAACAAAAACCATACACATATCATTCATGCATTCATGGCTCCTGGAACGTTCTAAGCTATTTCTTCTCCCTGTATATTTATTACTCTGGAGTTTCCGTGTAAACGGATTCAAACAGCATGTATCCTTTATTGTCTGGCTTCTTTCTCATATGGTTTGGTCAAATTGTACCATGTGTTAGTCAGTCTTTTGCTGCTTTTTTGCAACTGAATAATATTCTATTATATGGGTGTGCCACACTAAGTTGATACATCCTTCTTTTGAGTTGTTGCAAATTTTTTTAGTTATCAAGGTTTATGCTGTTATGAACATTTGTGTACATCCTTTTGTATGTTTTCTACTTTCTGGGTACACTCACCTCTTCATCACTACAGTTGCCTCCCCTCTGGTCACACTCATCCTCACAACTTGCTCTCCTCCATGTTCTGGGTTAAGTGTACTGCGAAGGATGTGTGTTGCCACTGAATGCTTCTATATGCCACTCTGAACTGAAGACACATCACACAGCAAGACAAAGCCTTTTGACTCCTCTTCCATGGGTCTCTGCCCACTCTGTCTTCTCTGCTCTATCTTCATCTGCACATCACATGGTCTAACTCACACCCTAGCTGATGTAACAGATCACCCTTCTGCGTCCCCCCTCAACCCGCACAATAGAACCAACCTGCTTTACCCTGATACCCACTGGGTGTTCTCCACTTACAGTCAGAGCCCAGCATCCCTGAACTACAAGAACCCTCACCTGCAGAGAGCAGCTTAGTGTTCTTCAATGCTATTTACTGAGTCCTGGGCTCCTGTGTGTGTTTGAGTCTTTAAGCTCAAACCTTTAAACAGAGAAAGTTCTATTTTGGTGAGATGGTGTGAGTTCTTCCATTACAGAATTCCAATGTTTAAAGAGCAAACAATCAAGAAACAAGAAAAAAAAGCCAAGGGTGTGTGTGTGTGCATATGTTTATGCATGTCCACGTATGTGTTGGGGACATGTGCATGTAGAGGTCAGAAGACAATCTCAGCTGTTGTTCCTCAGGTACAGTCCATAGCCCACCCCCCATGTGTGTGTTTGTGTGCGTGTATCTGTTTACATATATGTGTGCACATGCCTATGGAAGCGAAAGATTGAGTCTGGTGTCTTCAACTGCCTTCTACCTTATTTTCTGAAACAGTCTCTCACTAAATCTGGAGCTCATTGATTGGGTACTCTTGTTAGCCAATGAGTTCAGCTATCTGCCTGTGTTCACACACACACACACTCACTCTCTCTCTACCACCACCCCCTTTCTCTCTTTCCATAAATGAATGAATGTGTGTGTTTTTAAAAGAGAGTTTTTTAAAACTAAGGTGGCATGTATCCCAGCTTCTCTCCACATCCAACGGCACCAACTGGAACCACCCAGGCCAGCCCCATCCATGCAGCTCACTCTATTAACACATCTGCTTCACAGAGCATGTTTTGTGAGTGACTCGAAGACCAGAACCCTAGCTTCCAATAGCTTATAGCCTAAGGGTAGAGAAGTTACCCGAATTCTGGCAAGGTACCAGGGATTGTAGGAGGGGTAGGGACCTGGAGAGGAGGGAATGCATTCTGTGTGAAAGATGCAGGAAGGAGTGGAAGAGCTGGTGAGCATTTGAGTTGGATGTTGGGCTGATGAAAGCAAGGGAACACCTCAAAGGTTGTGGTCAGGCACACCGGTAGGATGTTTCAGCCATCCAAGTCAAATGGAGGTCAGGTGTAGGGATTTGAGGTTAGAGGGCAGGGAAAGAAAGTAGAGAGGAAAAGCCTGGGGCTGACCCAGAGTGTGCAGAGAGCACTCGACTGGCACTTTGAAGAACAAAGGTGGACCGTCCCTGGACGTGAGACAGAGCAGGTAAGGGAGGCTATGAGACCATAACATCACCATTGCAATAATCCAAGATAAGAACCTTTATGACCTCTGGGTGGGATAACAACCAGGGTGAGGGGCTTTTAACACACAATTCAGTGCATCAGGAACTCACACATCCTGGAGACAATACCTGAACTACGCAAGCTCAGCAGTCACTGTCTGTTCTGCGGGATGCTTTTCGAAGTGGTACAATGTCTTCATCAGACCCGGTGCTCACATGACTGATCTAGTCACAGAACAGGCCATGGATCAAGTTTTGGGAAACAGAAAGCAATGGGAGAAATTTATTTTATTGGTAATTAAGTGAAGTGCAAAACATATGAGGTGCGAATCACCAGGAGATGGTTCTTCCAGCAGGGGTGGGGGTTAGGGGTCAGGTATTGTCCTGACTCTATGGAGTCCCTGACCATGCACCTAAGGAGCCATTGGGGTGTGTGGTAATTCTGGCAGCACTGTGAGGCCTCTGCTTATACAGTAAGGAGCCGCCATTTTAAAAATCTCTGCTCTGGGCTGGTGAGATACTCAGACAGTGAAGGTGCTAGCCACCAAGCCTGATAACCTGATTTTAATCCTGGGAAACCTATATGGTGGAAGGAGAAAACTAATGTCCTTCAAGTTGTCCTCTGACTTCCATACATGCCACACATGCCACAC